>NC_134323.1:10258835-10558835 GCF_964195595.1 Calonectris borealis
GCAAATGCCAAAAAAGTTTCTGCCAGGGTTCAGTTGGATGCGAAGAAACATGATTGTCTTTAATTAGGACTGATAGTTGATTTTCTTATTTTTTGTTGCATTTGGTTAATTTTCCATTCAAAAGAAAAATCTCTAAAAATAATTAAGGCATATCTGTTCTTGCCAATATTGAGGTATCTCGCTATTTCTGAATGTTTTAACCTATCTCTATGAGGAATATTTTTGTTTTGACACTTCTGGAGGGATGAGTAAGTTTTGGGTTCTGTCATGTTTCACGGTGGATTGCACCACATTTTAACTCTGCACTAAAACTCCATCGATGGCAGATACTCAAAGGGACAGTGGCCTGTTGTAACCTGCAGCAACTAGTGTAGTTGAAGAAATGAAGGGTGCAAATATAAATTGAAAGAATACATCAAAAGATCTGGTCAGGAGGATTTTTAGTGCAATCTAAGGCAGTTCAATTCCCGAACTACACATAATGGGATTTTAACACCAAACCTGTTTAACCCTTTTGAAAGGTTTTTGCTACAACAGTGAAGTTCTAACTCAAATATTAGAGGGAAAATCCAGAAAAATATTTCTGAGGAGTTCTCTCCAACTTGAAGCAAAAACATTACCCTTAGAGATTTCCTTTCCTCAGCGTGACCAGATTGCCAGTTTGACCCTATTAACCAGTAGTTAAGAGTACTAAAAATGCAGCAAACTTGTTGAGTAAGAGAATTCTTCATTGAACTTCTGCAAAACTTCCTTCTGTTTTTGCATAGGGGAGGGCCTGGTAGTGCAAGTTAATGAAAGTTTGTTTTGAGAGAAAGCTTAGGTGCCTTTGCGTGTGTTAGAGTGCAGACAGATACACTGAAATTGCTAAAACTGCCGGTGGAGGATGCGAAAGGGTAGGACCCTTGGAGGAATCCAGCTTGACTGCCATCCATTCCCATGCTGTCAGTGTGCTTCAGCCACATCCCTGGTACACCCTGTCCCGGTGGGAAAGGTTGGTTTGCCATTGCTCCCTCAAACGACTGTGCCGACCAAAGTCCCTGATAATGCCAGAGGCAATGCGTTTGCCTATGATGTTGACAGTCAGCTACTACTAACCGATCTTATGTTGCTGGTTGTCCGCCATCAGAAGACCCTCAGATATTTAAAACTTTGATGGCTAGCAACTTCTGCACCATAGATGAAAAGCAAAGAAAGATCTGGACGCATACCATCTCCTATCTATAATTCTGCTTTGACTATGGTCTTATGATGCGTATTTTTCAGGCAATATTTTCAATAATGCTTACTGATGTAATGCATTCTCAGCCAGAAGTCTTGCAAAGCATTATCAGAATAAAGATAAATCTGTGGAGAATCACAATTGTAATAGCTGTGGTTAAAATGTAGATCATACTGCTGTTTTGGATCACGGTCTTAATTCCAAAAATTGCAATCATCATAGGTGGATTATATCTGCATCTTTTGAAATCGATGACAGAATATTTCTGTGGTGTTTTTCCCTAAGGAAAAATTGAAAGATAAGAGGCAGGAGTTTCAAGAAACATCGCAACATTTAGTTGTCAAACTATGAATGGAAATTGCCATCATAGGGACTGTGTGTTTACTCTCATACTTCAAAAAAACCGTGGTGAAGGTGCATCCCAGAAGAAAGAAATTTCTTAAAAAAAAAAAAAATCAAATAATATCTTAGTAGATGAGAGTGATTCAACGTAACTAAAACAAATATTAATTGAAAAGAACCCTGGAATACAGAGGAGGAAGTAAGTTGTTTGATGAACAGCACTCACCAGAGCAGTACTGCAGGTGCTGGTCTATCCAGCAATTCTTTTCTGGAATGCAATTCCACTCATCTGTAACACTCATCAGAGTCCTGTCTGGTATCTGAGCTGCCTTTCCTAAGTTGCATCTTCCCATCGCTGTTTATTTTAAATAAACAATGCTACTCTCCTGCAGTTTTATGATAAAACTTGGTATGATAGCAATATAGAGTTACTGACTGTTAAGCAGTGACAGATTTTGGTTGTCCACCCTTTATTAAAAGGTTTCATCATGTACCAGCAAGCTCCACTGCCCAGTAGTCAACGGGATCCCTTTTTTGAAACAAATACCTATGAGCCTTGTGACTGGGCACACATCTGTAATGAGATATCACAGAAACTGTAGCCAGAAGAGAACCCGTACTGGTAAAATTGTTGAAATTATTTTGATTTGACCAGTTTATACTGCCGTTCACCTTTTCTCAACCTCATACATTACTTTGTTAGGTTGGCCAGTCCCACTGTAGACAGCTTTCAAATGTAATCAGTTGCAAGCCAGTTTGTTATGTACCAAATTCTGCGTGGGCTTGCCAGGCTATTGGCGTGGCTCCCACTAGTACCATCCTGAAAAGGCATGGAGACGTGTCTCCACAAATGCAGTAGCCTGCATTCTCAGAGTTTAAATTAGTCTGTTCACTGAGATGGTCCTTATTGCATAGTGTCTCAATGTAGGCTAGTAATCAGCCAAAATTAGAATCTTAAGACTCTCTGACTTCCAGGGTAGGAGTTTGGGTCTAAACAATCTCTATAGTTATCCTGATGCGTTTGCTCAGATTTTGTCAGATTCAGAGATTTATTTTGTACATATAACTTAGGCTGTTTTGTCACAACAGAGCAAGGTGTTGAAAGTTTCCTATCCGTACAAAGTGTTTATCTGGTCTGGTTAGTGTTTTCATCCCATACACTGCAGGTAATTTTACTACTGTTCAGAACAGTGAAAATTTGGTGAAAAGCTGGTCTTCCTCTATATGCTGTGGAATTATTCAAGATGTACTTGTGAAACTTCTGTCTGTTCCAAATGTGACTCATGTCTGTCATCCTGTGGCTCTAAGAAGATGCATTTCAAATAAGTATGTCCACTTTGAAAGATATGTTACTACAGAGCCATTTTCTTTAAAGTCGGTATTACTTTGTAAGGGTTAGGTTTCCCCTATTCTTCCCTGTAAAGATCATCTTTCCTGCATATCTTACCTTTCTGAGATAAGATTTCCTTCTGACAGCATTTAATGTCACATGAGCATCATCAAGCTGGTAATTTCATGTTGGTGGATGTTGCGTGATGGTTACAGAGTGGTCATTGGTTCAGAAGACGCTGATCAGAAAGGGTGCAAAACATTGTAAAGCCATTCACAGTGATGGGAATCAAACACTCAGCAGAGTGGAGACTAAAAGGTTGTGCTTTGTTAGGAAGGCATTAAGTACCTGCTGCAGCTTTGGGATGTGTGGGGGAACGGGTAGATCTCCAAGAATCTGAAATAAGGAGGTTTCGCCACAGCATTGCTTTTTCCTTGCTGTCTGCTCTAAGATTCAAGAAATTCTTTTAAACGTTGTGGTGCAGAAGGCTAAGTGTAAGAATTGACTCTATTTGCTTTTTTCCTTCTTATCCTCAGCTGCTTACTGCTAAGAATTTTGTTTTACAGAAACTGAGCTTGTGAATTCATACTTAAGATGGTGCTATATATGCTTTTGACTGTCTTCAAGAGGATCAGTCAGTACCAAATGCACTCGACTGATTCCAAGTATTTGTATGCATTTGCAATAGTGTGCTGCAAATTCAGTCCCGGGATGGATTTCATTGCATCATGATCTGCAGATTTTTGCAGCCAGATGTGTTTCCTGTACCTTACCATACACTTATTAATATATGGGACCATCATTCAGATGATGGTCTGAATATTTCCAGAATGTTTTACAGTATTTCTGTTTTCCAAGATGGTCGGTAGTTAAGTCTGGCCCTCACAGGCATGGCAGGGGAGCTCGTGAGAACATTTTGGCTGAATTTCGTGACGTTCATGAGGTATAGAGGAGCAGTGGCTGCTGTGCTGGTAACAGAAAGAGAAACAGACTAATTCCAGGGCAAGGCAGCTTCAAAATCAAGTGAGCAGCATGTGACTATGTGTGTATAATTTAAAAGAAAAAGTTAGAACTTCAGCACAGCCTGTCTCTCCAGTATATGAGAAGTGAAGCAAATGAATACGGCCTTGAATACACTTTTTAATTTTTCAACACTGTATTTTGCCAACTTTAGTTCACTCTGTTGACTGTTCAGTCAGACCGTTTTTAAATTAAAAGGAATACATGGTTGAATTATTTATTAAACAAAAGGTGCTTCCGTGCATGCAGACTACCTGGGTTTTGAATTTCTTCTACCGTTGGAGTTTGAAGAAAGTGCATTGCTAATAAGTTAAGAGATGGAACAACCCTCCTTCTTCTAAAATACGTCTTCCTCTGTCTCTGAGGCAGACAGTAAGCTAACTTGTGTCTGTCCAGTCACAGAAGAATGCCTGATCTTCATTCGAATGTCTAATTTTGACCTTAGTGTGAAGTTGTTTCCTCAGTTTGGTAGGCTTCATAAAGACAAAATGTTATTAATTTCTGGTAATGTGCTTGCAAATAATTTAGTCCAGATTATCTCCTAATTTTATAGATGCTCCTGATGGGTTAAAATATGTATTTGCTGGTGGATTAATGTGGAGGAACTGTAAACAGGTGGAAGAAGGCTTGCAAAAGCCTTGTACTGTGTTACTATCAGTCTGTACGTCCCTCGAGGTACCAGTTCATCTTAGGGGTTGATAAGTACCTTTGCTTTGCTCAGTCCCCGTTACTGCCTCTGTTTTGGTGTTCCAGATTTGTGCAAAGCCAGCGTTTCTGGTATTTTTGGAGGAACCTGGCTTCCGAGTGCCTGATCTTTTCTTTTCTTGTGCTCTCCCCCAGAAGAAAACAACTGCTAGCTTCTGACTAGACTGTCTGGGCTTCAAATCCCTTTGGCCGATAGTTGCAGGGAAAGCACTGTCAGGCTGGGAAACTCAGAGGAGCCTTCCATCAGTCTGGGAGCTGTGGTCTGCATAGCTTGCTTAAAAATTAGTGCGCTGTTTTACCGGGTATTGAAAGAGGAATTAGCTCACTGAATCTGAGGGAACATCTGTCCAAGAGGTTGATACTTCTCGTCGCTGATATGGGACGTGATAACTATCTAGGATTACAGTGATATAAGAAGTGTGATGCGCTGCAAAAGGCCAGCTGTGGTAGCAAAGAGGCTTTAGAGAAAGGTTGATGAGACCTGCCAGGACTCTGAAGAGCTCCCAGTCACACTGCGTGTGGGAGGGTGGTTGCGAGCCTGTAGCTTTCCTGTGGAAGGAAAGCAGTGAGCAGTAGCGAGTGGCTGGGCACACCCTGGCTTTGATAGCTACAGATGGAGACCTAAAAGATTGCAGGGCCACAGTCCAACACCAGCACATGTAAAATAAGGCTCAGGATTTAGATAACTCTGTTCCAGCATACTGACGTGCATGGCCACAGTCCAACTCCAACACATGCAAAATTAGTTTCAGGATCATTCCAGCATACTGAAGCCTATGCCTAAACCAGTTATTGCCACAAGCTCAGCTAAATCAGAGGAGAGCGTTCAAAATAGTATTTTTTCTCTTTTTTTTACCAGGATAGTTCAGATGAAAAATTCTGTATTTTCATAGTAGAAAAGGGAAACTGGATTATTGATGTATCAGCTCCATAGGTAGCATTTCATATTTTTATAGCCCACAAATAGCATGTTATAGTATCAGTGTACTTTAAGGTTATTTTACAAAACATGGATACAGGTTGACCTAGTAATGTACTTTTTGAGATACATCATTAGTATAAAAAAATTAATACGCCCATTCATAAATATCATGTTTAAAGATATTGTGATCTCAGTATGCCCACAATACATTGTTAACCAATGAGGAAAAAAAATACCAAACAGTTAAAGGATCCCTTCTCAAGATTAGAAGTAATGAATTTAATCAATATTTTTCTGTTATAGCAAATGTAATTAACATATTTTATTTATAGAAAAAGAGTGCTGGTAAAATAGATTCAGCAGTTCAGAGTTGTTTATAAGTATTTCTTCAAGTACAGCTCATTTTTTGTGAAATGGGGAAAGAAGTTGGAAATTATACTGAAGTGGCATGTACCAAAAAGTTAAATGGGAGAAGAATTATTTACGGAGGTATTTGTATGAGCTCGAAGCAGTCATTTAGTTTGAAGGCAGCACTGGAAAGTAAAAAGTAAGAAAATACCGATGCTGGAAAAGTCTATACTATCATAGTCTGTCCAAATGTTGTAACACACACTGTGACATTATTCACTTTTTGGAGACTGTCAGCACCTCTGTAATCAGTAATCTGTAAATGAATGACAGTCTTTAATTCTTTCTCATTTTGTTGAGGGGGAAATTAGTAATTTAGCTACCTGTACAGTTGTTTTTATGTGACTGATTCTATTGTTGATTTCTTTCTTACTGGCATCTACAGAAAGATGTTTCTGCGACATTTTAAATAATTTACATTTTTCTTTATTAGAATGAATTTTATAAAATCTGGTGACCTGCTACTGGCACTTCTATGCTGATTTTGCCACCCTGTGATAAGATAATAATAATGAAAAGGGGTTTTCTTAATCAGTAGTATGCAAAAACTTCTCCAATGATGCCCTGAGAGCTACTTATAATGTGGGCAAGTCTGTGGTTCTGACTTGAAAAAATGATTTGTTTGTTTTTTGGATTTGTTTAAGCCCAGCAACTCAGGGTGAAACTTGGCTAGTGTAGTTATTAAATATTTCCATACAAGTACTCAAAAGATTTTAAAAGATATTAATGGATTTTGAAAACTATGTGGAGTTGGGTGTTAATTTGTGCTTTTTAAAATGTCACAGACTCTGCATTGTTGGGCACATGGGAAGAACCTAGACAAAATAAGTTCACTACCACTCTCTTCCACCCAGATTCACCATCTTTCCTACAGTTTACTGACACCGTCTCGGATTTTCTTCATAGTGTAGCCTGTACACTGTACCAAATAGTTCTATTTGTCCCACATGTAGTTTAGGAATAAGATAGAGGTCATAATGAAGTACACCTTACCTGTTTGGTTTATAGGTATGTAAAGATGCTAACATGTGGAAGAAACAGGGTAAGTATGGATGTAAGAAGAAGGCAATATATTCATTCACAGAAGTCCAGTTAATGGTTATTTTAGTTGATTAGCTAGCAACTTCATTTTCTCCCTCATGAAATCACCTCCACAGATCCCTACTTCTGGAGCTTAATCAGCACTAGCAATCCATCCCAGGAGTGGGAGATCAGGAGTACTTAATTAAAGAGGGACTGTAAGGCAACTCTCCCAAATTGGATATCTGATCTAGCCTTGGCATCAGGAGAGCAATGCTAGGTAAAAGTGTTTATCAAGCTCCATGTAGCCACTCTGCAAATCTCAGAGATGGGAATATGATGCAGACAGCCTGTAGAAGCTGCTATAACCTTAGTAGTATGGGCTTTAAGGCCATCTGGTACCTGAACACCTGCCTACGAATAACACATACAAATCCAAAAGATGGTCCAGTTGGATAGCTTCTCTGCTTAGATTCCCCACTGGAATTTTCTCCAAAAGCAGTAAACAATCTGTATGAAGGTGGAAAGACCTCGTCCTCTCCAGTCAGTAATCAAGTGCCCATTTCAAATTTAGGTGACAGGATCAAAGCTAACACAAGGTGAGTCAAGGGTTTGGGTAAGAAAACTAGTGAGACAGGCTTACATAAGAATCAGACCACTATTGGCATGGACATTTGTTAAAAATCCAGAATATTCTAAACTTGTTTTAAGAAAAGGAGGAGAAAACCATGGAAAGTATGTCGTATGGAAGGTTTGGGAGCTAACATTGCTATCAGAAGTATAAATGAACACCAGAGTAAATTTTGAGGATAGATGGCAAAGAACATTGGCAAAATACCAAGGAAAGATCCATGAGTACATATTTAAGCCCAGCATTGCTGATCCAAAAAGTAAGTATCTGCTTTGCTTGTGAAGATACATGTTCTGGACAGAGGAGTAAAATAAGGTGTCCTGGCAGCTCAGATGTGCACTTGTGAAGAAAGCAAGAACAAGCAGAAGCTCATCACTGAGAGTAACTAGCATTACATTCAAGATAGCAAACAGACCCATTGTTCTGATAAATGACGAAGTACATCCTCTTCTAAAGCATCCACTTTTCCTATGGAAAGATTATACAAGTCTAGTGGAATTTCATGAACCTCATCTGGCAAACTCAGTGATTTGGGATCTGAAGTGCTTTGATCTATACAGTCAAATTAAGGAAGTGGGATTTCAAAGCCATGATTTTGGAGTAGCAGAACTGAAAAGCCAGTGAAGGGGTTGGATGGTGGAAGAGTCTTGCATGTGAAGAGCTTAGGAAAGAAGATAGCAGGATTTTGAAACAAACCAGCAAAAACAGTGTTAGAGGGAACGATGTAGTGATCCGTGGTCATTTGCTGCAAGCTCAGCTCTCATTAGGTAGCTGGAGGTTCCAGGATCTAGTGGTGGTACCACAAAAGTGAAGACTATTTAACAAAAGACAAGTACTCCCATGGCCATGCTCTGTGTATTTCTGATGTTTGTTGACTTCATTGAAGGACTGTGCACAGGTCTGACTGCATAAATTGCAACTTAGACCTTTTAATTATACCATTTGTGCATGTGCGTGTGATTTTAGAATGGCCTTAAAAGTCATGAGCACCGGAAGAGGATGAATAAGTTTGATATGCCTGCATGTGCATATATTAAAAAAAATTCTTCAGCACTCTTTTCAGTTTCATTTTGATTCAATTTTATCAAAACTAATATTTCAATAATATGCTAAGGTCCTGATTCAAATCTAAGTGTTGAAGTTTAATTGAATTCAGTAGGGCTGGAGAGGTATACAGTAGCGAGATTAACGTTTTGAGCTTACTTTCTTTTCATGCTGAGCTAAGAATATGTGTGATGGTAATGATATTTAACTGTAATCTTCTTGGGGCATGGACCGCATTCTGTTGATTTTGTACAACTGAACCCAGTATCACTGATTAATAAAACAATAAAAACAGAAAATGAACTATTTTGTGTTTTATTAACAATTTGCATTTCATATGGTATTTCATTTTAAATAAGTATAAAATCATACCCTCAAATGGTAAGAGGTAATTGCTGATCATGTATCTCTTTGTTCCAGACACTTTTATAAAAGTGTATGTATTATGTATGATGTGACCTTCAAATGTCATGAATGCGTTGTGCAATAAACTGTCAATATTTGTGGCTATAAGGTACTAGATGACTTTTACAATAATTGGAACAGCTTTATTAAAAGCTTGGATCACTCAGCTGGTTAAAGAGAAAGACACAGGCCAATGTTCATCTGGGAGTTTCCTTCTGCCAACTGTTAAATGAAAGATATTGTAAGGTGCTTAAGATGTCTTCTTCCTTTAAAAAAAAAAAAGATACAGTTAAAAAGGTCTCATGCAAAAAATGTTCTCTCCAAAAAATCATTTTTTTTCAATATGCTTAATTTTCAGCCCAAACTGAGGTCTGTAAGTTAATGGCAAGTAACCAACCCTGTTTTTTAAGTACTACATCTGATTTTCTGCGTCTTTTGGTCACACAATTCTTCAAACAAATCGGGCAGCTAAAATTATGTACTCAGAAACTGTGTTTGAACTTTGTTTATCTTAAAAGGTTTTAAAGTTTTAGAACAATTTGAAAAGTAAGCCTGCTAAGAACTCCAAAACAAAAACTCTGTAGGGAATTTGATTAAAATGAAAAAAGAGGATAAGAAACATTTTGTGATAAACAAAAGCTTAATTTTGGTTAAGAGTCTATTGATGTCTCTTTGTGCTGTATATACAGCCTCTTGTTTCTCGGAATGCGTACCACAGTGAAAAGCCTTAAGATATAACCAATGTTTGCATACATGCAGTATTGTCGTGCAAAGTGTTTTGCACCCATGGGGAGTGAAAACCACCAGTCTTCAAGTGTGTCGTGTGCTCCAGGTATGGGCTTAAGGTGTGTGTGCTGCCCCCAGGTCATCAGCCTACCAGTTGCTAAGAAATTGCTTGGAATATTTTGGCTCCCTTTGTCTTGTGCTTGAAATAACACCTAGATAGCTCCCCTGTAGCCCGAGGTATTGGCTCTGACTGCCATTGGCCCGCTTCTAAATGTTGCAAGTCTTACCTCATATAAATGGTTATACGCATTTTACTTGAGTTTAATTTAGATTGTATTTTAAATTTAAATCTGCTAATGTAGTGATTGGGAGCAGAGGCAGGGTAGTTTGTGCCTTTCGTTTGCCTGTGTGGTTCAGAGAGCTAAGTGGGAAGCCTGATGTCAGAAGCGGTATCTTTTTATTTACCAGTGGAACCTTTGGTATAATCTTTATTTCTAATAATACAAACAATGTGAATGCTGCTTTCTCACTAGTAGGCCTCCTTTCCAATTCTCTTCTAAAATAGCTCTCTGTTTAAACAAATTCTCTGCCAATCCATATTAATGCCTAACAGTTTAAGATTCCCATATATGGTCATTATAAAACCTAAATCCTTGATGAAACAATAGAGACAGCAAGTTGTTCCTGACCTAAGACATTAGTAACTCTTTCCGGAGGCCTAAAATATAACTGTAATATTTAGTAATATTAGAGACTGTCATTTCAAGCCATGAACTTCACTTGCAAAAAAGCGTAGTGACATCTGCTAATAGGATTCTAATTTCAAATTATGAGCACTGGGCCAGATTCTGTTCTCATTTACATTGAAGCATACTAATTGAAGCTACTTCAGGTAGATAGAAAAATATGGTTAATTATATCCCCAATTATATTCCTATTTTCCACTATTTTCAGTATTATTAAAGCTTTCTCTAAGGAATAGGCAAGAAAGGTAAAGCATGTTTTCCCAGAAACTTTGCGTATCCTGTACTACTTCCCAGGGAATTAGGTGGTTGGGTCCAGGCGTCCTTGCATAAAGGCGGCAGCAGTGACAGGATTAACACACTGCGTATCTTCTAACTCCCTTCTTGACATTAGGTTCAGGATATAATTTTTCCTGCGACAAGATGGGCTAATTTGGGTGGTTTATAGGTCATCAAAAAATAACCGTGGTCACTACCCTTCTCGTTGCACCACGTTCCATTAACAGGTGGTTCTAAAGAACTACAAATATTTTGAATTTCAGAAATATATGAAAACCTGGGATTATGTGCAGCTTTAAAGGCTTCTGGCCACATTTTCAAAGGGTTCTTTAATAATGTCTGAAAAATGTGCAAGAGCAAACACATACTTGTAAGTGTGATTACCTATTTTGTGAGTTGATTACCTTTTCCATGTGATTGCCTGTTTTTGGCTAATTTGGCAATCCTTGTGTCGACAAATTCCAACTGACTTCATTGATAATTTAGTCTGCACGAGGACTGCAATTTAGCTGCTTTGAACATGAAAGTACCTCTTTGTGAATCCCTGCACTTTCACATACAGGCAGCAAATAAATACTCTGGTAAAATTTATGGGACATGTATGTAGATGCTCCTTTGAAAATTTGGCTGCTAACGTGATTGAAGGCAGTGCTGCTACCTAACCAACTGGAAACAGGTTTCTTCTTACAAAAGCAATCAATCCTTTTCTAATCATGTTTATAGACTCATCCCAGACAGGTAAAGCAGTCGTACAGAACATATATGGAAATTTCAAATTATTCTTTTTCTTTTGCTCTTCATGTGACTGGCTAGATAGCTTCTGCTTTGAGTACACAGATTCACTATCCCACTAAGTTCGTCTTTTCTTTTCTAAAAATATGCACTGAAGTTGGCATTTTGCCTCGTAGCATCTCTGTCCGTGTGCTGAGGGCACTGCCAGCTCTGGCAGTGGCTCATTTCTGGGTAGATCGATTCTGATACCTAGTAAGATACCTGCTGTAAAAAAGGATTCACTAGTATGTTTCTCACTTTCTTTTAACCTGCTCCTGGCTCAAAACTGTTTATTGGGATTATCTGGCTCTGTGGAAATTTCCTTTCTGGGTACCACAGGGATGTGAAAGCAGCCTGCAGCACTACCTGGGTCATCTCCATGCTAGGCAAGGGGTGGTGGCTTTCTGTCCCTCCTCTCCTGAGAAGTGGGCATCTGTCTGAAGAAGGGCTAGTCCTTCAAATACTGATCTTATGGATTGCTTAATTTTAATTTCAGTCTGTGTGGCAAATAGATTTGCTCACATTTTGGCCAAATTGGCTCTTTGGGTATGCGGCTAATTGCCACCTTCTGATACGGATGTTAAAGTGAACTTTCTTTCCTTGCATTTGTCCCATGAGAACATGTGCACAGTCAGTTATTAAGTGTAGCCGAGGCATGGTATGCAAGAGATGTCCCTGTCAAACCACCTCAGAAGCTGCTTCATGGCTGAATTCCACTGTGTCCTGTGCCACGGAGCAGTATCTGCCTGCCCAGCAGGTACAGCAGACGTAGCAGCTGGAGGTCTCACAGCTGTTGCCTTCTCCTTATACTGACACAAAGACCGGTTTCGTATTCAGAACTGAATGTTGCTTTTTGCACTTCTGTCCATGACTTTTGCTGTGAGCAGATGCTTTCAGAGTGAAAGGAAAGCTCAGCGAAAGTAAGTTCAGAGACAAGGCTCCGATGCCTTACATCTAGCATGTACATTTATACAATATTTTATACTCTGTTCTGTTATTTCCTGCACTCCCATCAGGAAAGGTAGGGATGGGCAGGAAGACATTCAGGACGTAGACCTGCCTATAATGGAAGTAGATAGTAAAAAAAGCAGTCTAATCTCATGTGCATCAAGTGCACATCATGTAGACCACATAACTCAGTGAACCACAATGGCTGTAAGATAAGTAACTGTGCTCTTTCCTTCCTGATCTTTTATCCTCGGAATTGAGCAGGCCAAAAACCATAGCCCAAATCCCGAGTAAATCATAAATTAAATTAATTTGCTGGAGCTAATCCTAGTTCTGCAGGTCTGTAAAACATTACTCCAGTTTTGCACAATTTAACAGAACTGAGAGTTTCTACTTCAGAAGGGGGTCTCAATAGCAGGAGGTGTAGAGTACATGATTATTGGGAGAGCTGAAGACTTTTCACTCCCCACGTACACTGTTGTTGGCATAGTCTGTGTTCACCAGTTTGCTTCTTAACTTTTTCCTTGCCGATCTCTTCTCCTTTTTCTGTCACTTTTCTCCCCTTTCACTTTCCATCGATTGCTTTAAGAGACTCAGTATAAAAAAACCTTGGTAGCAGAGTTAGACTTAAATGCATTTTAAAGTTAAGCACATTTTAAACTTAAGTGCCTTGACAAATAGGTACAATTTGCAAAAACAGGGCCCTAGTAAGAAGTTGGGGTAGCATTTGATGGGGGGAGTCGGCAGCCTTGAACATATCTTTTCATTGTTCGAAATAAAAGAACTTAGACGTAAAGCTGCTCATTCAGGTAGCGATGGCCTCCAGCGTTTCGGTGGGCTTTGTAGGCAGAGGAATTCAAAAGAAAACCCCTCAGCCCAGCTTTAAAGTCTTAGGAATGCTTTCACTGTGGGAAGAAAAATTCTTCAAGGTAAGGCCCCTGTTGGAGCAAAGACTTTTGAGCTATCTACTGTATGTCTACTTACATCTAAAAGAAAACTCTTCAGACCACCCACATCTTTCTTTGCTTCATTGTTGTTTTCAGTTTGCTTTTTCAGAGGGATTAGTGCTAGAGTAAACTCCATCGTCTCGCTGCCTTGAAAAAATTCAATTTTGTGTAAAGTGAAAATTAGACTCTTAAATCTGCAAAGCGAGCTGTTTATCTTACAAATTTATTCTTTTTTATTGGGCCACACATATTCTAGATAGAAAGATAAAAGGCAAATGGATAACAGGCCATCATTTAGAGTGACATATAGCAAAACATAACTAGTAGACTTATTCGGTAAATTCCTCCTGAGTGGCTTGTTAGCTTTATCTATATATTTATCTATAATGCTCATATAGTATTTATTGAAAACCAAAATAAAATCCTGCAGTTTATCATCATGTATTCTGTATTTTGCACTTCAGAAAAATCTTTTTGCACTCAGGAATTCATTTTTTCCTGAAGCAGCTTAAGACGTGATTATATACAACTTTTGAGGAGAAAAAAAGGGGGAAATCTAAACTCTTTAGGGAGATTGGAATTATAGACCTATAATTAGGAATTATAGCACCTATGTATGTTTTCCTGGACTCCTAAAGACAAAATAAACTCCTGCAGTATGTTACTTTATATACTGGTGAATAATTCAAAATGACAGTTACTAGCTTTCTAACTTAAATATTGTGCTTTAACTCTGCAGTCTAAGAACAATCAGAAAATGTTAAACAAGAATGTGATGTGAAAACTATCAGATTTTGCCTTTTGAAAACTAGCAATAGCTTGATTACATACATGACCAAGATAAGCTTTTTTTTTTCTTTTTTTTTTTTTAAAATCACTCTATCATCCCCTTCTTTCAGCTTTAAGAAAAATAGTTTAGAGGGACCATTTTATAATAAATAATGAAATGCCTGTTAGTGTTACCTTTTTCAGAAATGTGGTATTTGGGTCTCTGCTATACTTTTTATGTGAATAGTTTTTATCAGAGCCAAATGCTTAAGTCTTTCTTATGTCCCATCACTTCCATTTAAAAGGCAATGCTGTGTAACTGCACTATGTTTCCTGACAGCTTTGGTTACATATCAAATGGGTAAAGACAGAACATTTTTAGTCAGTAGTGTATGGCTGAAATAATCAAGACTCTGCCTGCAGATTTTAACTATATGCTCCCCATCTCAACACAACCTAGATAGCTCGGCTTTTGTGTAGGGGTGTGATGATGTGCCCATGTGTATTGCACCTCTGTGGCGTGCCAGTAGCATAAATCCGGTTCAGAATTTCAACATTTGCCATGGTACTTTTTGGTGATATCGTGAATTGATACACATATGTGATATTATATGACCCTGTAAGTACAAGATGATAGACGAGTCTTGTGTGGTTTGAATAATGACTTTTTTAAAATGCCCTACATTTTTGCAATTTTTATGTCAGTCTGTTTTGTTCATAGCCTGCTTGGATAATAGCAGCTTATTCAAGATGTCTGAGAATGACTCTTTCTTTATATCAAGAGAGAGAAGAGATGTCCTGGAATCTTACCCATTGTATTATGATGCAAAGAATAAGTGTAGCTGTGAACACTGAAGGAGAAAACTCAGGAGCTGCGGGTGAGAGGGAGAAGGAATTCCCCCTCATCTGACCAGTTTTTTCATTGCCTTTCCCATGATATTAGGTCACTCACTAGGTTGTGTGTTGTAACTCCAATGCTGGAATGTTGCAGAAGGAAGTTGACTAGCTTTGTGTGTAGACATCGCCACTGCTGTTGGACCCCCCTGCAATTCTGTTGTTTTGGGAGGTTTTCATATACTGATGCGAACTTTTTCCCTCTAAAAGCATACAGATTTTCACAATACTTATAAATTAAATAGATTCAACAAAACAACAATCTAAAACTTTTTGGGGAAAAATTAATGGGAACTAAGCAAAACAAGAAATCAAACCAGCTGCTGACACAGCTGTTTCTTTTCTTGTATAATTCAGTTCAATATAAAGGTACCATATGCTGCTTAAAATGATGATAGGAAAGATGAAATAATTTAAGACAATAACAAGAAAATACATGAATTGTCAGCATTCTGTCAGATTTAAAGAATGAAATAGACAGGTGTAGTATTGACATGTTTAACTTTGTGTTGTGTTAGCAGTTTTAGTGAGAACAACTTCTGACATGTGCTGAAGTGATGTGAGAACATTTCTGTGTTGCAGACATTGGAGAAGAAGCTGGGAGATCTGTAGGAGTCCAGCAGCCAGCTTTACTGAGAGACAGGAGCCTTGGTTCTGCCATGAAAGACTGCCCATATTGTGGAAAAACTTTCAGAACATCACATCACTTAAAGGTCCACTTGAGAATACATACAGGTGAGAGGAACAAGTGAGCGGAGCTCTGTCGACACATGCCGTGTGTGGGGGGTTAACATAATATGTGGCTAGGAGCCTTAATTCCCAGCGTAGATTTGGACTCATTAGTTGGAGAAAGTCTTTTGAGAAAGATATATGACAGTCTTAAATAAAAGCACAAGGAATGTGTTGTTGGATAAAGACCACTTTAATAGAATCATCTTTTCCCAGTTGAGGTTATTTCTGTCTCCTTCCCTGCTTCATCACTGTTTCCTTCAATTACCCTTGTCCTTCAACAGGCATAAGCCTATTGGTTTCAGACTTAGTTATACTAACTGCTTCAAAGGCCTTCCTTAGCATCTGCTTAGGGATTCTGTATGTTTTTCTCAGAGTTGCTATTTTTGTTCCATTTAGCATGCTCATTTTTAACCTCTCACTGTTCATATGAATACATCAGCTTCATGGATCTGCATTTTTTTGTTTTCACTACAACTCACACGACTTAGTACTTGCAAGTAAAACTTACCATGTTTTGCACCATGGTAAAACTTACCATGTTTTATTTCAGTAACCGTCAGAGCATTTCTACCCTACAGAGACTCACTACTGGTCTAGATTCTCACTTTATTTTGGTATGTCACTCATCGGGCGGACTGCTCTCGATACTAGGAAACACAACCACTCCATTTAAATTATAATATCTTGTTTGCTTAAAAGTATGTATGTTCATGGTAAGGTTCATGTAGAGACACAGTATATGTTTAAGAAAACTTACTCTATCCATAATTAAAATCTGACATACAATATTGATATCTTCAGGTCCTGTTGACATCACTAGAAATTCTGTATATGGCCAATATGACACTGTTTTCTTCCCAGTCTTAGGTATTGTAGTAGGCTTTGGGAGAGTATGCAAAACTGGGATTTAGGATACTTCTCTCTGGAAACAGACGTAGTGGGCACTGTAAATGTGGAGTCATTTTCTTTTTAAACCATTTTAAATGAATTTCAGAATTTTACTGCTACTTTTCTAATTGATAGGTAAAGTAAATTGCATGAAGAAATACTTTCCAGTTGTACCTCCTACTTGAAAAACTTCACTTTTATTTCACTGAAGTACCAGATAAGCAGTATTTTCCTCCCTTCCCAAAATCAGCAGTTATGTTTTGTGCTTCCGCAGATTAATACCTAATGTTGGGTTTGCAAATATGAAGGCTGATCTTGAAAAATTGAAAATGAAGGCTGAAAATTATTTTTTTAAAAATTTCATTGTTGAGATGGGAAAGCTTGTTCATTGTATTTTTATTCTTCTTTCTTTGGATTGTGGAGTAGGAGTATACCACACTGGTTTGATCTAAATTTTAAAATTCGGCACTCTAATGTAGTTTTGTCTGATTGGATTGCAAACCATTTAGGTCAGGAATATTCTTTTCTGTGTGTTGGACTTTGTTTTTTTAAAAAAAAAAGAAAAAAAAGAAGAAGAAACAGTGAAAACCCTATTTGTGTGGTCTCTAATGAAGTAAAAGTGAAAAAACGGTAGTTATTTTATTGGAAAATATTCTTGTAACTATGAGGTTTAAGCAGTTTGACATTTTTACTATTGGAGATGCAAAGAAAAAGCCTTTAAAATAACCTGAGGATACCGATCTCTCCTTTTTGCTTTATTATATAGTGGTCATTTTGTTCTTGTTTTAAAGATGGCGTGATTACACATTTGGTATTTGTGGCTTAGAACTAATGGAAAGTAAATTAATTGCAATGGAAATATTCCATAAAACTTGCATATTAAAACTGACTAAACAAAATTAAAACAAGAAAAAATAAACTGTGTATAAAATAACAACAAAAAAGAAAACATAAACAGACCTTTGAAACAACATTTGCAATATATTTAAAAATCATTATAATTTTAAAATAGATAAAGATCAATTTCCATTAGGTTGAGAACAAAGTATTTGTAAATAATGACAAGAGTATGTTTAAATGGAGCAATGTTTTACATATTGGAAATAAACCTAATAAATATTATAAAAATGTAAATTGGCAAATTACTAGAGTTATTAAATAAAAATTAAGTTGCTTTGCAGTAAATGGAAATGATGTAATAGATACCAGTTATTAAACAAATATTGGTTAGCTCATACTTATCAGGGACAGTTTCCTGCCTTTTATGTCACACTCTGTCTTTATTATATGCCTGGATCATATAACTGACTGATAAAAAACGCTTTACTGTGTTTCTCCACTACATTAACTCAATTACTGTTCTTGTTCTCACAGCACCTGTTTGTTAGAGATGAGCTCAAGCAGTTCAGCAGAAGTCAGGTTCCTTCGAACATCTGTGTGTTTGGAGGCACACGAGTAGGTTGGTTTGGTACGCATGCCAAGACAAGACCCAAAGTCTGATCCAGCCAGGAGGTGCTTCTGTGGCAATTGGCCCAAAAAAGCTAGAGAAGCCGTTTAATCTTCCAGAAGAGGAGGAAGCAGTGCTCTGTTTTAGAAGAATTAGCTAGTGGCTTGGGTTGCTTCTTTTTTCTGTTGAGTATTTCATGGTTGCAACCTTCTCCACACTGTATCTCAGTTTCTGTGTAATTTGCTATCATATAATAAGCTTCTGAAGGAAAAAAAAAAAATCAAGGTTTTATTTAGCACGCTTGGTTGAGTCCCAACACACAATTGTAGAGGATTTTTCTTCTTATCTAATTCAGTGATACTCAGCCAGGAAGAACTTTAAGAGGAAGATAGTAAGATATGATTTCTGATTGTTCCCATATGATAAGAAGAAAAGGGCACAATTATGTGAAATCTGTTTCTCCTCTTTCTTGCTCTAAAAACAGTTGAAGGACGAGATAGTTCCTTAGTACAACCCCGAGAGAACAGAGGAAGGATGGTAAAATGCTTCAGAGCCTCGGGGCTTAGAGAAGACAGAATCTTGTAGTCCTCCTAGATGACTTCTTTATGTTGGCCAGTGAATAGAGATGGGCTGTATGGTCCTGCTTCTTCAGAGCTACCTACTTCAACTCACACAAACTCACGTGTGAAGAGATGCAGAAACAAGGGCAAAGCATGTATATGCACCAGTAGTGCATAGTAGACATGTGGGTGGACTGGCCCCTTTGTGATTCAGCTTCCTGCTTGTAAAATAATACATAATACAGCTGAGAAGGTTATAAGGCAGGCGGCTTAGAGATGCTCAGACTTTGTGAAAAAGAAAACCATAAGTATCTCAGACCCATAATGTGCCATATGCAGATGTTCTAGAGTATCCATTTTTCCCCTCTGGGAGCAGCAATTTAAGGTTCCTTCAATCAGGGAGCTGAGCATCTTCTTTATGTTCTTAAGCACTCTCAATTCCCACTGAAATCAAATAAATGGGTGTGGTTTTTACTTTACATGCCTAGACCTTTGGACTGCACTGAAACAGTTACGTGTAAAAAATTAAAATTTCTTATGTTCTACCTTTGACAAGTGTCACATTCTCTAGGGACTGGCCTCAGATTAGCTCTAGCACCTCCTTGCACCTTGCGTTAGCATTCAGAAGCTACTGCAGTTGTAGACCAGTTTGGGTTTGTGTGGTCATTAGGTGCTCAGGTATATTCCCAGTATAACTGGCACAGTTAAATGCCTTGAGTAACAAAATAAAAGAATAATGTGCATGAGCAAAGTAGAGCCCTGAACAAGGTTTGGATTGTGCTACACAGAACAAACCTAAGAAAAAGAGGGATAGGAAGAAAAAACTTGGCAGGGCTGTGTCCATTAACTGAGAGTATGTTGTGGTATGTATGACACACATCTTACATGTATTAGATGTATTATATACATTTACAGTGTTACTGCATTTTCCCTTGGAAATGTGCTAGCCAATTTTAAAACTTGCTTAGATGAACTGATGAAATACAGTAAAAATGGTGCTGTTTTAAATGAATTCAATTCACATTTTCTTCCTAAAAAAGACTGCCTGTTGCCATTCTCTGAAGGCGCTTGTAGTGGGATGAGCAATATGAATAATTAAGGAAAATGGGTATGTGTGCTCCAAGAGGAGACAATTTTGGTATTGAACATCCTTTATTTTTACATTTCTAAGATGAACTAAAAGGACTTTTCATTTCTCTAGATTTCTCCAGATTTCCCATCCTTAACATTGTACAGCATGCCTTTTCTCCTGTCTTAATGACATCCCAAACTTTTGTTGAAAATAATTGATTGAATTTAAATTTCCTTAAAAGTTTAAGAGGTAATGTTACAGTATAAATTTCCTACCAAACACTAAGTAGGGAAATATCCATTAGTGAAATTAACTACAGTTTCTAGGTAGCTAACAATGTGCAGTATACAGTAGGGCATGGCTAATGAACACTGCAGTGGGTGATATTTCATTATACAAATTAATGCTCACATTTTAATGGGAAAGTCACATAATGAATCTCAGCTTCAGTGACAGCAATTAGAGACACAGATTGTCCCCTTCTGGACAAGGCACTGTTTAGCAATAAGCAGCTGTGTAAAAAGTCTTCAGGTTTACAACATATATATATGCTTTGGGGGAATTAGTGTACAGTTTATATTAATGTACTGAATCTTCCCTGCAAAGTAACAACCATATTTATCTCTCTGCGTTTTAACTAAGTAAAGACATGTAAAAAGACTAAATAAATATTGCAGATGAGATATAAATAAAGGGAAATATTCAATTATAAAACTTTATAAAAATTAAAATATTTTATTGTAATGCCTAGTGCACAATTGAAAAATCTTTAATAAACTGAGTCAAAAGCATCAAAAGTCTGTCCTTTTACAGGGTAGAGGTAGTTTCATCTTATATAACAGAGGAAAATCACTAGTAAAGGAAAGTAGTAAAGAGAAGACGTTAACTAGTATTTCTGACAAACAGATTAATTGTGTGGTGAAACATGTGCAGGATCCAAAAATAATCCTACAGAACCTTTGATATTCCATTTGGTTTAAAAAGTGTGAAGTGAATGATTAGAATGATAAAAGAAATTACCGTGTAAGAATAGGCATAATAATGAACTAATTAAACCATACAGCAATTCATTTCTAAAATATCTACTGCACAATGGATAAAATAGGTTATCAATAACTGTTTCAATGGTAAAATAAAAAATGCTGGGAAGTGTTTTCAGTATTTTCATTAAGCAGTATTCTCTGGAATTATAAGATGTTTGATTTCATTTGCTTTGCATGAAAGAAAACTATAGCTTGTTTAGAAATGTATAGGATCAAATTGCAACTCACGTTGTCCCTGAGTGACTGTCAAAACCCCACTACTGGCTGCCATAGCATTAGGTGTTGGGGTTCTTGTACTGATGCACAGCCCTCGCTGTACTGAGGAGCAGCACTTCGAGGAGCAGAGGGGCACAGTCCCCAAACAAACTCCTTAAGAAATCTTATTTAAAATGAGGGGGGGCATTCAGTGAGGAAGGGGAGTGTAGGGTGCACTACAGATTTTTAAGAAGCTGCATGTTAAGTATGAAAAATGAATAAAGAAGTCCACAGCACTAAATATAAATAGATATTTAAGAAGTACAGAGATTCGATAAGGGAAACAAAGTAATAGTAAAAAAATATGTATATGGCTATTAGCGTTATGGAGAACGGGGTAAAATTCTGTAGATCTGGCAGGTTTAACAATTGGTATCTTGCTAATACTGGACAAGAATGGATAAAAATTATAAACCATGGTACAGAAGACTAAATACTGTTCTGTTCTCAGAAAGAAGCATGAAGGTTTTTATGAGTATTTTCCAATGATACAGTTCTGCCATTAAGTAATGAGGCTGTTATGCTGTAGCCCACTACATTTTAATATTTTTTAGAATGAATGAGATTGGATAACTTACAGATAAAGTCTTAAAAACCCTGGCTGAAGAGCTCTCCAAATCATTAAACTTCATTTAAAAAACCAAGTCTTGGAACACGGAGCAAGTTCCAGAGCACTCGTAGTAGTAAAAAAGCTCTGGCTATTCTAGTATTTCCAAAAAGAAAGAATATTAAGACCTTGAAATTATAAATGAACTACCCTGACATAAGTTTTGGGTAAAACTACAGCATGAATTTGTTAACTAATTAAGAATTGGTAGCATAGTTAATTCAATTTTATTTTATGAAAGTAAGTTTTATCAAGCTTCTCACTTTCTATCAAGGCTTGTGAAAGTAGCTTGTTCTATGTGACAATCCCCCCCATCAAAAAAAGCCAGTATACAGAGATGAAGTGGCACATAAACTGGCAGTTCCATAGCAGTGCTTTCAGCTCCATCTATTTGGTATTTCATCATAATTTGGGAGAGTATATAAAATCACTGTTGATAAAATTTACCAATGGCACAAAAATGGTAAGATGCTAAAAATCATGGGGAGGCACTGATTAGTCACTTAGTCAAGTGGGCTCTTCTCAACAGTATGAATTTTAAATCAGCAAAATGTAAAGGAACAGATACTAGAGGTGTTGATGAACTGGGCCTAGGATTATGGTAGAGAAGGAACAGAATATGAGCTGTTAGTTGATTGCTGTAGCTATGGATGTAAACAGTCTTGGACTGTACAAGATTAATATCAAGTTGAAATTTCATCAAAGCTTTAGTGGGTACCCATAATTTAAAAGGACATTGAAAAATTGGGAAGGGTGTTCCACTCAAGAATGAGAGAAGGTGAAGAGGTGACTGGTTTGCCATCTGCAAGTACCTTCCTTAGGGAATAGATTTTTTTATTAAAAAAATCTGTTTAATCAGCAGGGAAAGACATAGCAATGTTCAGTAGTAGGAAGCAGACTCCAGACAAATTCAAGCTCGAAATGAGGCATGCATTTTGAGCAGTGAAAATACTTAACCAGTCAAACAGTTTACTTAGGGACATGTTGGATTCTTCTTCATTGCTGTGGTTGAAACAGAATACGTTTAAACTAAAACAAGTAAGTTTTGTTTCAAATTGTAGTTATGATTTGATGCAGGAATTATCGTGTGAGGGTCTTTGGCCTGTGTTGTACAGCAGATCAGACTAGATGATCATAATTGTCCCTTCTGGCCTTAAAATCTGTAACTCTATTTATAATCTGGCTGTGGTCTCCTCGCACAGCCCGTAGCAGATAATTCCTATGACTAGTACGATTAGATTGCGTTCCGAGCAGGACTGGTGATAGCTTGCATAGATTATACATCTGCGTTGTTTATACAACCTACTATAGAAATAGACCTGTTTCTACTGGGCAACATGTCTGTTTCCAGTTATCTACCAAGCTTTTGTGCAGATTTTACAAGCAGCGTTGAATTTTTATTGTTTTACTGTATCCTAATATAAAATAGTTCTTGTGAGATGTCTTGTGTCTTGTAAACCAGAGCGGTAGATAGATCAGAACTGTGATTATGTTGCCCAGATAAGTTATTCTCTGAAAGGTTGGGTTTTTTTTTTTTTTATTGTACACACTGGAATATTCTCTGTTTCTATTCCATTGTGAAAAGGTTTGCAGGGATGCAAACAGGGCCAGGGAATTAACAAGATCAGGATGGTCATAGCCTTTGTGAACAATGAAAAATGACTCCTGGATATGAAATGCAGAAAATTATTTTGAAAAAGTCGTGTTCCCTCACTCCTACATGGCAACGTTAATTTATGTGAACTGATATTAAGTGTTAAATAACTCATCCAGACGCTGCTCTTGGCAATATTACCAGGGTAGTCATTGCACTAGGATGAATTCTCTGAAACCTTTCCTCAAAGTATGAGATACAAACAGGTTTATCTTCTAAGAAGAATCATAGCCTACCTCTCTTGTCCCCTGTAGTATTCTTTGACATATACTATTGCAGCTGCTGACAGAGTCCTGGAAATTAAGGGTCCTTTGGGTTTTCCATTGAAACTGGCTTGGTTTTGGTTAGTTTGGTTGAGGTTAGGTTGGGCTTTTTCCCACAGCAGCTTGTAACTTTTATTTTGTCATTTGTACAGGGTCTTACACAGGGCGTAGCTGGTTGTTAATTGGATGAAATAGCATCTAAATATTTGCACAGTTACTGAATTTAGGAAATACTGACACACTAAATGTAAAAGATTTAAAGATGACTTGCTCCATCCTACTCCCTTCTCCTAATGCCTGCCCTCAAAATAGCAGCAAAGATTGCTTTGAAGTAAACTAATCACTGCCAATATCTGGATCTAAAAGAGAAGAGAGGTTTTGAATAGTTCCCTTTGAACAATATTATTTGGCCAGTCCTGTATGGTAAAGCTGGCACAGTGTGTTGCTACGTGTTGAGTCCAATTTCAGACCTTCAGCTTTAGATCTCATTTCTAGCCATGCAAGAGGTGGGAGCACCACAGAGGCAGTGTACCAAGGCTAGGAGAGATCTGAACTTTTTATCACACTTCTCTGTCAGTGTCTGCTTTCAGTCCAATGCTTATGGCGTTGGTGGCGAGCTGTGTCCAGATCTCCTTTGCTGAAAGGAAGCTCACTCAGCGAAGAGGCTTTCGAGCGGAAAATGTAATGACTTCAAGGCTTAGCAATTCAGAATAAGAGTATGTTGTTGTGCCCAGGGCTTTAGAGTGAAGGTACTTTAGAAGTACAAAATATTACTTGTGTTTCCCCTAGTTAGCATATTTTAACTCACTTATACCCATTTTTACATATACTTATTGCTTTGAACAGCTCCTGCATGTTTTTAGCAACATCAGTCCAGCCTATATTGCAAACTTCTCCTCCTCCCTGCAGAAGGAGTTATCCAACGGTTGACATAGCGCCTGCAATGCTGGGACACACTTTTTAATGGTGTCACTTGATGTGCAATGCAAACACCCACTGAACTAACATTAGAGTAAAAGGAAGTGCTCAATATAATTGTGTTAAACATTTCCGTAAAGGCATAGGGGATGCTGAGGAAGAGCTTTTCAATTAAGAGGAGTGAAAACTCAAAAGTGAGAGCATTTAACCTTATAAAGTCTGGTACTTGTTTTTCACCAGTCTGATTACTTCTTAGGCAACACTTGAAATACCTCAGTTGTGTCAGAGGTCACTAGTGACTGTTGACGGTAACTGGTGGGACAAACACCAGAATAACAGAAAACAGCTCAAAAATACTGCAGTATGTACATGCTGTAAAAACAGCAGTAATGTTTGTCCACGTTCTGACTAGCAGCACAGCTGTCAGAGTTTGCAGGCTCCCAAACAGCCCTGCAGAAATGTAAGCAAATAGACAGCCTGTGTCTTCTGTCCCCTTGTCCCTATCCTAAAATGCCTGCGATGGGGGGGGTGTGCTCAGACTCTCACCTGAGACCAGGGAAGCCCAGACAGACGTGATCCGTCTCAGTTTAGTGATTCTTGCACGTCAGTAGGAACTGTTTGCTTTTGCACAACTCCCACTGAAACGCAGCCCCTACTTCTCGTTGGTGGAGCGCCAGAACTTAATTAGGTGATTGTGGAAGACTCAGAAGTTGCACTGAAATGTTTAAGTCTGATTTTTTTGTTAAGGTGTGTGGACCCAGGCCTAAAGCATGAACGATGCTAATTACTACCTCTTCCTCTGCTCAACACCTCTTGTTTGAGGTGCTGCACTTTTCTCCTCTAAAAAGGTCGATTAATGTGGTTGATGTAAAGCTCTCATGTCTCACCGTTTAGCTTTTGGATTACATTATGGATTTAGAATTTCCACTGCTTGCAATTTACTTCAGCCCCGTCTGAATTGCAGCACGTATCCAGCTCCTGTTCCTGGTCAGTAAGCCTGCTCGCGCAGTGCTGTACGCTCATTTGAGTGTTCTGGTGTTGCATCTCATTAGTGAATTCCTGCGATCGGTGAGAGGAGCAGCTTCCCAAGTATTTACCAGCCTTTCAATTGAGCCTGTAGCTTAAATAACAAAAGTTCGAAAGCCTTTCCGTTTTGTTTGAAGCGGATTTTGAGGTTATTTGGAAACAGGTAACTTTCCAGCGGGTTTGGTGAGCTACATAGCATTATATAGCATTTTTACTGTGGAGGAAGTTTTCAAAACAAGTATTTCCATTATACCGTTTGGAGAAGGCTTGCCTTCGTCTTTTGGCTCACTTAGGAAAAAAAGCTACGTGGAGAAAACAGTTTCTTCTTCTTGTTGAACTCCCTCATAGAAATAATTGCCAATATTGACAGCTTGCAGGTCTCTCAGATTCCTGTCACTTTTAGTGAGGATTTCCGTACTTCTTCCTTTAAAAGGAACTCTGCATTGCTAACAAGTGCTCTGCAAAAATTTAGATGTACATCTGCTCAGATGTACATTCTTTTTGGATATGTCTTTATGATTGTATGTGAATATTTATTATACAAGTAATACCTTCTACCTCTTTTAAAGTATAGGAAGAACAATAAAAGTTTAGTGTGGGATTCAAACATATATTTAATTCATGAAAATCATCTTATATGTTTTTAAACTCTATTCAGGCTAATCCTAGAAAAGCTTATGGTAGGTAAATTACACATTTTACTACTTGAGCATTAGAAATGCCATTAGTACAAATTTAAAGAACTGCAAAAACCAGTAGATAATGCTAATTTCAAATACAGAAACTAAATATATTTTGTACTTTTTTATTACTCGATTTCTTTTTTATTTTATTGACTACTTTTTATTTTAACTATATGTTCTTACATGCTGCAATCATAATGTAGTGTAATGATATTAATATTTTATAGAATCTGTATTTATAGTTCTTTATTTAGAAACAATGCAGTAGGTCTGCAGATCTTTGAATCCTTCTGGAATGGTGCCCTCCAAATAATGATAAATTACTTGTGCAGTATGCCATTTGCTAATTATATCCATGATTTACTGCAGAGCAAGACTTAAATCATTCATTTCAGTCTTGCGTAACAGTGCCATAAAATTTTTAGGTTTAAAAATGGTTTCCATGTGTATAATTTAAACAAATTTTAGAGCAATTGTATACACAAAATATTGCAACCATCCATTTGTTACATTCTTTGTCTCTCTTTTTTTTAAACTTGTACTTTTAATGATTACTGTGGTTGAAATTGTTATGCTTCATTTTCATAATCATAGCTTTTAATTCTACAACAGTTTTCTACATGTTAGATTAAGAAAAAGATGGCTAATTGTGTGTAGATACCATGTCATTCCTGAATAGCCCCACATTCTGGAAACCCATTTTAAAAATATTCAGTTTATGAATTAGTCTTCAATTAAAGGCATTTCTTTTTTAAAAAAAGAATTATTAGTTCTAAGATCTTCTTGTTTTCAAGCAGCTAATGTTGATTTTTTTTTCACTCATCCATACACCAAAGTACAGTTAAATCTCTTTCTCTATATTTTTCTCTTTATCCATATCTATAGGTGAGAAGCCTTACAAGTGTCCGCATTGTGATTATGCTGGTACTCAGTCTGCATCCCTCAAATACCACTTGGAACGGCACCACCGGGAGCGACAGAATGGAGCAGGACCACTCCCTGGGCAGACTGCAAGTCAAGAACACAAAGATGAGACATCAAGTAAAAGTTCTGTGTTTATTAGACCAGATATATTGAGAGGAGCCTTCAAGGGGCTTCCTGGTATCGATTTCCGAAGTGGCATGGTCTCGCAGCAGTGGACGTCAGGAATGCTGTCTTCTGGAGATCAGCAAGGACAAGCAGCTGGCATGTCATCTGAAGTATCTTCAGAAAATATGAAGGGTTCGGACATACCTTCCAAAGGAACACACTTCTCTGAACTTGGCCGTGCTTACCAGAACATGGTTGGGAACGGTGTGAATTTTCAAGGGTCTTTACAAGCTTTCATGGACAGCTTTGTCCTAAGTTCTTTGAAGAAAGAGAAAGAAATGAAGGACAAAGCTCTCTCAGATCCACTTTCAGCAAAAGCTCTGGGCTCAGATGGTGGTGAGGAAAAGATAAACAGCAAGTCCTCACAGCGAAAAACAGAAAAGTCACAATACGAACCTCTTGACTTATCCGTAAGGCCAGATGCAGCATCCCTCCCAGGTTCATCTGTTACTGTGCAAGACAATATTGCTTGGCACGGCTGCTTATTTTGTTCCTTTACAACTTCATCTATGGAACTAATGGCTCTGCACCTCCAGGCCAATCACCTGGGCAAGGCTAAACGTAAAGACAACATCATAGGGAACAACAAAGACCAATCTAGAGAGGCTTCAGCCTCGGTTAATAAAGTGAGCTTGCTCCCCTCTTCTGTGCAGTCCAGCAAGGAGGCAGTAGTTTCAAACATGCTGAGCCAGCTGGACTCAGCTTCTGAGAAAATGACCCAAGGACAAAATAAAGAGACTCTGGGAGAGCAAAAGAGCACTGCCTGGCCCAGCCACATGGAATCCACTTTTTGTAATTTTACAACAGACTTCTATAAGCAGTTTGGTGTTTATCCTGGTGTTATTGGCACAGGAACACAAAATTCTTGCACCAGTAATGAATCCGAAATAAAAACACAATCCGAAGACGACCCAAATATTCTGCTCTCTGACTCTGTAAATAAAAGTGCTACTGATGACCTTTCTGACATAGCTTCATCTGAGGATATGGAATCTTCCAAGGAAGAAAACATTGAAGATGAGGACATTGACACAGAACCAGATATTATGAATAAGCAATTGTCTGCCCTAAATAAAGAAAGCAGTGAAGGAGGCGACAATATACAAAGTGCAGTCACCTCACAACCAACACAAGGGCTCGTATCACCACTGCCGCAAGCATCAGAAAAGCAGTGGCACAGTCAGAATCTTCTGTCCTCCCATGAAACTGCACAAGGAGTGATGAAACCCGAACAAGTTCAGGGTCCACAGGTCCTGGAGAAGCAGATGAACATGTTGTCAGTCCTAAGAGCTTACAGCTCTGATGGCTTAGCAGCCTTTAATGGACTTGCAAGTAGCACAGCAACTAGTGGATGTATCAAGAGACCTGACTTGTGTGGTAAGTTTTAGATCTTCTTTTAGACCATTTCAGAAAACACTTGTGCAGAATCATGAAGCTGCTCTTTAAATATACTTAGTCATGTTTGTTAGTAATACATTTTTTTTAAATGTTAAACCCTGTGGGCCAAATTCTAGTCTTATATGTGGTCTACTCCATTGAAATCAGCAGTGCTGCATGCATATACTTATACAGGATTTTAGAAAGAACTTGCTTTTTAAACTAGAGTAGCAGCAATATAGACTATCTGTGCTAGTGGCATCTGAAGGGGATACTTACTGCTTTAGCATACTCAAAGGAGGAAAAAGTTTTAAAAAATTTACATGGTAACTTGCAAACTTTTCAGTATTTTGATATAAGAAACAACCCAAGAAAAACACTGGATGCTTTGCCAAGCAAACCTTGCTTTCTCTCTCTCTCTTTTCTTTTTTTCCTTTCTTTGAGTTGGGGTGTGTTCAATTACCACAATATTAATGAAATCAAAGGCCAAGTGCATGGAATGCGTCTACCTGTGGTGAAGAGCCTTTTTTTTTTTTTTTTTCCCCCTCCCCTTTTTTTAATTATATTTTTCTGGTTTGTTTCAATGGCACCCATGCAGTAGTTGCCCTTGACCATTTTCACTATTCTAACTAGCAGTTGTACAAATTGTGATTTGCCTGATTAAGAATATGCCTCCAGGTAATTAAAAAAAAAAAAACAACAACACACCAAACAAACAAAACTACCTTTTACCCTTATTAGTCTCCGATTTACAAAACTGCAGTTTTACTTCCTGATATCACACACATCATATTTGACAAAAATGAAAGTTAATCTATTTGGAACAAATGAGAATGAGGATTTTTTTTCAATTTATCTCTATTTTGTCAGCATAGTTCTTGTTTGAAAGAGATTTTAGAGTGTAAATCCTTTGAAAAACAGTATCACTTTAAAAAGCAGAGTCAGCAAAGGACACAAAAACTTCAGTAATGCTCGTTTCACTTAACCTTCAAAGTAATCAGAAAACTCATTGTCAGAGCTGAACATGCATAATAAAATGTATTCAAGTTAAAAAAAGAAAAGAAAATGTGATCAACAGTTATAAAGCCTGACAATTTAAAATGAATCCCTAAATCTGCAGACACTTAAAAGTGGTTACCCTGGTTAACTTAAGGTTAGTGGGAGCTTTGTTTGACTTTACTAGGATAGTATATGTTCTTTAAGCCATAACCCCTTCTTCAGGCCCCTCTCTGCTTTTCCAAGTGTATTAGTTGGTTTGATAAAAAAGCCTGATTTCTCCTCACAGTGTTTATCTCACTTGTATTCTTAGAGCATTTTGGCTTCACAATCTTGTCATTACTTAAACTGAATCATGAGCCCAAGTATCTGCATGGCCTTACTTGTAAACTTTTGTGTCTCAGTGCACTAAGAACCAATTCAGATAGTTGCAAGTATTTCCAGATTCTTCAAAATCAGCAGTTACATTACTGATATTTTGAAAATATTTGATAGTTGATTTAATTGCAGCTGGTAAAATCCTGCTTGGATTGTTTTTTCTCTCTATTTGTGGAGTACAATCAATCAGTTAAAAAAAAATACAGCAGAGAAATGACTCTCTAAACAAACAAGTAAAAAAATTGGAAAACTAATACAAAATATCTTTATACTTCTTCCCAGACATAAGATTTTTAAAACAACAACAAAAAAGACCCCTCTAACATTATTATTGAAATGAGGTCATGTTACTTCCATTAGTTTTTTGTTTCATCTTCCAATCAATTCAACAGACATTTTATGATGGCTTGAGTTTATATGATTTTAAAGACCATATCCCTTTCACAAGCTCTGCCCAGTGATAATGGATTTGACTTGAAGTATGAAGGAAAAAAAAAGACCAACAGAAGCTTGTCTGTTCTACTTTTTAAGCCATTTTTTAATGGAAAATGCAGTGCGAGTCCTCCTTTCTCCCCCCTCCAAAAATAGCTTTTTAAAATTCTTTACTGACATTCTATTGAGTGTTTGCAGAATATAAGTATTCAGGTTGACTGTTTAAATATATTATTTTGTTTTTCTCAATATCTCACAGCAAAAGTGGAAGAGTATGAACAAGCCCCGTGTCAGTAGTTCTTTTTTTATTTGGGTGGCTTGGACACCGCCCACTTGAAAGTAGTGGTTTGGGGGAGTTTTCATTTTCTCAGTGACATTTTATACTGTGAAATCACACTCCATCTGTGCATGCTAGTGCGGGAAATCTCACCTGATGTTTCTGCGCTTGCAGATTAGCCATCAGGAGCACCCTGTTCATTTATTAGCCTTCCTTCCCTCTTGCACAAAGCCCATGACCATAGTCATGGTTCCCTTTGCCTCTCCTATTGCCTGAGAGATCAGAAAATTCGAGACCCACCTCCAGCACCCAATTCCAGGGCATGATTCTTGTGTTCCTTTATATTTCGGGAGACTCTGTGCATTTGCCTTTCTTGTTACAGCCAATGATGTGTGGGTTGTTGACATCTCAAGAGAGAACACTGATACACTTGATACACTCCTTGCACAATCAAGACAGCAAGGCGTGGTGCTCTTTCGGCAGTCAGAATACAGTGGTAATAAAATTGAAATAAAATATCTTAGCTTCAGTTAGCTGAGATTGCATCTTTGATTGGCCATGCTAATTGAGTTAAATTTCTGGCTGCATAAAAACAAGCTGGGATCTTCAGTGATCCATGTGGATCATTTGTAGTTGGCAGATTTTACCTTAAGATAATGGGTTTTTAAGCACAAACCTTGGCACGAAAAAAAGGGTTTAATTTCAGAGGAGAATGCCACCAACTTACATGGTTGTTTTGGAAAGTCACCACACACGGGGGAAGCAGTCCTCAGTTTCCCTATATGTAGAATGAGAGACTGATGATGTACACATAATTCATTTATGCTCCTGTCATGCTTCAGGCTGTAGGGATGAAAGACACAGTTAGGAAAGAACCATAATTACTGCATAATACAGAAATTTCCCTGTCAAAATGCTGCTGAGAAAAATCACAAATATTTGTAATATTTCTCCTTTGCATATATAGCCGAATAGGAAAGAACAGAAAGAAAGAAAAAGATGCCATTGATTAATTTAGAGTTACTCCTGACTTGTACTTGGTTTTGGAGTCTCAAGTGACTATACCTAGGAGCCGATCTTGTTAATCTTTGCTATCACACAGTTTCTAAGAACAAGACATGCCTTTCCTTGCTGCTTGGCAGCCAGTAGCCCAACGTGGAGGGGAAGCCCAGGGCGACGGCTCCATGGCTTGGTAGCTGTCTTGAGCATCCGTGTACTCTGCTTTCAGAGCCCTTGTTCATTCGAGAAGTTATGCTTGGAGGTTCTAGACCTACTTTGTATTTAAGTTTTGGAAGATCTGTTTTCCTTTCCATTCATGCCCTTCTCTTTCTCTGCTTTTCTTCCCATACACATGTAGTTGCATCTCAATAATGTTCTACCTCCTGTTCCAGCACAGCATCTATTTATGACAAGACCCTTTCCTTTCTCTCTCTCCTCCCCTTTAAATTTTTCTGCTTTGTGTCTAAGACGGTAAAATTTCCCTACTTGCATTTTCTGCTTGGGAAGTACTTAGGCTTTTAAAGAGGAGCTGGTGGCTACAGAACTATTGGCCAGATATAGTCCTGGTTGTTCGCTGGTTGCTTAATGGATTAGTGCTATTGAACCCACACTTAATGATGTCCAAAAGTATTAGTTCCACGTTGTCTCTATAAATCTAATTTGCTTCCATTCATGCTTGCTTTCCTCTGCAATTAGTGCTGTTTTCTCCTGCATAGGCTCCACCCCATTATCACTTCTTTCACCGTATGAAAACAGGCCAGGGCCCTTCTGGTGTGTGGTAGCAGCTTTGGAGTTCTGATCCTGCAAAGAGCTGAGCACTTGCCGTTTCCTTTGAGGCAGAAAGTGTTCAACATTGCACAGAATTATGGAAATGTTCAGCATTGTAACTTTCTGAAATACCTTCCAAATGTGGAACTGCAGCACAGACAAGAGGGCTGGGCAAGGGGAAGATCGATTGTGGCAGATTATTACAGCTTTATTGTCACATAATTATAGTGCTCTACCCCAATGTTTAAATAGAGAATTTAGTTGTTGTAAATTGCTTATTGCCACAGGTGTCAAAACCAAAAAGATTATAATGCTAACCCCTTCAGAACTACCACCAACATACAAAATACAGAAAAAGATTTTTAATTGTTTGTGGTGGCTTCACTTGAATCCTTATTGCAGCTCTTTTAAATTATAAAATCTGTATTAAACAGAAGCAAAAGGCCTGATGTATCCAAGCTATAGGACAGCTACGAGGCAGTGGAAGGTCATCCTACTGCAGCAAATTGTAGTGCTCCTGCCCACTCAAAGTATCTTGTAATGCACTTAAGTAACCCCATATTTTGTCCTGATCTGCAGTTGAAGGAGTAACCAGAATATTCTTTCCCTTCAAGGCAGGATGAAATGATGTGGAAGTTTTACTGCAGACTTCTCTTTACCCCATTATGGTGATTTTGAAGAGGTTTCTTTAGTTTCAGTTAGGAGGTCCAAGGCCTGCTTTTAGTGTACAAACCGTGCTGCTGAACGGGAGATCAGCACCTCGGCCCCGCGCCTGGGCTTCAGCCGCGCTTCTGGATGTCGCAGTGCCATTTGCATGGCAATATCAAACCAAACTCATATGGCTTGCTTCCTTTTTTTAATTAACTGGGAATGCCAGTGATCCAGTGAAGTTTGTGTTGCTGGATAAAAGGGCTGGTCTGTGAATAGCATTGTATTTGCCAAATGGTTCGCTAGTCATTTCAGTACAAACAAATGGATGGTGTCTGTAAGTCTGCAAACACTGTTGACATTTAGCCTTGTTTATGTTACTTTCCTTTTGCTGCATATTTTTGGCTAGAAAAGATACTGTCTGAATCAACATTGACTTCCTAAGCAGAAGCTAAGGACCCAATCTTGCATCCCTCATTCTCGATGAGTGGGACTACTTACATGACTAAGGATTGCAGAATCAGCTCCCATGTTTATTTGACTTTAAATTTCATTGCTATATTCATGTAATTTAATTTGATTGTATTTTGTTGTATCAGAAATCGGTCAGGTGATAAGTTCGGTATCACCGTTTTGTTTACTGTTGAACACTTTTATTTCTTACCATTTTTCATACTGTGGTGTAACATTCCCATTCCATTTACATTTCTGGAAATTAACCCCTAAAATATCTGATACAGCTAAGTGCTGAGTACCTTCTACTCCCAGTGAAACTGGAGGCATTCAGTCCCGCCTAGCACCAGATCTGAAAGGGGGATTGTGTTTGCAAAAGGAGGCCTTGGTATGTGCCTTGATTTCAGACATCAGTGGCCGGCCGCACCAAGGCAAATCCCTAGCACAGAAAGGCTTTTCTTTTCTTTGCAGAGACAAAATAATGATGTAAGCTTAGAGCTGTATGATTTTACTCTAAGTTTCATCTCCCAAACAATGTATTCTTATTGTTTGCGTCATATCCAGGTCAAAGTTAAATGATAATTTAGGATTAGGCAGAGGCATAGAGATGTTTCCAGGTCTTTCCAAAGTGAGACAATGCTCTGGTTTGTGTTTTGGTTCAGGAATATATATTCTTGTGTCTGAGGTACAGTATTTCCTATAACTACTCATAAACACGAACAATTTAGACATCCTTGTAAGTCAAAACTAAGTGTACGATTAATACCTATTATGAGGCCAATTTTAAACAATTAATTTGACAGCAATTATAATTTTATGTTACAGGCTTTCAGAAATAAATAACCAAATTCATCTTGGTAATCTAAGGAACTTAGGATATCTTTATGCGGAGATGATCTTGTTATGCACAGTATTGCATATCTGGAATTTCGAGGTTTGCTCCCACCTACCTATATACCTGTAGTACCAGGGATAAATAATTACCTGAGGCTTATTAATTGTTTCAGCAAAGAAAAAAATATATACCTTAAGTGTAAGCATTAATATATGTATACACAATACATCCACAATATATAACAAACGATCATAATAGTACAAAAATAGAGATCCTGAATATGTTCTGTTATTTATGTGTTTGGCAAGCTTAGGGAATGGACTTTAGTATGAGTGAAAATTCTCTTAACATTTTTAAGGTTATTTATTGTCATTTCTATTTGAGTTTTTAATGGTTCTGTATTTTGTAATGCTTTAGCAGGAAAAAATACTGTAGTTATCTTTTTTCATATTCTTTAAGCAATATTTCTAGCTTAATATATTGTGCCAGGTTTTCCAATATTAACCAAGAAAGACAGTAAAATTCAATGAACAGCACTCTGACATCCACAATTTAAAACCTGTGATTGAAGTGAAATGTGTAAACTTCTAGTGGGTTATCATGTGCTTTGGAATAGAGTATTGTTGGAAGTAATTAGAAAATATATTAAGGTTTCCTGGTAATGAAGGTATGTAAGTTTTAATAATTGTTGCTTTCTGAATAAGTGTCAAACTATATCTTTAAATGTATATGGAGTTACAAGTTAGGTCACTTCTGAATGGAATGTAAAACAATACTAAAATGCTTCAATAACTTATCTCAGTGTTGCTAATAAAAAAAAAGCTGTTAACCATTAGTGCAGTTTTGAGTCATTTTGTTAATTCATTCAAAAACTCTCTGAGAAACTGTTGTACCTTTTGGTAGACCAAAGACCACTCATGCAATCCACAGTTGTTTGATGCTTTGGGAGGCAAACTCTGCAAAGCTACTTGTTGGCCTTGGAAAGGATATTTGTTAAAAATGCAGTCTTCTAAGGAAGGAGTGGTTTGTCGTTAGAACAATGCCATGTACGGTTAGGCAGGTATATCGGGGGGGCGTTAGACTTGTTTCCTCTGTCACAGAAAATATCTTGGGAATGTGGGACCTGTTTCTCCTCTGTCACTATTAAAATCCAGCAGAAATTTTTGTGGAGGCCACTGGGTTAAAAATCAGTAATGTGGGATGGATTAAGTGTCTAAGTATTTGTGCCTGGGTGCTTGGCCAGGGCGAGCTACATATTTGGGTGCAGTCCTGCAGCTGGAAATATAGCCTTAGTGAGTAATGGGTATACAACGTCTATCCCAGCGGAGAAATACCAGGAGCATACAGCCCATGAGTGATCTTTCTTGGTTAATCTTGCCTAGCCTTACATTACATCACAGTCTTCAATACTGCAGATAGCACTGAACTCTCCTTTTTGTTTCCCATGGAAAGAATGTGCGATAAGCGTCCTGAGACTAGCCTCCCTCCTCAGACCCGCGTACGATTCACCCAAGGTAAAGCAAGCGTAGGATAACAAGCAACCAGTCGCATCATCCCAGTAGTATCACTCAGGTCTATGGTAAGTGTTTCCAGGATGGGACCCGTAAGAGGTGGCCTCTTGTTCGGAGCATCGCTGAGTACGCAATGGAAGCTAAAGGAAAACATGACTAGGGCTCCCAGTGTCACATCTTCATTAATGCTGTCAGTTTTGAATAGCATATTGGTACTTTTTATTTATGCCACCAAAACACCATGAGTCAGGACCTGACATTTTAGTGTTCTGTGTCATACTGAGAAAAATCTGTAGTTCAGCAGTAGGACAATTATATTATTTTGGAAGGGCTAGAAATAATACAGCATTTGTGAGACAACTGTAACATTTATCCAGACTCAGTGTGAGATTGTTCTTCCTTTTATTTGGAGAGCACTTCCAAAAAAGTATCAACTAGGAGCAAAGAAAAAAAAAAAAAGACAAGAAAAAGTGGCAATTATGAATCCATTTAACCCCCATAGGGTATAATCTCATCTTGTGTAATACCGCTGACTGTTACATGCCTAAACTTCTATGCAGTGAGCTGTGAATATAGTCCTTATTGTCCTGTGGGCAATATGGCTAAGGAAAAAATATCTCTGTAATACAATGGAGCATTTGTCTGAACGGCGTAACCTAAGGTCCATAACATCAAATCTAAAGTTGTAATTATACAGCTGCAGTCACACCACTCAAGTGAAGGCTGTGTCAGCACTTGTATTATATAAGAAATCCTGTTTTCAAGGGTTGATGAGTCATATGCAAAAAACATTTCTCACTAAACAATCATTCTGGTTGTTCCAAAGCAAAGTCTAGGTACGGGCCTTTCCCCAGTAGGACATGGTCACGTCTTCTGCAATATGCCATGGCTTAACTTGGCAGTTTATTTTGCTAATGAATGTATCTTTTCCAAGGTAGGAGATTACCTAGAAGGCTTGAGGGTTTGTGCATTTTTATTATTGTCAAAAAATAAACTAGTGGGGAAGAAACCCAAGGTGGGTAAGGTGAAAAGCGTCTTTCTCAGAAATTATAAAATTAGGATTCTTTTCCCAGTTTGTCATCTCCAATGTTGATTTTGTTCTCTGAGCTGAACACTTCCTTAAAAGAGCCGGTCACAATTTTATTTTTTGAGATGCCTTGAAATTGGGCCTTCCAAGCTCACAGGAACTGTTATTGCCATTTGAAGCAGCGGCACATTTGCTGGCAGGGAGCAGACAGGAAGGAGGTTTATTTACAGCAGCACCACAGAGGTGAACTAGGAGCACGATGCATCCCTCCTGCACGAATGTAAAAGGAATACACTTAGGATTGAGACCAAATACCAGAAACCACAACGATTTTCCTACTACGTGAAATCTGTGGATAGGTATGCCAGATGCGAGTCACTTCAGCTAACAGATGCCCCTGGCCGGAGCGTTGCCATTTACAAACAGGTGTTCCTGAAGCCACCCCCGTATCAGGCATTTGCACCCAAGCCCACCCCATTGTCTGTGGAGCGAGACGCAGGCCAGCAAGTTTCTTTAAGCCGATCTCCTCTGATCCGGGGCATCTGTAGCGCCGTTCCCCGCATAGAACAGCCATTGTTCAGCTCGCAGAGCAACAGTGGGGTAGAAAATAGCATGCCATGCTGGGGATCAGAGAGGGAATTGTTCCTTAATTATCTCCTACTAAAGGAAAAACTCAAGGCATATCCCGATATGTGCCATGACTCTGGCACGACACGAGTCTTTTAAATAAGGTTTGGGGAGGGGGGCTCACGTTCAGAAGCTGGCAGCCCTCTCTGCTCCTGCAGGTCTACCTGTGATTTGCTCACTGACCATGGAAAAAAATAAGTTTTCTGCTTTGGATTCTCCATTGTGAAATGGAAAATAATAGTATTTATCTCCCTGGTAGGAGTGCTGTGAGGATAAATGAATTAATTAATGTTTGTAAAGCACTTTGAAGATGAAGAACATTATATAAGTCCTCAGTGTATAAATGCTTCCTTCTCTGATATAACTACAGTAAGCTATAAAAATTTATTGATGAAAATAAACACACATTTAAAATACGTTGGGTGTGTATATCCCTTCTACATCCCAGCAGCGTTCGTGAGCCTGACTCCCTGAGCACACAGCGCGGCGAACCCGGTGCTGAAACCGCCTTCAGCCTCAGCCCCTGCCTGCGCCGGCGCTCCCCGGCTCTCTGCACCTGCAGGAGCTTTGCCATATTTTGGCCATAATGTCTTTCCACCAGATCCATGAATTTTGACTTCAGGGCTCTTTGGAGTGCCAGCTGGGTTGAGCCGCTGGTTTTTGACCATCGCCGCAGCACACCAGCCCCAGCCGTGTTGGGGAGCCGTGCAGCACCGGCGCCCGAGGCAGGCGATGGCTCAGCAATGTGTCTGGTGGGTTGCTCGGCCCCCAGCCCACCGCCAGCCAGCGGGTCCTCCTGTCCCGTGCCTGCGCGAGCAAGCCCTTGTCAGGACTGAGGACCTGCCACGCTGTCTGCCACCGTTTGTCCCCTCCTTTTCAGCGTCAGTGTGGTGCTCAGCCTTTGGTCCCCGCAGTGCTCGGCAGGTCCCGGCGTTCCTGCTCACGCTCGCTGATCTGGTGGCTGAACTGGCTGTTGTGTGGTTTTTAATTGAATGGCAGTGACTTCAATTCGCTTCTTGTAAGTTAAAGTTTTTATTGCCTGCTTTTCAATGTTACCATCCTAGATTAGTCCTTGCTGCTTTACTTTATATTATTTTTTTTTTATTCAAGCCAGGAAGCGCGTTTGATCCCGAACAGCTCACATGTATAACAAGGCAAGTTAAGAGGATGCAGGGAAGGAAAACCAACACTTCAGCCATATAGAGATGTGACATTTATCAAGAGAGACATATAAGAAAAGGTTTGTGCATCAAAATGAACAGGTTAAAGACAAAATTCAGGATTTCGCGGGGGCTGTCGGTTCACAGCTGCCACATAGATCAGTTTGTGGACTTTAGGAGAAAGGACCACATTAGCCCTATTGTGTCTTGTTTCACTTGTCCCTTTGCACAGCTAACCCTGTTACAGACTGTGCGCTTGATTTTCTTTTAAATCCTTTCAAATCTTCCTGGTAAACCTGTTGCTGGTTTAGCCTGGCAGTTGGAGCGCGAAGGAGCGCAGCGTGCTGCTCCTGCGGGTGCAGGTACCCCGCTGGCACGGGCTGGCGAGCCCCCAGCCCCGCTCCCTGCCGCGGGCAGCTGAGGGCTCTGCTCTCGCTGCTGAGAGTTTGAAGCGGGCGACAGCTTTTGCCCAGCAAAGTCTGCTCCCGTGCCACGTTCACCCAGATGCCAAAACCACCAAGCCGCATCACCGGCACAACCAGACATCCCCAAGCTCTGACTGGCACCAACATGCACCCAGCGGTGCGGCCGATTTTCCATCCCTAACAGGAGAACTATTTAATAACAGGAGGGTTTGTGGGATCGTTATATAACTGTGTGTTGGGGTGAAAAAGGAAAAAAAAACAAACCAGAAAAGCTTTCCCAAAGGATAGAGGTGGGAATCCCATTAACATGACGGCTCCCTTTTTAGTTGCCAAAATGATTGACAGCTGGATAAGGTCAGAAGATGAAAACCAAGCCATGGGGGACAGAGCGGGGAGGGGAGGGGGGCAATCAGTTGAATAAAAAACTGAGTGTCAGTGCTGGGGAAGGAGAAAACCGGCACTCCCACTAGAAAAATCCTCACCCTCTGCTCCCCTACTGTTTGTTTGGGGAAAATGCTGCAGCTTAATCAGAATTATTTACAAGATAATGGTCCATTGTTTGTAGTAAGACAGATGCTGTCTGTGGGAATTTGGTGGTTTATGTTCTATGCATTACAGTGCCATTGCTGTGTGCAGATGGGATCACAGTGGTATTGTTGTTATCCACTTTTTGGAAATTTGGAGGATCCTTACCGTGAAAGGAGGATCCTTAAATAGAAAGAGTTTTCTCAGGCCCAGAACTGGGATTTCTCTTAAGGTAGAATTGTGTTCGTACGTGTATGGGAGAAGAAGAGGACAAGGTGGAAGCACTTTGCTTGAGACCTATAGCATGAAGGGTCCCTAGGCTGACTTGACTCGGTGGTGGTGGACATGAATTCAACGGATGGATCCCGCGTGTCTTTCCAAAGGCGAGGAGATACGTTCTGGTGGGGTATGTCGGTGCTCCCTCCTTTGGTGGTGGCTGGCAGAGTCAGTTGCTTAGAAGGTGGTGTGAGAGGTACACAAACATGTCTGTGCCAGAGTAGGGCTTGCCTGATGAGTTATTGTCCTCTGATTGTGCGATTGCAACGCGTGGTGTTCCCTGCCACCCCCCCATGCTGCAAGTTAAACACTGAGCACTTCTGTTTCCTCAGAAAACTTCATCCTGATGCTTTTCTGGGTGAAGCTGTGGGAAAGGAAAACTAGATTATCACTGGATTCATACGGAAAAAAAAACCCACCAAAAACCCGAAGAGAAAAATCTTTATTTATTTAGAAAATCAGATGCAAGAATTTTTTTTTAAAATTTGTTTAATCCCAGCAGAAACTCTTTCCATAAGCAACCCCTTCGGGCCCAAGTAGAAAGTGGAGGCCTAGAGCCTGGCAAAGGGGACGAGCCCGTGACATGCAGGTGGGTGACCCTGTGCCACGTGAGAATCGCTGCATCCAGGAAGAACAGGGAGCTCTGGTGAGGCCATTGGAGACGGCTGCCTCCATCGGCATGTCCGTCCCACCCGCTGCCTGTGTCTGTTTCAGCAAAGCACGGGGAACAGCAGCACCCACAGGTCTTTCCCATGACCCTGGGATGAGGGACAAGGACCGCGCCATGCAGAGCTCCGCAGTGCCGAGCCTCTCTCAGGAGCAAGTCCTGCCTTACCTTTTCTACCCGAACCACCGAAGCCTGTGAGATGAGAAGTTTTTCCTCAGGTCACTGCGCTTTGGAGCAGGACCTGCAAGCAAGGTGCAGGACGAGGGGCTGGAGGGTGTCTGGGTGGGTGTGGGTGTATGGGGGTGTGTGCACACTTCCTCTCTCAAAAATCTGCTTTTAGTGTGCAATAGCTCACATACTACCTTGGCAGAGACCGGTGCGCACCACGGGCAACCAAGAGGCGACAAACCAGAAAGACTCCGGAGGGGATTTTGAGCATCCACGTCTGGTACCCCAAGATCCATTAGCTTTCAGGTAAAATGGAAGACAATGACCGTCTTTTTTGTATGCAAGATAATTAAGCTGTCTTTCCATCACTGCAAAATACCTGAGTTTCCCTGGAGAAAGCAGAGGGCCTGGGGACGGGGCGTGAGACAGGGAAGGGCAGGGAGTGGCTCATTCGCAGTCTTCGGGGCATCACATCCCTCTCTCCCTTGAGGTTCCCTGTGTGAGAGACTGCTCACGCGCTCGTTCCAGAAGCAAGGCTGTGCAGCTGGAAATGGGTTTCCAACATCAGCATGTCCTCCTCCGTGTGGGCTCCCCCCGAAACGGGTGGTGGGAGGAGGCAGCTCCTGAGTCCTCCCTTCCCCCTGGGCTCAGTGTGCTGAACGGAGCCGATAGCATCAGATCACGAGTGGAAACCACAAGAAAAGGGGTCTCCTCTGGCTTCTGTGAAATGGAGTTTTCCAAGAACATCCTTGAAGGGTTAGATTGACACAGAGGATTGCCATTCCTGAGTGATTTCATTTTTCCTAAGTGTTTCCAGTAGGATCTGTACAGGGAGCTCTAAGTTTCTTCCTCCAAGTCAGCATTTATTTGCAAAATCATAATTTTGTATTTCCTGACATTTAAACTTTTCAGCCTAATGTTCTAATAAGGATTCTGTCCGTCCGTCTAAATAAAGCTTCGTTCTAATGAGGACACCATCCATCTCCCGAGATGGAGCCGTAACGACTCCAGCCTCAGTGTAATTTTAGCTAGGCTCCCTTCCCCACCCTCTTCTCCCCACAGCTCTTTGTTTGGGGTGTAAATTATCTGTTTTGGGACAAAGTTGTGCAGAATTTCATTTTGGGTCAAGTGACTGAGCTATTGTGTGAGCCTCTGCTTTCTCTCTGAAAAGGGGGATTTTGCTCACTCCCGGTTGTATGTTCAGTGCCTGCTTATTTGCAATTTCTGTTCATAAGACTGTGGGTTTTCATGCCAACGATTTTCTGTTTGAGTTATTGGAGTAGGGAGGTTGTGGGAGCATGCCAGTGTCAAAGGTTGTCGCTTGAATGATAATTAATAACATTATCAGACTGATTACGTGTTTAGATGTCCAGAATCAGGAGTGAATTGAACTTGTTAAATTTAATTCCTACCTCCGAATATCTGACTGTTTCCCGTGGCTGGGAGACTGGCGTGCTCACCAGTCTCGCATTTGCATAAAGGACAAAACCGGGAATTTGAAAGGGCAACAACTAATGAGAATTGCTGAAATTCTGGGCTTCTGGCGTTCATAGGGCTTCTCCTACGGCACCACCGCTCTGCGAGCTTTCGCCGGGGAGAAGAAAGTGCAGATCGGGTGCACGATAATGTTTATAGACCCCGGTTTCATTGTGTCAGCCGCTGACTGAAACGTCGAGTCATTTGAGATTGGAGATTATGTCTTTTAAGGTCCCGAAGAGCCGTTTCACATGCGACCGATTACCTCTGTCAGAGGCGGGAGAGCCGGGTCCCACCTCGGTGGGTGGGATCTGAACTCTTGCTTTCAGAGGTCAATAACAGGGTTTTTAGACCTTTGTGCCTCTCGGTCCCTTATAGCCAGACCTTTTCTGTTAAAACTGTTTAAATTACAAACCAGTAATAAAAGGATCATATGTGTTTCCCACTGAACAGGTTCTTTAAGGCTATTATGATAATTAAAAACATATGGTGCCTACACAAGTCAGAGGGAAACCACAGATGTACAAATTAGGTATTATATAAGGTTTTCTTTTTTGCCCTTTCAAAAACAACAAGCCAAAGAAGTACAGAGAGCTAAAGATGGTAATTTTTTGGAGACAGTAGGTAGCATTTTGGATTTTTAATCATGAAATATGTAAACCTCCTTTCTTATACATGATCAGAGCAAACACTTTCTAATACACAGGAAGAAAAAACTAGTAGCATAAGACTGCAGTATTTATGGAAGGAATAAGGAAACACTTTGTTTCACGCAAGTTATTGGAGACCAGGAAACCTTTTGCATTTTTTATGATGTTTCCCTGCACAGACATGGAGGATTATATTTATTAAATATTGAATTATATCGAAATTGGATTGATGCAGCCAAAGAAGGACATTTCTTTGTATTCCATTTTTTCTTCTTTTAAAAAAAGGAAATGTACTAATATTGATTGCAGTACAAGTAGTCATTTGTTTTAATTTAAAATATAGGATTGATTTTGAGAAGGTGATAAATACTGCTAATAAAAAAATTCAAAATGGGGATTTATAATGATTCTCTGTTAAGTCAATGGTTTAGTGAGGCTAACTTATAATAAAAGTAGAGACGTGCTGAACTATCCATAGCTAATGGGTTATTTGCCATTTGCTAGCGCTGCAAACTTTCCTTGGTTTGCTGGGTCCTGCTACAAAATTTATATCATCTAACGCGCCTTGCTCCTTGTTTTGTCTTTCTTTTGCTAGAAACGGGCAGCCGAGGGTCTGCCGGCGGGCCAAGGGGCCCCCTCCATGCGCAGACCTGTAGAGCTATTTCACAGAGAGGGGCCGGATCCAGGTGTGGCTGCGCTGGGTCTGAAGTTGGAAATTGTGGCTGGTCCAGCTTCCCTGGTGGCACAGGGCAGCTCCGCAGCTTTCGGGGTCTCCCAGCCGCCGCACTGGTCTTTCCTTGTGGCACGTGAGACGGGCAGGTCTCAGCAGCGTCTGAAGTAGCCCCGAAGCCCTGTAACTCGTAGCCGCTGCTCGGAGCTCCACGGCTCGGGCAGCACCAGCGTCTGCCTGGCACCGTGCCCTGCCTCGAGCGGCAGGAGACCCTCCTCTTCCCGCCCGTGGCTGCTCAGGCCTTGATGCCTCCTACGTCCCCGTAAGGAACGGGGCCGCAGCAAGTCCCGCTGCTGTGTGCCGTGCCGGGGTGGGCAGACAGCACGGAGCTCTGCAGCCTCGGGGATGAAGGGCTCTCCTCATGGCTCCCGTGGCAGCGTGGCACGGAGAGCATCCCGGCACTCTGCTCGTGGTCGGGCTTGCCTCCCTCCTACCCCTGTCAAGGGGATACTGTCGGCCCGCCAGCCCCAGCACCGCTCCCTGCCTGTGCCAGCCCCTGCTGCAGCCCGGCTGGTGGAACGCAGCCCGGAGGGCACCGTGTCCTGCCCCCGGCAACGCCACCCCTGCCAGGTAGCCTCCCTCTACAGCGGGGATCTCGCCCCGAGATGCAGCTAAGCATTCGGAGGCCTTTTGCTGTGTTCACTTATGGTTTAGCCTGTCTTTTAGCACAAAATAGACACTTTTTTTTTCTTTTTTCCCCCCAAAGAAACTTTTAGAAGAGCAAAAAAAAACCCTGGGGAAAGAGGAGAGGGAGAAGTCTGATGCTAATGTTTCAGGTTTGCAGGAGTGGTGGCTGAGCAGGCATTTCTGAAGAGAGGCTTTTCTTTTATTGAGTGAGTGATAGCAAACTCAGTGTTATTTCGCATGTAGGTATTACCATTTTAACTTTTACTGAGGTAAAATAACACCTTGTCACTCAGTGCAAATACCAATCACAAAATGAATTAATTGTAATAACTGTTGTCAACAGAACAAAAGACTTGTTGCTTTCCTAAGCAGATTTCAGTGCCACTGATAACTATATACAGAGGTTCCCGTTGGGCTTATTCAGTCTATGTAGTCAGAACATAATTTCATCTGTCTTTCTCTGCACTTTGTTGTAAAAGTCTCAGAAATTTAGTTAAAAACCTGTATTTTTTACATATCGCCAAGTATACACTTTTCCAGTGCTTATGATTTTTTCTCAAAGAATCCCTAAACATTTTTACTAGTTAATTAACACTTTTTCATGGTTATTTTATTAAAGAATTAACAAACTTGTAACAGTCTGCAGAATCTATTTATTCACGTTATACGGTGATGGACAGTTACTTTCAGAGAAAGTATGGGCAGCTTTTTTGCTACACAAAATGTAGTTTTGTTAATGTTTCTTCTTTATCCAAAACGAACAGTGCTATCCCAATAGATGGGTGAAGTTTCCTTTGAAAAGGGGGGAAGACAGAAAAAATTAGCCAAGAAAAGCAAAATTCTTCATACTTGTGCTAACCACAAATTTATTCAAGCAAAGTTTGGGGTGGGGGGGAGAACTAATTAACTAATTTCACAAAGGAGCCTCAGTATAGCAGGAATCAGTGCCAATATGCTATACTCATTTTACATGGCTATTTAGCTTAATAATCAAAAATACTGTGGCATATCCTTTATATTTTACTGCAAATGCTATGTATTTTCTTAAAGAAACATACGTTAATATTGCAGCCTGGGATTGTCATAGAGACCACTGCCAATGGAATAAACACTCTTCAGGAACTGACCCACAGAGCCATCAAAGGTCCATTTTGCATCCTTATTTAACAGAATATGTATTTTTAATTGCTTCCCCCCTCTTCCCTTTCAAAGTGTACCAACTGGCTTCAGTACTCCCTGCCCTCCTTGGGAGCAGAATCACAAACTCAGACAAAATAAATACATGGAAAATTAATTATCCATGTATCTTCCCCCAGAAATAAGCCAGAAAGCAGGAGAATATCCCATGTAAAAGTCTGTTTGGGTAGGGCTCCCCGGCCCGTCGCAGGAGCAAAGGGGTGAGAGGCTAACGAAGCACCAGCGGAGCAGCCGTGCATCATTAACTGGGCACCGGGTCCTGCTGCTCTCATCTCTCGCTTGATTAAACCGGGGTGCAGCTCGCTGCTGCAGCACCCTCTTTGCAGGAGAGCAAGAAGCACCTTGGAACCGCAGTAAGACCTTGCTGAAACCACCTCCTCTCTGAGCCCGGGGGGCCAGGAGCCTCCTGCAGCCCCTACCGGGCTTTGTAGCAGGCAGCGGTATTGCCACGCAGCCTTGACGCAGGGCACGTCGGTGGTTTCCCCTCAAACCCTCTGCTGTCAATAACATTTGGTCTCTCTTTCTCGCTGGCAACTTCTGTGTCTTCAACCACCAGTTGGTCAAACGTTCCTGCTTCTACCGGGAACTTGCTTTTTACGTGGGCAGCACCGCTCTGCAGCTGCAATAGAGCATCCCTCTGTCGCAGCACGGGCTCGTGGTGCTGGGGGGAAGGACCTACTCACCCACAGCTCTGGAGGGGTGACATATGACTCAGGGTAAGCTACAGCACATTTGTTCTCGCAGCCTTCTCTTCTTTTTATTGTTTAGAGCAAACAGTCCTGAATGTGCCTAAGTGATTTTTCTCTCATGCACTTCCCATGGCAGAGGGGACTGGAATATCCATGACAATGCAATTGTGCTGGAGCTTGAGTGGTTTTGTTTCAGCAGCCTTAGGCCAGGGCTGTGGTTGCTCTTGCATGGATGCACAGGGACGTGGGAAGGCTTGGGCAAGAAACTCTCCCTGCAGGTTCAGGCGTTCATCAGAAAGGAGCGGCTCTGGGAGGGAGCTGCTCCACGGTGCCTGGAGCTGCTGTGGTCGTGGTCCTTGGGCCGGGATGGTGGCTGGTGTGCGGCAGTGTTTTTTGGGGCACCCCGGCTTTGTGCTCGGAGCAGCCCACAGCTAGCGCTGCCTGGGTTCTGCTGCACCTCCACCATCGCTCCTCCTCTCCGGTTTACAGCTTACCCCCAGATGTAAGGTTCTAGATGGAGGGAGCGACATGAAAAAGGTTGACTAGCATCTTCTCCGTATTCTAATGCCGTGCGGGTGGGGTGGCAGCTCTGCTTGGGATGCAGCAGCCATCCTTGTACGGACTCGTGGGGTGCTTTCAGGAAAGCCCGGTGTTGGAAACCTCAGGTCAGTCTGGGCACGGGCAGCACAAACGCGGCAGGAGGACACGTCCGTTCCGCCCATGCCAAGCCTGGGAGCGTGTGCTGTGTAAGGGAGCCGGGAGGGAGAGTGCAGTGCTCTTCACCCCGCCGTCTGCTGCCCCCCTCCACTCACCCGTTTATATCCCAGTAAATCTGTTGAAAGATAGAAAATACTCCCAGCCTCTCGTATAACACCATCACTTATGCTGACTGGTGCTTTTTGCTGTTGTAACTCGGCCGTCGCATTCTATCTCCACTGTCCCTTTGAGGCACGTTAATGACGGCGTTCCTCCAAAGTGGAAAATTAGGGTGCTTCAGATCAGGTAGCCCCAGCCCTGGCCGGGAGCTTTCCGCAGCAGTGCCCGGCAGTCCCGGTGACTGGCAAGATGGGGACCTGCGGTACGGTTTGTTGTCAGAAGGGCTGATTTTGGATTTGCTTCTCAGCCATCGTTGCTCTGTGTTTTTTTCTGCTCCGCTTTGGGTGATTAACTGCGAAAAGAAGCGTTTCTCGTTTCTGCAAGCCACTCCTCTCCCCGCTTCTTGGCACTAGTTGCTAATCAAAACAGGACTTTGATAGCCAAATGGCATTTGGCTGAGCCAAACACAGAGCTAGACACACAGGCTTCTTGTGATCAAGCACTTTATTAATGTGAGGTTTAATGCAAGTTCATTCGCAGCATGTGGATCCAACGGTAAATGTTCAACAATCTAATTCTGTAGCACTGTGTTTTATTTAGCATGAAAATATTCCAGGGTACGAAAAAGCAGTACTCTGCTTAGGAGCAATGTTTCGACAGATTTAAAAAATATTCATTTTTTGCTCTTTCCAGAGCAAAGGCGTGTTAGCCTGTCATTTTATAAAAGTGCATGCTTTTTTTGTTATGTTTTTTTTTTTTTTTAATCAAACCTGTTTCTAAAGTTAAACAAGTGCGGAGTCCTAAACTAGTAAACTTTTACAGTATTTGTATAATTCACATTCATGTAAGACCAGAATACCAGAATTCCGAGAGACATTTTGGGGAAATTTGTAAAATAAATGTGCTTCCTGGCAGAGACCTTGTACACCAAGTTTTAGCCTGGGCTGCATTTTTACAGCTGAGTTATAAACCCCTGAAAAACAGGATTTATAATGGAAACGCTGACACAACCTTAACCATAAGCAGTGCTATCTGATGCTGCTATAATATACTGTACGAAGAAATCAGTTCATTAGTTAGTTATAAACAAAGGACAGAGATAGTAAATTACAGTAGGTATTTCAGCAGTTTTCTATATATTTATGACACAAAAATATGCAGCTGCATTTTATTTCTTGAGACAGTATTTAAGGATTTCAGATTTAATACACATTAGTTTGGTTATGCACATCGTGCATTTCGGTCTTGCTGTTCCCTCTTGTAGTTTTATTCATGGTATTTTCTTCTTTCTCTGTTGCTCATTAGAAAAATGTTAAAAATCCATTTTCATCTGATTAATAATAAAGCTGATCACATGTAACCTAATTTTCATTCACTGCTGCCCCTGTCTGTGGAGTCATATACAAAGTGACCTTTGAATCACCACTGGGCCCATAAAGCACAATAAGCACCATTGTCCTGTCAAAAATTGAAGATGTTTTACATCATTACAAAATTTAATGTTCCATCTTTTCAAATGCACTACTTTTCAAAGGCCACATTCCAATTGAAGCTCATTAAAATCAGACTCAAGTTTCCTGTGGTGGGGATGAGAAAGAGTTTCTCATGCATTCGGAGTAATATGAATCACTCTTTTAAAACAGATATGGTTACATATTAGTTTTGAAAGGTACAGTAACTGCTGAGCCTCCACTGTCTGCAACAGTGAGGCTTTTGTACTTATAAATCTAATAACTGCCTCCTGATCCCTTGTACTTCATCCACACTGTATCCTATTTACTTATGAATAAATCAACTTTCTAAATAAAATTGTTGTTCAAAAGTTCAGGGGTTGAATTATAGGAGTCTCTGGCTCAAAGCTTCTATTAAGGTTTTAGCAGACATCTGTAAAACTCTTGTTAAAAAAAATCGGTTTTTCTCGAAACTCCTTCTTGAATACATTAGATTTGGAGGACCAAATTCTTTTCTGGAGCAATCCTTTAAAGTCTGTTGAATTACACAGAGGCTGAATTTGCCTCCTGATCTTACGGAATAATTTCTCATAGTGTTTTATTTATAAAGCAAATAGAACTTTGATAAACTGATGGCTGAAATGGGCCGTATGTTTGTAAGTATATTATCATGCTTGTGCTATGCTAATAGAGTTATACTCAGAATAGTGAAAATACTCAGGTATTCAGTGTAGCATTGTTAAAACCTGGTTGCCTCTCCATCTCGCTTGCGTTGTGAGAGGGGCTGGCAAGCTTCACGTAACTCCATTTCAACAAACAAAAGAACAAAAAAAGTAAGTTATTTCAAGCCTTTTAAGAGTTAATGTTGCACTACCGTATATTCACATGACTGAATCTTGTGCATATGAACGTACATACTGATACGCTATATATAAAGCAGATGTATATAAATATTATTGCACATTTTGTTTACTGTAGCTATTACATGATCTCACGTTACACAGTTTCATGTATTGGTCACATGAAATATAAACTGTGCTGCAAAACACAGTGCATTAAACATTTTATGAAGGAGATAGACACAAATGTATGGTGAATACTATTTTCAACTGTTGACAGACCCTGAACATGTTTCCTCTAAGTTTATGATCATGAAAATACAGCTATAATTTGCCAGGCGCTGCTGCAAGTGAGACAGAATGAGCAGGAATGTCAGTCTTTTATCAATATTGCATTAAGATGCTATTGCATTTTCAATATTCCTAATATAGCTCATTAACATGCTATATTAGCATAACACCACGTGATAGAGTCAGGTGCACACCATTCTCACATTTTAGTTACAACATTTTTAATGCTTATGGTGATGTAAAAGAGTACAAACCCAGTCTGAGGTCTGTGGCTATCAAGAGCTGTATAAAAGGCAACTCTTACATAGCTCAAGAATATGGAATACCATATGCTGGTATTCCTGCAGTATGCCGATATCCCATTAAGCATTGAGATCTTGCCAGCCACAGTTCAATCATATTTTTACTATAGTATTGTACACCACCAGACATTCTCAGTTCTCATATTCTGCGTTGTATTCTGTGTCACTGTATGCTGAGATAGTGCTGAACAAAATTCTTCAGCTTTCCACGGTAACAGTAATCTTAACCTCATTTAACGCACAACTAGAAGTGGGTTCTGTTGATTCATAAAAATATAAATCATTGGATAAAGATGTTTTGTCTAACCAGACTGTAATTGCTGGTGCTCTGACCTTCCTCTGGTCAGTTGTATTGTGTTTTCTGCATCGTGTTTTAATCTCAGCCTGTGTGGAGGTTCCTTCATTTGTTATTAATAATAATTATTAGTATTCATGATTTTATTAACTGTGTGCATCAGCAGATTATTGAGAGTAGCAGGTATTTTCCTTCTAGCCTATCCCCGTACATAGATAAAATTAGCTGGTTTATCATCTGCTTCACATGGATTGCTGTGAATGAAGCTCGGCGCGGGCCGGGTTTCAAACCTCCTCCCGCCTTCCAGCGCTCCGCGGCGCGGCGGCCGCCGGAGGAGGCCCTCTCTCCCCTTTCAGCCGCGGCCTTCTGAGGCAGCACGTGAACCCTTTCCTCTTCCCCGGTAAAGCATAGACCTTCCCATTCTGCCGTTTACAACTCATATGGAAATGAGTAAACTTTGTGGCCTGCTAAGGGCTGCTTTATGAAGTGCTAAAAGGCTTTAAAGCCGGCAGACACCGCAGCCGGCCCTGCTGCGGGAGGAGGCGGCGGGCAGGTGGGCATTCCTGAGGGCTTCGCTCCTCTGCTGCCCACTGGGACCCTAAATTGGGAGTGGTCCCTCGCAGCAGAGTAACTGACGCCCTTTTGGGGTGGCCGCACCCCTGGGAGCCACGGTGCCACCGGGGGAGCCCCTTCTTCCAGCTGGAGTCGGCTTTTTTGGGTGTGAGCTTTGGGGCAGGCTCTCCCCAGGGTGGTGGTGCTGGGCGGTGATGCCGTGTTGGCTCCCTCGGTGGCTGCGTCCGTGCCGCTGTGGCACCTGCCTTCCCCAACACCTCTGCCCTCTGCGCAGGGACTCGCACGTCTCTTCTTGGTTCGTAATTTCTGGTTTTGACCTGCAGTAACACCCAGCTTCTGGAACTGACCTCAGAAATTGAAGAGCAATAGATTGTATGAAATAAAGCTTGAAATACTTTGCTCATTCTGCCTGACAAATGCTGAACTGCGCCTTTCCCACTTCCAGGATCAGTAGCGCAACCTTGGAGAACAAGAGTTGAGATTGCAGCGCTTGCTGCAGTTCAGTTCTCAGGTCACAGTCTCAACCGTAGTAATTAGTAACGAGCACCTGTATGTACAAGAAAAAAGGGGCCGCTTCTAATTCCTGTGTACTCCTAGGAAGAAACTTGAACAAAAAAAGGAAAACTAGATTGCTTTGCTCCTTTAACCCAGCTTGCGCTTACGGAATCCATAGCTGGTACTGAAAGTACTTGGAAGGATTAGGGTATGTTGCGAGGCATGCTATGGCATAACAGCTACTGAGCTGAACGCTATTGTACATCAGCCCGGAGAAGTGGAAAAATACAGCAAAACTCTGAAACCGTCTCTTGCAGGGAGCTTTCCTTAACCATTTCTCTCACCTTCTGAAGAGCCCTGACTCGCAGGGAGACTGAATTCTGTGCTGGGTCTTTGTTCCAGCCCACCTTTACTTTCTTTGTGTGGCTGATTGTCCAGCAGACATCTCCCGGTGCAGGAAACCAGGAGGTCTGGCTATGGAACGTAGGTGGCTGCTGCTGATGGAGGAGAACTTCCTCCACGTGTGACGGTAGCATGTGGAATGAGTAGAAGATTGTTCCTTTGAGGAAAAACTTCAGTCAATCCACACTTGTCTATTTAGGACAAGGCATTTAATCTGCATTTTCCGCAAACTTTACGTTTACGTACTTTATGTGCCCCATTTAATTTTCTTAAGCAAAGTCTATAGACAGATATATCTCTTAGGACCAGGTTTTTATTATTTCTCATTTAAAGCGTTCTGCTGCCTACAGTGGGCACCATTGAAAATTCAGCATTTGCTGTCATCAGTAATTACTTTGAATAGGAAATAGCATGTTACTGTATAGGGGGATATAGTGGTTACAGGACTGAGAGTGTGGGATGGTGCTCACTATATGTACACCTTTAATAACAGTACTTCTGCATCTGCCTTAAGTCTATGTTTTCCATCTTGTACTCTTCCATAACAGCGGATGCAAACGTAGACAGGCAATTTCTTTTGGCTTTAATGGGCTTTTCCCTGGAAAACATAACTCCTTATATTGTGTAAGCTTAGCTGGCAGTAGGTGCTTTAACAGGGTCAGTAAAGGTGTTATGTCTGCAGAGTACACATGAATGAAGTTCTGAAATTCTCTAATAGGCAGAAAAGTTTCAGGTGTTATGAGTGGTGGTTTATCTTGATGAGCATAAATACATTTCAGTAACGACTTACTGAATAAATGATTTATGTGTCAGAAAAACAAACGGTATGTAAGCAGCATGCACGTTTCGGGAGAGGGGCGGCTTGCTCTTTCCTGGTTGTCTCATGTAAGGATTTTTTTTTGCATCATACATTGTAGAGGGAAAGAACCCTTCTGCTCCGATGGAGAAGACAGGTCCGTGTATACATTTCAAATTTAGGATTGTATGTAGTGGTATGGATGGCAGAAGAGCCCAGTAAGCAATGCAAATATAGCCGTGCTAACTTGAAAGCTAATACCAAAATTAGATTTGTAACTATGTACGGCATAAATCTGAATACTGGTAACTAAGATCCTTAGGGTATGCAGGCACATTTTGAAATGACAGGTACTGTGTTGTTTGTACACCGTACACCTGACCGTGTTTCTGCCACAGAGCAGGAAAGGCTACTGCTAAATGCTTCAAAGCCTTCCCCATCTCTTCAGAAACCCAGAAAATGCTCGTTGCCTGCTCCTGCCCATCCCATACAGGCAGCTTGCTCATTAGCAGACTAGATTCTCGTTATGATGATCTCATTCATTAGCAGACTAGATCATCTGGTGCTTCCAAACTTCTTGTTTCAAAGCTCCGTCTTCAGAGTCCACGCTGCTGAGAGTACCAGGCTGTGTCACGGCTGCTTGGGACTTGGAAGTTGTTCTGTGAACCAATGCGTTTTCTAGCGACCGATCTAGACGTGCAGGAGAGACTTGCATAAACAGGGACGGGAAAATCCTGTAGGAATTGCAAATACGTCACCCAATGATGTTACTGTAATGTAGCTGATTAGGGGATTGACTGATAGGCTTCAAGGAGAGTTCAAATACGACAGGACTGCTAAACTGGGTTTTAAAGCTGGGGCAGCTGTGGTAGGAGGGGGTACGTGTGTGCATGTTAACGGCAGGTGGGAATTATTCTCTAATTTTCAAAGAACATAGCACACATTTTTTCAGTTGAATTTTCTTTTGTACATTCAATTATGAAGCTCTAAAGTTGTGTAGCAATTAACTTGAGGAGTGCTGTCCAGTTAGAAGCTGAGAGAAACAAGGGTTTATTGAATGGCAAAAATGTGACTTTTCAGAGAAAAAAAACGGTTCCATGCTTTTTCTCCAAGTATAAGAACATCCAGCTTAAATAGAGTATTCAATTTTTAATGAATTGGGCTCTTAGTGTCCTATGATCTATGGATGAAGAGCTAAAAAATGATAAATGTGTGCACATAACTGATGTGATTATACATGGCATAGTTCCTTTGGAAGATATTCTTGTTTGTTTTTTTCAATTTTCGGCTTAGATATACTCTTGATCATGGACATAAGCTTGTAAATGATTTGCAGTACTTTTAATCATTTCCTCAAACATTTTTGCCTTTTAAAATTAACTGTATTTTAACCTAAATTGGTATGCCTCTCCCCTACTTGTAGAAGAGTGGAAGGTTTTAATGTGATCTAATATGGGACAGTATTTAGCATTCAGTATTTTCTAGCCCAAGAAACATTATATAATAATCTATAATCAAAAACACTAAAAACCTGTTAACTGCTGAAGTCTGTTTCATTCTAACATTACAACTAAAACTCATTTATAAGTAAATGAAAGTCAAGAGGATTAAATTCAATTAAAATTACTTTGAAGTATGGGGGGAAAATGTTTCACGGTGATATAAATCAACATATTGTTATTGCCTTCTTTTCCTTATCCGTTAAGGGTCTCTAAAGCAAAATGTAGTCTAAATTATACATGGAGAACAAATAGAGAGAAAAGAATGGCATGCACCCACAAGCACAACCCAACTCAAATGAAAGGTTTGGGTGTACTTGTGGATGAATGGTGTGCTTTTCTGTATGCTTTGCAAGCCAGAATTGTGGAAGGTTTCTCCCACTTGCAGCCTCCATACCTTTATTGAGTGCAGTATAAATAGAAAGCCAATTAAAGTGCATCTTTGTTATAAAAAAGAGAGAGACAAACAAAAAAAACCCCACCATTTTAGTGTGCATGCATTTTTTTTACTGAAAATAGGATCTCAGCAGAGAAATTAACTTTAATAATCTATGGATTACAAGACATATCAAACCTTCAAAGCATTGCAGCGTTAGATCTATTCTCAAAAGGGTTTAAATTACTTTAATAGTTAATAATAAGTGATATGACTCATTTTTCCAAGTAAATCAAGATCGGTTGCCATTTGTTCATCTGGTCTCCAAACCTCTTAATTATGGCAAAGAAATTCCTCAGTACCTATTGAGCACCTCTGGGGTGTGTAATACTAAAATGCACTTAGAGTTTTTCTACTGTTATTTGATGTTTTACTCTTAGGACATAAACCTATCACAAAGCAGAGAGCAATGCTTTCAGTATCCCTCTAGCCCAGCGAACGTCAAGCCCCACTAAAGAAACATACAGCCACCCTACAGCGTAATTCAGTGCACATCTTTTACTGTCAATTGAGCTATTGATCTTGTTCACACATGGAGTACTTGGAAACCCACCCGTGTGTGTGTAGAAATGAAATATATAAACATCCCGTTGAAGTTTTTATTGAAAGAGGGCCCAATTCTGTGACCTTCCTGGAAAGTCATCGCTGGTCATTAAAAATCAGCAACTGAAAATTTCACTAACTCCTTGCTTAGCAAAGTTTACTCCCATGAGCAAGATCAGGATCATAGAAAAACAATGTTATTGTTGTTTAAGAAAAGAACCTCACTGTCTGCTTTAAATCATATATTGTTCCCACAGGTTTCAATTACTTCACATAATGAGACGGTGCCAGTTTGTAACAATGGCGTGGCTTTCTGTCTCGATGGCTCTGGTATAATACTTCTAAATGAATTATCAAACCCATCAAAACAAACATTGTTCCTCTCATTACTGCGCCGCAACCTCGCCATTAGCAGAGTTAGCGTCCACGCATGTAGCTGAGTATCAGGGGACGCCGATGCTCGCCGGGCAAGCTCCCCTCCCCGCGGGAGCGTGCGGCTGGTGAAGCCCAGCAGCCGCTGTGCCGGCCGGGGACGCGGCTCCGCGCGCCGGGCGAGCTGCGCGGGGTGGGCAGGACGCTCTGCAGCCAGGCGCCGGGACCCGGCCTTAGTGCGCGGAAACGCCTCAGGATCGTACGCTTACTGCTGTAAGATCCTGTACAAAAGCTTCAGGAAATTTATAGGCAGGAGGCAATTAGAAGGGGTTTTAAAGAAGTAGAGAAGTTACCCTCGTGTCTCTCCACCTCTCGTAAGAACCAGTTTATAGAAAAGCCCATTAAAACTTACAAAACTGAACGGCGACTTTGAACTGTTAAACTGTTTTGCATCACCTCTTCAAAGTCCGCAGAAGGTACAGAAAATTCAGTCTTAAATTCTAACGTTTGTGCAAGAAACATGGAACCGTTATTGGTTGGATGTTATTTCCAATTCATGAGATCTTATGAGGGAGGCCGGAGAAGTCAGGTAGAAAACAGGTTGTTTCTCACCTTGTTCTTTGGCAGCTACATTTCAGTAAGATTTTGTTTCGGTTTAAAATAAAGATCTGTATTTTCTTCTTTAACTCCAGCAGGCTTTTTGCCCCTTCCCATGTCTGATACCTTTTACGTGTGCCCATTCCACAGCACCTCTCCGCTCAAGGGAAGCCCTTTTATGAGCACGTGTGGATGCAGCCGGGCGGCGGGGCCATGCAGGCAGCGTGCGCAGGAACCCCTGCTGCAGGCGGGTGCGTCCTGCGGCCGTGCAACAGCAGCTGAAAAACAGGGACCCCCCCAAGTACAGCTCTGGATAAAGACCAGGTGTAAAAAATGGCAATTAGTTGAAGAACACTTTTTGGTTTTGTAGTCATCAGGAAGAATTGCTTTTCTATCCCCCACTGAAATAAATCGGAGTTTAACCGCTGAGTGCGACGGGATCGGTGCAAGCGCTGATCTCCCACTTGGTAGGACTCTAGGGTTTATAGATGCGGTGCTAGTAGATCTGTGAACTTTCCAGGATAATGTGAACTTCTGCAATTTTGCTGTTGCATTCATTTTGCAAGTATTAATTTAGGCTCACTGCACCTTGGAAATCATTTGAATATTTATAAATTTAAGTATTTATTTTCGTAGTAAAATTAAAGCGCTATTGTCTTGCAACTACCCCTGCTTGTTCCGACACTCCAAAAACAAAACCTCGAATATGATAACCTTTATTTATAGATGGCAATAAGCATATTTAGCAATTTTATTATTCATGACCCTTGTACTAAATATCATAATCAGAATACAGATGTATGAGATAATTTCTATATGGAAGTCACTGGAGTAATTCTTGTAAAATAAAAATAGCATTGTATTCAGAGGAATAATATGTCCATATTTAATAAGTGTGTCTTAGTACAAACAAAGAGACCACACAGTGGTTTTTTGAAAAGTCCTACATTAATAACAAGCTTCATGAATAGAAACAAAGCTCTAAAAATGTGATTTTTAGTGTTAACTTTTATTTTCTGTCTCATGCTTATATTCTTCCATATATAGTCCTTAGATTTTATTACAAACAGGAAACAGGCTGCAGTGTGCTTTGTGTGAATGTATAATCAGCAAAAGTGCGATTTGTTGAATCAGTTGCTCCCAAGAAGTTAAACCCAATCCTTTGTTAATGCCGTCTGTACTAAAGATGCAGATTATCAGATAAACATCATATTCAGACTTCGCTCACTAATTGACTGAACAAGAATCGGTCACACTTTATGTACCATTCCATAATGGATTTTCATGTTTGTGAACCCTAACTGGCTGTGGAAATGGAAAGCAAATGTCGCATAATCACAAATAACTTTGGGGTTTTGTTGGGTTTTTTTTTAAGCCAAGAGAAAAAAATCAACTTTTTTCTTCCCAGTTTGTGACAGGTTCATCATTACAGACAGGTGATGAATGATCATTTTGTGGTCATATCAGCTGTCGTGCTGCTGTTTAGAGAATTTTAAAAATGATTGCTAAATATAACATTTTTCAGTTAGATGTTACATGAATAATTGATACAGTAAAGTGACGGTGAAAGGCACAGGTATCATAATTGAAACTTTTTTTTGTCAGAGGTTTTTGAAAATACATGCCACTTATTGAGTATCTGACTATCACCATATTAGGCTAGGTTTCTTTTTACTTGTATATCTGAAGCAGAAGCTCTCATTAAGCATATTGTAAAAAGATCCTTTTATGAAAATGCTATCAAGTATTTATAACTACAGCACTGAAGATCAGAGGAGGATATCATTTAAAATCTGTACAACATAAAACTGGTCAGAAATATCAACATCAATCAGTGTCAAAATTAAAACTGACTTGAATTTGTTTTCTTTAAAAATCCTTTTTATTTTTTTTGAGTAGGTTATAACAAGCGCATACTCGTTTTGACAATCTTATTTGCTGGTCCCACATTGCAATAAATCAGAAATATGCCGGTAATAAAAGGAAAATGTTGAGGCTACCAAAGTAACAGAAAAGAGCATTCCTAAAAAAAAGAAGTCAAACACCCCCTACTAATATATGCAAAATAAGAACCCTTTTCTCACCTGAACGGTCCTGATATGAGTATGGAAATAGGGGAATTGTCCATGAGGCTAAAGATTTGAATTATCAGCCCTAATGCTTTTGGTTTTTTTAGGAAAAAAAAAAAAATTCCATTCTGGATTAAGGGTTATTAAACACTCTCAAGGCTGAGTAGCAGAAGCGTGACCATGTATTACCCAACTGGACACTTCTTCTCCTACTGTATATGAAGAGATTATCTCAGATCTCTAGAAGCCAAAAGAAGGGATAACATATATACTTCTGACATTGGCACTCTTCCAAGAGAAAGTTGTAACAAGCCTAACAAAAAAGAAAAAAAAAAAAGCCAGAACAAAGGGTGAATGGCATATGGTGGTTATTCTACAATATGGTCCTCATCCCTTTTAATACATCTTGGAAGACATAAGCGAAGCATTGTAATGTTGTTTTCCTAAGAGATGACATGTCTGCATTATACCCTCAGATGAATGACACTTTATTAATAATATTTATTATTATTTTTATTATTATTTATGTATGAGTACTAGTGCTGCTGGGAATACACGCTCAGGCTAGATCCCTGTGCAAGGATTTTGCTTTCGCTCCAATTGTGTGGCTGGTTTGTGCTAGCTCTTCTGGGGTGAGCTTAATAGTCTCTCTGGTCACAAAAATTGTTTCTGCGTGGGGAAATTCAGCCTGGGAATCAGTAGTCCAGCTACTGGGGTGACCACGCTGAGACTGTTGTGCCTCACCAAACCGTGATGCTTTTCCTCCAAAAGGACAGGAGCAAGCCTACAGAGACCTTCAGCTTGTAACTCTAGTTACTGCTTAACTTGGGTCTCACCCAGATCAGGCAGACCATTTTTAACCCTATCTTGTCTTCTCTTTAGCATGAATGTTACTGATTCAATGTTAGGGGTCGTCATTGACAGTTGGGGACTGTTGCTTATCACAGGGATTTTTTTAAAATAATGTGACCAAAGCAGGGAAGCAGCAAGATAGCGAGGATGACTGCAGAGCTTCATTTCCCTGCTGTTCTCCTTTCTTCCATGGTGATTTTGCCCGTTTTGGTGGGATGTGCCATCCCATGGCCAGGAGCTGGACCAGCAGCCATACAGGCGTGCTGCCCGTTCAAGCAGCCTCAGTGCTCGGGGTCCCAGTGCTGTGCAATTGCCCCATGCGCATCGTCTCCCTCCCTCTGGGATATTCCAGATGAGAACACAAAAGCCCTAAATGTAGATTTATTGTGTCGGAGCCCTTGGATGAGTAGATATTTGGAAAGAACACCCCTATCTCACTGTTGCTAGCTGCTCAGATATTAAAAATAACTGAATCCTCTCAAATGAAAGAATATTGGGGAAGGATCTTCAAATATCTCATCACGGGATACCAGATCATATTTTGTATCTAATCCTCCTGACTTCAGTAAAAAAAGTGTACAGAGAGTATAGCAAAGTACTTTGACAGTGTCTTAGTTAAAACAAGATCTCAAGAAATGAGTGCGATAATGAGCAATTGGCTGAAAACGACAACATATTGTACCAGGGCCTGAGAAATAATGTAAAAGCAAACCCCTTTGTTCATATAATCACCGGTTGCAGACTCTGCCGACTGCTTATTAATTGTCTGCGTGACACTGGAATTGTTTGACCAAAAGACGAGGCTACGATTCCTTAGCCATTACTCCTCAGCCCACCTCTGTGGGGGAGTAAGGAAGGTTTTGAAACTGTTACACTGCTCTGATACTGGCCAGCTCTTTCTACACCGAAATCCTTGAAAAATAAACCCCTTCCTACTGACACAGTTGTAAACAAGTTATTTCTTTTTTAGACATCCGTAGTGTTGCTATATAGTGATGCTATTGAAAATTTCCAAAAGACAGCCCAAATCTTTGTTTTATTGTTTTTGTAATAGAAATTATGTGGCTTTTGAAGCTCTTCCACTGAGACTCAGCTCGAGAAACCACTAAGCTAGGGATTTGAGAATGTATTTAGAGTATGTTGACTTTATTTTTCCTAAATCTAGCTAAATAACTAAAAATATCATAATTAACGCAGGAGCCTATGACTGTCTTTTCCTTCTTCTCTTCCAAAGGAGCTCCAAATTCACAGGATTCACTCTGAAATACAGATAAAGTCAAGGAAGTTTTGAAATTCCCACGAGGTTCACAAAAAGTTGGCTACATCTTGTAAATCATGCAAAAATTGCAGCACCTTTGAATTACGGTTGTTCGTTGCAAATAAAAAAAAAGAAAAAAAAAAGGAAAGTAAAGACAAAGGATGATAAAAAGCATTCTGGGTCTGACTCCAAGTATGTAGTTTCCCTCATGATTTTTTCCATTTGAATGTAAAACTCTTTCTCTACATTAACGTATTAGGATCTTTCCTTGGGACTGCACCTCAAATGAGTCAGCTGTTCTGCTTCAGATTAAGTTAACTAATTATATTACCTTTTTATCTTTGCCTTCAGGTAACTTCTCATACTTCTAGCTCATGTAAAGGGTGGTAAAACCTTTTATAGTAGTATAATTTATTTGGAGCCAGCTACTAAAGGGCATAGCAGCACCTGAAAGAGAACTAAAGCCAAAATGTTATTAAAAATTAACATCTCACAGGGAATTGTTTTTCCTCTTGATGAGCATGCTTGAGAATCCAGGTGGGAAGAATGGACCTAGGCCCATGTAGCAGCCAGTACTACATCATTTCCAACATTTATGGCTGAAAAAGTAAAAATACAGGTTATTCTTCATACATTTTTCTTTTACATCGATTTATCCGTTTTTTTCTATTTGTAAGTATGTGTGCATGTGGTAGATCATGGCTGCACGGCCGGTGTGGATTCTTATACGCGATTTGGCCTTTCCAGGAGTAGGCAGATCGCTTGTCCTTAGGCACCTAGAGGAGCCTGCATGTGTTGTCTTTTTTTTCCTGTTTGTGTGTCGGTAGAAGAGGGAAAGCCCTGTCACAGGCCATTTCAGAGCACCCATCTTCAGCTGCCGTTTAGAAACCGGCAGGGGGTCCACAGGTCAGCGTTGCTTCGGTTTCTCAACAGTGAAGCACGGGCTCCAATGCCTTCATTTCGACGAGTAGCGCTGCTCAGTCCCCCAGCATCGGGGCACGGCCACCGCCACCGAGGCTGGTGGAGGCGGTGTCTGGGCACTCGGCAACAAGCCCTGGTCCTTGCACTGCTCACGCTGCTCTCAAAGATGGGTTTTTTTGTTCCTGGTTCATTTGCATAAAGGTCAGGATTTTGAATTGGAAATTTTCTGACTTTTAAACTTTTGAACTGGCTAGAGATAGTTCTTACGACAGTTGTGGTCACCACTTAGAAAGGAGATCCTATGTTAACAATAAGCTATTTTTCAGTCATTTTTCGTATTTGGTTATTTTCTGTGTGCATTTCGCTGTGGCTGCGGCAGGTCCATGACCTGCACCTTCCCGGTTGTATAGAGAAGGATGTGTAGGATTTTCCAGCATTAGCCTCTCTTATTTTACATCTTTAAATGCAAAACCTGGAGGCCACTCTAGGTCATTGTCTTTAAAGTGTTTATTCAATTCCCTCTGAAAAAATTAGCAATTCGATACTGAGGCAGTTTTAAAATTAACGCTACGGAATGATCTGTAGGAGCTCTATGAACCCAGACCCTCAAACGTTATCAAAGATACTCATAACCTCTGAAACTGAGGCTCTGATCTTTCCTTACGACTTTTGGCAACTATGCCTTCAAAGACAAACAAACACGCAGAGCTCAGGCTGGGACGGGGACGAAGCGCCTTACCTCGCAGAATCAGGTCAGATGGTAGCTGTCTGTGTCTTTCATTATAAAGAGCTTTTTTTTCCTTTAACTTCTATCCCATGCTTAAAATACCACTGGGATTAAAAATTAGAAGTTGCTGTCCCATAATAGACCAAATTGACCTCTATATTTCAGCGGTGCTGCTAGGATGGGCGTGAAAATGACATTGTTAGATCCCAGCGCAATTCGGAAGCCTGCGTTTTGCGTTAGCGTGCTGCTCTACCTGACCCTCAACTATTTACCCTAAAATGCACTGTGTTTTTAAGCAAGTGCCACACTGCTGCCATCCTCCTTCTCATGAAGTTTTCCCTCCTTCATGTGTAGACAACACTTGCGCAAATGCTAACGAAAAGCTCGACTCTGTTTCTGGTTTCAGGTGAAGACAAGGGCTTTGCCTGGAGTATTTGCTTTCTCAAACTTAGTCCAACAGAGAACGCTCTTGGAGCGATGGCACTGCAGGTCCATCCCCAGCTCACAAAGGCCCACCTCCTTGGTCTGGCAGCACGTTGCTCTTGCCAACGAAGTACCGGTTTTCTGAGAGCACGGCGGTAGCGTTTGCTGCAGGAGGGCTCCAGCAGTGAAGGCTCCCTCCGGTAGCTGTCAGGTCCCCACCTAGCTGAAAAGGAGAGAGTTTCGCGGCTATGCCTTCCCCGAGCCCTGGCCGAAACAAGCCCTGTGGAGGCCCAGAGAGATCCTCAGAGGCACCATCGGTCAATGCCAATCCCCGTGTTTCAAACTCCTACTAAGTAAGAGGGTTTCCAAACAGTTAATTCCCTGTCTCTCTCCATGCCTTGCAGCATTTCACAATGCTATTGTCATCCTAGAAGGCAAGCACACAGAAGTAGGAGTTTCCTTTTTTTTGTAGCATCTTTATTTAATTCCCTCTGTGGTCCATTTTAACTCCCTCTTTCCCAGCCAGTCGTCGCTCTCCGCAGGGGAGCAGCCGAGCCCCTGCGCCAGTGCCCCCTCCTGCCCGTGCTCCTTCGCCCGTCCCAGATTCCATCCGTCTTTTCACGCATGAGCGAACCCCCTTCTTCTCTCGTGGTCTCCAGGTTTTCCCTCACAAGCAGAGAAGGGGCTGGTGGGCTGAGGTGGGCTGGAGGAGAAGACTCCAGTCTGCAGCTCTGGAGTCAGCGTGGCTGATACCCCTTCCCTCGGTCAAAGGGGCTTTCTGAGGATAACTATATTTTGGATGTAAAGATGCCTGTGTGTAGCGTGAAGAACCATGAAAGGACTACAGGTAGCTCCAAAGGCAGCATGTTAAGATACTTTTCCTGGTGATCCCTCTTAAAAAAAAAAACCACACAAACCTTTGCCTTGCTCCAAAATGCTGTTTCACTAACTCCGAGCGTCGAAAGGATTTTATTCTTAGCCTTCTGTTTCGATCAGTTAATTCCCACCAGGGCTGAGGTAAAAATTGTCTGTGGGACACACTGTTCTTTCTTCTCATACACCTAATGTTGCTGTGCTATTTTGGGCTACCATTTAAATAAAAGCCAATTTGACTAAAGAGCAAATATATTCTGTCGAATGACGGCAAAAGGGCAGAGCTTGGGAAAAAGAAACAAGAAAATGCAAGGCATTCATTTTTCCTTTGTACTTTTTAATAAAAGAAATTCTCTTGCAGCTTAAAGTGACACATTAAAAGATGTATGTATCGTGGCTTTTAAAAACACAATTAGATAACACCTTGTCAAATACTTATATTCTTTGTTGACAGCCTTGAGTACAATCACAATAACAGCACAGCTATTTCAGCATGTTTCTTATTCAGTTGCCATTGGCAGAGTCAGCCATTTTATAAAAATGTTACTGTTTATCACTTTAATCATCAATCTACATCTAGTCAAAACAATAAGTCAGAAGGAGTAGTAAATTATACTTGTGCAGCCCTGATGAGTTTGAACTGTTTTGCTGAAATTAACTGCAATAATTATCTATTTTTCTAAAGCTGTTAAGAAGTTCTGCGTATAAAAAAAAAATTGGATCAATGAGGACTTGGCTTTTGGCTGTTCTATAAAAAAAACTTTAGTAGGCTGAGAAAAATTCAACACTCAGTCTTGGTTTTCTAAAGGTGAAAGGGAAACCGTGGGGTTTGCTCTTTTTCTCCGGATCGCAGATGCCCAGCCGGAGTTGCGTTGCGGGTGGCCCAGCCCCGGTCCCTGCCCCCGGCCCTGCCTCGGGGCGGGCGCGGCGGCGGCCGCCAGGCGGGGCTGGAGGCGCGGCTGCTCGGGGGTCTGCCCGCTCCCTGCGAGGGGCCGCTGGCGAGGGCGCTGGGGTCAGCAGAGCAGCGGAGGCCTGGGTGGACGGGCGCTTAGTCTGTTCCCGGGGCACCGCTCGTCCGGTGCTCGCTTGGGTCATGACGGTCGTGTCAATTAACAGTGCCGATGAGCGCTGAGCTCTTCTGCGGAGCTCTTCTGAAGCGCGTCACCAGAAGTAACAAAGCTGTCGGGGTCCCGTCTCTCAGGTGGGGGAAAGGAGGCCCATCCGCCTGAGCGCGCTGGCCGCGGGCAGGCGGTGCAGGGGCTGGTTTGCCCCCTCGGGGGATGGTGCTGCGGCCACGCCTGCAGCCGGCGTCGGCAGCCGGCGGAGACCTCCCGGAGGCGCCTGACGCCTGCGGTGCCCTCCCCGCCCTCCCCGCAGACGTGCCTTGCGTGGTCTGCGATCAGTTCAGCGCAGATCCCGCAGTCCACGGTCGGGCATCCAGCCCATTTTCTTGACTAATGAGGAAGTTAGGTGGCCGGCCGGCCTGCAGCAGGTTCCACCAGTGCCCTGACCACGCGCCTGGTTTTGCCAGGACACCTCTGACGGCCAAGGCTACCTCCAGTTATTCCCCGCGGCTTCCCGCTCCGGCACAGGGCAGGGTTTAAGGGATCCCCCGCAGCAGAAGGTCCCGCTGCCCCAGGGGGTGTGGGGCAGCGACAGTGACCGAAATGTTGAGTGTCACTTCCCTCCATCAAAGCCTTCGCATTTTTTTCCCGTGTGGTTCTAGTCTTTTATTATTTCTTGCCTTTTATCAGTTTGAAGTATTTTATTTCCCTCTTTTTGGAAGGACGTAATTATCTCTTTTTTTAGCTGGATCCCAACTTCTTAGGAATAATGTCATGAATCCTATGAATGCATTTTATATGTCATGCGTGTGTGTGATCAGTAGGTTTTTTAGACTTATATACCATAGACTATCAATATTACATTTGCTGCTCCAACCAAGAGGCTTTAATAATACAGATCTAACTTTTTACTCTTTTACAAGACAAGGCAGCAAATTTAGATTCCTTTAATCACATGAAAAATGATGGATATAACTAGGGGATTGAATTTTGGAAACAATGCTAGGACAAAAGAGTTCCTGATGGGTTTCTATAAATATTAACAAAGAATATTTGTCTTATCTTTTGCTAGCAACCATTAAGTATTTAACCCTATTCATGGAACATTTTCTATGTTAAGAAAGCTTTAGCTTTTGTCTCCCCAAAAGGCTGGCTGGCTGTCGGCTTCTCTAATATAATAGTTCTACCGCTTTGCCATCAAACTTTGATTGCGTTAATTTGATTCATTTAATTTAATGTAAATATATAGTGATTTACTAAGCAGTTATTGAGAACAATATTTATCCAGATCTTTATGAATTTCTTCTAATTACTTACTAAAACCCCTGTAATACCCGAGAAACCAAAATGTACGAAACCCACAGTCAAAACCAATGTATTAAGGTAACTTGTTCCTTGTGTGGGGAGCACTGCAGACGTGTTTTGGAGCCTGAAGGAAAAAAAAAAAAAGTAGTAAGCTTGAGGCATGCTGCTAGCTTTGCATTGGTGCAAAAATTTCTGGCTCTTGACAAAAGTTTATTTGCAGTTATTTGCACCCTGGATTGCTTTTTCTGCCTGGTGTGTAAGCAGTAAATATCTCTTCCTTTTTTTTTCCCCTGTTTGGGCTTTCCTTGCTTTATTGCCAGCCCAGGTTTCTCTTGTTATAGAATTACCCTCAGAAGCCCTACACCTGCCCTTGGGGCAGCGTGGCCGAGGTAAAGGTCCAGCTCCAGCCGGGCCGTATCCCTGGCTGCTCCTGGGGACGGCAGCTCTCCCTACGTGAGCCAAGCGGTGGCATCGGAGGGGGCAGCAGCCACCCATCCCCAGCTCCAGCACAGCTTAATTGCCCCCAGCTGGCACCGTCGGCCCGCTGGGAATGTGACCAGACGGAGCTCATCAGCGTAGGGCAGCACCCAGTTGCTCTCCAGGCACGCTGTCTCCATGCGGGGCCGCCATGTGAGTACTGCCATGCACGGGGATTTAGGGTGCTTTTATAGTGCGCTTCGCTACAGCAAGCATCGGGATCCAATCCGCGGTGGAGAGAGAGAAAAGTAAATACATTTTTTTAGTGGACATGTTTTTGTGCTGTATGATTCTAAAAAGAAAACTGAGTTTAATTAAGGACAGTTATTTAAAAGGAAACTGTTAATACTTTTAGACTGAAGCTGAAAGATTTGTTAAATTCCTCTTGTGATTGACTGGAGAGCAGAAGCAGCTCTCCCCCCCTTTCCAGGGTCACAGCTAGGAATGGGGAGGAATCTTTCTTTTGCCTCAGCAAGCTGTGGGAGCTACTTCAATGGCCAAAAATAATTTTGAGTATAACACATCTGCATACAACAGAATAATTCTCATTTCTCTGCTGACCCCCCTCTCTTCAGCTCAGGAAAAGAGAGAACTCATTTAGCTCCTTAAACGTAGGTGTTGTAATCATTAATAAGGAAAGTGCCAATAAAAAAATCTGGTGATACTATAATGGGGGAGATAAAACACTGCAAAGAATAATTAGATGCTAGCATCAAAATACTGCATGAAACAAAAACAGTAGGGTGTTTCAGAGAATCAACATTTAAAGCATTTTTTGAATTTTATCTTTACCTGCACTCCTTAATCTTTTATTTTGTCTTTTGATTTTCCTGCTATGTACTGTGTTCCTCTTTTGTTTTATTTTCATTTGATTTCATTTTATTACACCTCCCTCCAGCTTCTCCCACCCCTAAGATTTTTTTGTACTTTCAGCTCTTCCTTTGTTAATGTTGAACGCAAACGTAAGCCTGTTGACAGATTTTCAGGAGTCTGGAGGAAGTCTTAAATCCTAAACAGTTAGGATCACAAAGCTGAGCGGTGGGGTACGGGTCAAAGCAACTGGAGCCCATCTTGGCTGTTTGCGTGGGATATGGAAATCCCAACGAGCTGTGCTGGGCATCTCTTTGGTCTGTACTGGGAATAGCTGTCGTGCGCAGAACCGGAGCTGCCCTTCAGGTGTGTTTGGGAGGAGACGGCGCACACAGCAAGCCGTAGCCATCCCCGATCCACGGTCGTGAGAGTCGCTGCTGTCTTAGAGGTTAAACTTCAGCAAAGAGAAGGAAAGGATGGGAAGAAATCGGTGTTGGTCTTTCCAAATCCAGAGGGGTTTAGGAGTTGGTCGCTTCTCCCTTTTGGGTAGCTGTGAGTTTCTAGGGATTCTCTGCAGAGCGTGAATGTGGGAAGGCAAGTTTTCAGAGCGGAATGACTGAGCGTTGTCCCTCGTCCTCAGGCTGGCAAAATACTGCAGGCGATCTTCTGGCGGGGTACAAAGGAAACGTGCAGGCGCCGTGCTCTGTGCTGTCCTAACCAAACACCGACGATTAGGTATCAGAGTCGGGGCAGACTGTCCCAGAACAAAGACAGGAGACAAGTAGTGGTGCAAACTGCATGCAGCTGCTGCAAAACTCGTTTTGGACACAGCCCCCTCGCCCCGGAGGGCCGGCGGGTGGGCGTACGGGTGGCAGTGGAAGCAGGGCTCACACCGAGGTACTAGTACCACAAACCCTCCCCACTTTTGAGCCTCAAAATGTCTATGCTGCTGGACTTGTGGCAGACTGGCCGGCCTGTTACACCATGTCTGTGTTCAATGATAGTCACTCGTTAAAAGCATTTCTGTTATAAAATGGGAATGGATGAACAGAGCGGTAACAGGGACAATATTCTGAGTTTCTGGTGTTTGGTCAACCCAGCTCCAAGTGCTCACCAAGCAGTTAAAAAAGGATCTGTTGCTACAGAATGAATGTGGACGTACATATTTTTATCCGGTTGAAGGAGAAGCATTCTGGGTGTTGTGTGCTAGCTCTAGTGCTGAAAATAAAACTCACAGAATAGGGCATAGTACTAATTAGAAACTTTGAATGGAAAAAGATCATCAAATATAGAAACCTCCTGAATATGCTTCTCTACATGCTGAATATGTTGAAACAGAAAGTGGAGGATTTTGTCTTTATGAGGCTCACATTTTTACTGTGCAGTAGATAAGAACTAGGCTTTCAAATAAATCAGAGTACTCCTTTTTTATATGCAAAATGTGTGCTTTTTTTTTTTTTTTAACTTCTGCAGTGGTCACCCTTAACAAGTCTCCAGTTTTTCCCCTGGTTCCTTGGGTATTGCTCTTATCATTCAGTATTTATATTACAGTAGTAGTTAAGTCATTATATAACAGTATTGATCATCCGGGAGTGCACGTAATTAGATGGATGGGAAGCACAGTGCTGCCACTTGACAAAAAGGCATGGTTTTGTCTTGCCCTGCATGAAGGTACCTCCCATCACCCCGGGGGACGTTGTGACCGTGGGCTGATATTATATAATTTTCTTCGCCTGAGGTTGATTCATTTTATCTCAGATTGAGATTAAATGGGTCTCCGTTTTATCCAAGGAGGGATGCTGGCAGAAGGCTTTGGCACTATGCTGTCTGACTGGGGTGTGTGGAGGAATCCTGCTGGAGGAGACCTGACGTGATGGACAGAGGGCTCTGGAAAGAGCAGGGGTGTGCCTGAGCATGGAGAAATGCAATCTGTGAGGAAGGGTCTGTTCTTGGGTCGTGGTGGTCCTCTATTAAACAAGGGAGCTGCTGGCTGGTGGTATGCTGTAATGCATGGGACTCAGTGGCATGCAAACCAGGAGAAATGCATTCGGAGGGCTGTCATTGTGGGGAATACGTTTTACTGTCTCTTGGGGTCTGGCTGGAAAACCAGGTAAATCCTCTTGCAGAAGGGTGATAGGTCACCTATAGTCAAAGGCCAGTCAGCAACAGAAAATGCCGGGGACGGACTGAGAGACCCTGGGCTTTGAAACGACAGAGATTTCTGCAGAAATGCAGATCTAGCCTTCTCCTTCTTTGCAATACAGCCTCTAGCTAGGGTGAGAGATGGTGGTGTCCTGTTACGTGTTGCGGAATGGAAACCCGTACGTCTGATCCGGTTATTCACACACACGCTCACAAGTACGTGCATGAATAAAACTTGTGGTCTTTGCTCCCATTCCAGTGACTGTGTAATCCTTCCATGGCCAGTCATGGAGAGCATCCCATAGATGTTTTGTGCACCCAGCACAGTGTGAGCATTTAGATATTGCAAAGAGAGGTGAGAGGGGTGCTGTGGATGGGCGGTAACCAGCAGAACTCAGGTTGGGGGGGGACCCTGTGGAGACGACATGCCGAACTCCCCTGATCCGGCATGGGTCAGGGCTGAGGATCTCAAAGTCGTGACAGGAGCTGAATATCCCCAAACTCTTAATGCTGAATTAAATGGCGTATCTAAATCATATCATCTAGACCTATGTCTGTCTGTAAGTAATAAACTTAAAAATTAAGATGGGGAATTCATTATACTAAAGCTATCCCCTGTTTCCTGTACTCCATTTTTTCTGGTGACTGATCTTTTCTCCTGTTCTCATCGCGCTTGCTACATCTCTGCTGCATGCCAAATAGAGATCAGTGACTTTATTTTTAAATGTGAGCTCCCTATCAGAGTGTGGATTTATTATCCCTGTACAAAAATCACAGCGATAACTTCTACGGAATCGGAACTCCCAGACCAAAGCTGCTGACCCCCTTGCAGAGCTATCCGACTCAGCTGCTTGATTTTCCAAAGTGCCCAGCAGCTACCACCACATTAAATTATTACAGTTCCAGAGCATCGGGAAGTGCTGATTTGTTTAACATCGTTTCTGGAAGCAGTTGCCTTTTGGATTATTGCTGGGGAAGCAAAACGCCACAGTGCAAACTTCTGCTGAGGAGCCTCTGCATGCTTCAGATTAGAGATTTAATGTGGGACCACCAATTCAGTCAATCTGCAGCCAGAACATATTATCTACTGCATAAATCACAGTAAAATGTGATTTTCACATTTTCAGTGAGGGCTTATTTTTATTCCAGGCTTTAGACTGTGTACCGTAGATCTTAGGGATGAACATGGCGTAATAGGTAAAAGGCCAGAGCAAACGCAAGCGCCCTTTGAAACTCCCCGTCCAGCGGCGGCAGAGCTCCCGCGCCGCAGGAAGGAGGGAGGCAGCTGCAGGGGCAAGGGCAGCTCCGTGCCCGCCTGCCCTCGCTGTACCGAGTCCCGTAGGTAAAAGGTCGTGTCGCTCCCGTGTTGGATTTTCCATCGAGCTCCGTCTAGTGCTACCTACCAACCGCTTTTGGCACGGTTTTCTCCGTGGTGTAGTGCAAGTCCGAGGCGAGAGTGGGGCCGGCGGGCAGAGGGCTCCTGCCTCACCTGCCGGGGGGTGAGACGCCTGTTAGGCTCACAGCGCCGAGAGGTTCAAAAATGGTACATTGCGGTTATCCCTCATCTTTCAAAATGGGCAGTTTGTGTTCTGTGTGTACCCACCCGTTTCTAAAGCATATGCTGTGGTCCTTTATTTTTCCTCCTTTCTTCTCTTTGGGGTTTGTTTTGAAACTGCAGTAAATTGGCGTCGGTACAATTTTCCTTTCAGTTATATTGAAAATAGCATTTTATCAATGTCAGCTGATTTCTTTTTTAATTGAGCTAAAGTTCACAGAGTGTGACAGGGACGTTACCAGGTAGTATATATTTCATGTTACAATTTAAATTCCGAACTCTTTGCAATGAAGCACCATTGTCATCTGTTACGCTACACGTGAAGCAAAGGATGCCGTCGGCCTGCTAAATAGTAGATAACAATCCGTATCCCTCCACCCCTCCGCTTACCCCCGCGGAGGTCATGAGAAGGCTGCAGAAACATTTGTACCTGACCTGTTTTTCATTACCGGGAGGGAGCGGGGTAGGTGGCGGGGCGGGGGCGAGGCATTTCGAGCACGGCCGCAGCCCCTCTCGGGGCTCCATGCAGCCCTGATGAAGAGCAGGTGCAGAGCAAATCCACCGCAGAGCCGCTGAGCGTACCGGAACCCCTGCTACAAATTTCAGGCTCATAAAACGTCAGCTCAGGGGCTTACCTGGACGTCACCCTGTTCGCCTCACAGGCAGTTTTTGCATTTCTTTAATTTCAGGCAGTCACCTGATTCGGAGTGCATTTGGGGCCTAGGGCAAAAATAAAGAAGTAAAATATTTCTGTAAGACATTTGATCATGCGGATTTTGCCTCCGATCGTCCGAACCGTGCTGTCTTCTGCAAGCATCTGCCCTGGTGGAAGCCCTGCTGTGAGCTCCGTAGGCAGCTGACAACGTGCATTTAAGGGACTTCCCCAGCCTCTCCCCCCACCAGACTGCTATTAACTCGGTTAAAATGTATATGACCATAGAGTAAGCGTGGAGCATGGATAAGTAGGAGAGAGGGAGGACCTCAGGGCCAGGCAGTTTACAAACAGGCATCACAGCCACGCTGTCCTTTGCCCCCTCTTACATTTCTTATTACAGTACATTAAAACCCTTTGCTCTGTCAAATTGACAAAGGCAGCTATAAAAGGGGTCCTTTCTAATACACAGTAATATAAACTATGTTTGTACACTTACCACATAATCCCTAATTACTTCCATACTTTTATGTGTGGAGAGCTTTGACGCTTGCATTGCTGGATACTTAGTGAATGAAATAAAAATCAGAAATTATTTCTATGTAAGTATGGGGTAGTATGTGGTATGTGGATTAGCTTCTAGACTGGCGACACAGCTCACATTTCAGAATAAATATACTAAGTGTCATTGATCCAGTAAGTGTCAGATAAAAAACTATGACACCAACAAAACTCTCATATGACCCTGACATTCCTCCAGTACTTAAAGCAATTACCCTACTATTTAATAACAATGTTTATAAAATTGCTTTTTGATTGGCTATCATCTATGTCATACCTATGTCAATAATTCCCAGTGAATGTCTGTGTGTGACCTTTAACCTTGCTTTACAAATAATTTCCATTTCATAATAGCAAGAAGACTCTTTTGGCAGTTGGTAATGGAGTCCTCCCATGAAGACTGCATCCCTCGCGTTTTGGTTTTGCTGCGTGGCAGAGGGCACAGCTTCCCCTCCTCCCCAAAGGGCTGCAGAGCTGACTCCATCTCCCTGAAATGCAAGAAAGATTGAGCTCGTAATCCTTTTTCAGGAGATATCTCTGTCTAATAACCAATGCTGTGATGTGAAAACTGCCTGAAGTTTTTCACTGTTTCACTGTTATCCTTGACCACAGTAGGTTATCACAACCTGGGCACTGTATTTTTTTGTGTGTGTTTTCCCTTCCCCTCTGTATTTCTCCTTTTTAAAGAAGAGGTGGATCTAAATGATGCATGATAAATACAACGTTAAAGCTGTGGTGACATAGGGACGGTAATGAAGTGTCCATACTGTCTGGACCTCTGATGTTTGCCCAACAGTAATATCCCAACAGAGCTTAAAAGTTCTCAAGGTATATTTTGGAGATCGTTTATTCACCTGACTTTGTTGCAGTGATTTCATTATCAGAAAGAGTATCCACTATATACAACACAGCTGATGCACTGCACCCATCTCTGATTCTCGGTCCCTGAACAGATACACGGACAAAGGTGGTTGTGTGAAGAAGTTTTGAAGTGTCCATTAGCAGTTCTGCACCTCAAGTTGGTTGCAGATGCCTGCTATGAGTCATCTTCCCAAATACCATAAAATCAAAATAGCACCACACGTGATCCTGTTCCCACGGTTTGTTTCCCTAAAGCCACAGAATACTTTATACAATTCTTAGAAAGTATCTGAGCATCTCTTTTCCGCGTAGGAAAACTTCAGTGTAACTTCTTCTAAAACGCATTTTTCAGAGAGATGCAGCTGTGCGCACACATCAGATCCTGATCGTGACTTGACCACATGTGAGACAGAAAATGGTCAAAGATCTTGGTAAAAGTTATGGTCATACCTGGCTTGCAGCTGTGCAAACCTCGTGGTTTTCTCCTGGTGGGGAAACCCGAGCCAGATGAAAGGCTGACTGAAGGTATGTCTAAGGGAGATGTCTTTTGATCCTATGGAGGCCTGGCACCAGCAGGGAGGTATCCTATCTGTTCAGTAAAACCTGCTGTATTTTAACGGCTGGCCCTACTGGGTGCTGAATACCAGAAACATCTCACTCCTTGGGAGAAGGTGCTCTCTGTAAACAGCTTTGCAAAACTTCATGCAAGTGCTGTGTGTGATAAAATCTGTACAGAACATCAGATATGCCGGAGAAAGGCACCCCAGTCCTCTCCTTTCACTGAAACATATACAGCCATCTATAAAAATAGTAGCCTTAAAGCTGGTGTAGAAGCAGCTTCCTGCTCTTGGGCTGAAGGTGTAGATCCCATCTACTCTGCCCGTGGAGGCAGCAAGGCAGGAGAAGAGCTCGGTGCTCGCAAGAGCCCCAGGATCTGGCACGGTTTCCCCGTTGAACTGCCTGGGGGCTGATAGGCAGCTATTGAGGAGGAGCGCCTTTGCCTGTGACAGTAAAACGGGTTTCCTTCTGATTGATATATGGAGCTTGGAAGATCAAAGTTTGGTGTGTGCATGGTAACATTTCGAGAGTGGTATTTTTAGTAACAATCCCCCCAGCACTCAGGAGGGAAGGCAGGCTGTGCTGCACATGTAGGCACGGCGAGGAGAACTTTGTTTTCCATGTACGCGTCTCCAAAGTGCACGCTGAAAGATGCGGGATATCAAGAAAAGCAGAGCGGTAGCGTATGAAGAGGGAAGGAGCAAGCAGGCCAATGTCAAAGGAAGAGGGGCCGAGTTTTAGCTCTTCGCTTCCTTCAGTGTGCAACCTTGACCTCCTGCTAATAGATTTTATTTCTGGAATATGCACGTGCTTGGAGATTTGCTCTAAAACATGGTGGGTCTCATGGTTCACACTGACTCTGTTTACATTTCCCAGTAGATACATTTTGTTTGTTCATAGGGGCAAGTACTTCTTCTGATCCTCTTCTGGAAATTTGAGTAGTTGATGAAGCTTTTTCCTCTTCTCGGGTAACTGTTCTCCTAGATTGTCTCCTATTAATATGCCGTGATGTGTTGATGTAAAACACTTAAATATTTCCATATGTGATAAAAGGTCAGGGATATTATTCTTTCATTACCAAGAGTCATATATCAAGTACCTCACAGGAAATTCTACTCTTTAGCAAAATAGGAAGGTAAATATATTGATTACAAGTTATCTGTCAAATTAGCTTGAACCCTTTGTTCAGAGTATCAGGTTTTTCCATTTAAGAATGTACAGTAGCAAAATGTGACCCCTTTTGTGGTTTTTTTTTTTGGGGGGGGGGGGGCGTGATGTAGAGGCTGAGATTTTACTGAACTGGCTGCTTGCTTGCCTCTGCCTCGACAGTTAGTGAGAGATGGAGAAGGTCCCTCCCTCCCTCCCCCAGCTGAAGTGCTCTCCCTCTCCCAGCCCTCAAGAACTCTGCGCTAAAAACCCTCATTCCCTGCTGCTCCCCTTCCTCTGCACAGCCCGGGCTTTCCACGGAAGGTAAGCCAGACCTGCTCGATGCCAAACATTAGTGCCCTTTGGGCCGTAGCCGGTACCTTCCTTTTACAACTTATTTAGAACATTTCTGAAAAGTTACAATTATCTCCGTACATATCAATCAATCATCAAACAGGCTGAAGGTACAGAAATCCAGCCACCTCTGCAAGAGGAGGATGCTACAGCTGTGACATAATTACATTATCAACTTAATTAAGGAAGTGAGTGAAACGAAAGAGAAAACAAAACAGCCAAAGAGAAGGCTAGAGGTGGGAAGGAAAGGTGGGATGGGTAGCGTGCAGAGGATGTGTTAAATTTAGCTCTAAGTGGTTTAAAAAAGGATCTAGCGTATCATAAAAATCCCTAGGTTTTCATCCTGTGCTCCTCGCTTTCTGAACGGCTGCTGGGATGACAAGGGCTGGGGTGGGATAACAGGACCCCCAGAAGGTGGGCTGCTGTCGCAGCCTCCGAAGCCGCAGCAAGCTGAAGCAGGCAAAGCACGCGCTAGAGAAGGGACGTGTGACTCCAATGTGTTCACACGTCGGGGCTTCAGGAAATCTGGTTTTGCAGAATAAAGGCTCAGCCTTGTCATCCTCGTGAGCTGAAAGCCCCCATTAACTTCTGTAGGAGTTTTGGGCACACGAGGGCTAACGATTCAGGCTCCTAATCTGATTATTCTCACCCAAATATATTAATTGTGCAAAACCAGCAATTCTTTTTCTAGATAGGATAACACAAGCAGATCACTGCTTAAAGTATGTCCTTTTCCTTCTGCGTTCAAATCCCATGTACTTTTCAGTATCAAAAAGAAAAAAGGAAAAAAAAAAAAGTCTTCAAATCCTTTATTTGATTTCAGTGTACAACTATGCTTAGTTTAAATGTCACCCATACGTGGAACAGTGGTTGCACCAGAGCAATCATGGCGAGATGTCTAAAGGGGTGTCAGCAGATTGGACAGGGTATAATTTTAGTCAATGTGTTCTTGTCTTATTTTAGTTCAACATCATTTCCCAGTTGCAATTCTTTTGAGTGACACATGGAATGCAAAACAACATAAAAGGTCTGCCCTGAGGCAGATATGTGTCCATGTAGGACTTTAATTATTCTTTTTGAATCATGTGTAATATGCAAGCCCAATTTCTTGCATAAAAGTCTGATGGAAAAAATTGTGTATCACCTGTATAAGTATTTTTATGATAGTCCTCATATTTTCGGAAGCACTGAATTCAGAGAAGATCCTTATTAGTCCATGTACTCTGGATTTTTCAGGCGACATTTGGGGGAGAAAGCAATTGCTCCCATAGTGTTTTGCAATGACATTTAAATCGTTTTTTTAAAAAAGGCATTATTTTATTCATTCAACTGCTGTGTGCTTAAATAGCACTTCCAACACATGTATAGTGTACTATACATGTAAGAATTTATTTGAATGTATTTTTTTACTCTGTTGCCTAACACCTGTAAGCTGATCCTGATCTTATTTATATCATTTTTACACCAATGTAACTCCGATGGCTTCATGGAAGTGAATTCTGAGTGAAATCAGTGTCAGATCTTTTCCTTCTAAGAAAAAATATTAAATTGGCTTTTTAGGTAGCACTTGGTGTATCATTTTAGATTAACTGATAAAAAATAATGAAAAAGATGTGTGAATGAAAATGTAGATCGTACTGATGAAATATGTTTTTAATATTTAAAAAAAAAAAAGCTGCTGGGAAAGCAAATTAAGGATGACACTGCATTTTTGCTACAGATTGTGGGCCTGATTCAAAGGGTCCTGAAGTCAGTGTGCAGCTTTTGACATGGACCAGGAAAATCCTCCTGGTGCTGTGGGAGCCGTGTATCAGAGAGTCAGTAAAGGTCTAGGTGTGCCCATACCTTCAGGGAGGAGAAAGCGTGAGGAAATGGGAGTGTTGCTCTCTTACCGTGAGGTGATAATGGGCAACTGCTAAAGATGAAATTTGACCGCAGAGTCCTCCATCTCCTTTGAAAACTGCTTTCTCAAAGCTCCTTCTAGAACTGTTTTTCGAAAAAATAAATAGATCTGCAAACCTAAATGCTTCGATAGTCAAATTAAAAAAAAAAACAAAAAAAACAAAAAAAACCTGACAGCACTTTTAGCTGAAATTACAGGAATTAAAGCAGAAGGAAGGAGTTTCTGAATGCACCATTTTTGCTGCAGGTGGGACATAAAATGAATGACAACTTGTAGGTGGACAAAAAGGCGCCCGTGGTGCTCGCCTGGTTTGTCAGGACCCCAGCACAGCCCCGCGAAGTTTGCTTTCCCCCGTGTGCTGCCCTCTCCCCCTTGGAGTAATCCTCTTGTTTATTTGGTCACTGCAAGGCTGTGTTTTTGGAGGGATATTTCGGTTAGCATAAACTATTTGAAGACTGTTTGGAGAAAAGCACTAACCCATCCCAAAATCAGTGGGATAAAAAGCTCCTTGTTTATAACTGTTACTAGTTCAATCATTTAGATGAGATGAATTTGCACTTCCAGCCCTGAGTGTGCTCTGATTTCCCTGCAAACATGTGTTGTGGGATTTGCATTGTCTGTGGTGGGAATCGCACAGAGGGGAAGGAAATATTTTCCCCGTCTTTCTTTTATTATTAGACTTTATTATTCCCTCAATTTACCACATGAAAAACACGTAAGTAAAAGAGCTGCTGGATTTTAATGGTGAAACAAAAAAAAATCAAATTATCCCGCTGCATACGAAAAGGTACGAAAGAGAAACCCAGAAAACAGCAGCTGAGATCAGGTTTCATTCAGATGATCTAAACCAACGCTGTTTCGGCAAGTTCAATTTTCTCCCCAAGTGTTTGGTCCCTCCGATGTACGGAGTTCCATCGCCCGCCCCGGGAGGCTCTGCTGGCCGGCAGCCCGCTGACTGGCAGTGACCTTGTGCTAACTGTCTGTCAGAAACGGTCACTCAGAATTCATTGGGATGAAAAATAAGCATTTGGTGCCTTTCTTTGGAAACATAATAGACAGCTTTGCTTTCACACCTCCTAATAGCCTTTTTAAAAATAGTTTCTCTAGCAGGATGCTTTTTTAGCGTGTGGAGCTTTACACGTCTACATTTTCCAGAATTTATTAGGATTATTTTTATATTGTATATGTTTTTTATCTTAAATTTCCTGATGCCACACTGTGACGCTGCCAGTTTAGCAACTCCAGCTGTTGTGAGTCACGAGGGTAGGCTGTCGGTGGCGACTGGATCACAGAGACGGGGAAATTTTATTTGTCGAGTTGAAGCGTTAACCCTTCGAGACCAGCTTTTAAGCACTACCTGTTTGCAAAAATAGCAACCGCGCCGTCGTTTTCCAGAAGGCGATGCTGGCCTCGGCTCCCACGCTTTAGCAGTCTCGGGTGGGCTCTCTTTTCCGGCAGCCGAGCTGGGCTTCAAGGCGGTGGTGGGACATGAAAGCTCCTGGGTTTTATTGGGTGTATTTGGTTTCACCGGCCACCGTGCAGCCGCGCGGGGAAGGGGCAGAGCAACTTCTCCCTCTGCAGCCCCGAGGCCTTCAAATTCCTCTTGCCCTTCAGGAGAGGAGTGCCTTTTTTACAGGAGCCCAGTGTTATTCAATGGAAAGACAGGAACAATTTTAAGCTTCCAGGTCTGTATAAGCTCTATTGAGAGTGGAAATTAGTTGGGGCTCCCTGTGGCGTATGTGACTATGGAAGCTACAATGCTCATTTGTCCTGCTGAGCGGTTCTTGTATGTGCTTTACTGGCTGCAGAAGTTATTTTTTATTTTTTTTTTTTAGGATTGCAAAGATCTCCAGTGGAGAGCTATGTGGTAGAACTGAGAGTTAAAGCTAACCCTCACTCATATGGCAAAAAATATCCTTCCAGAGATGGGTTAGGAAGACCTAGATGTGCAGAGTTAATGCTGTTGCGGAATAAATTAACTATCTATCTGTTGCAGCCAAGAATCATGAGTCTGCATTTCAGGGTCTTGCAATGGAAAGGGAGAAAGAAAAAAAAAAAAAAGGAAAAAAAAAAAAAAAGAAGAAAAAATAATGCACATGCAGACAAATCTCTATTTTAAAACTGGATTAATGGGCACTCTGTCTCTTTGATTGAAGACAATATCTCCAGCTTATCCTTCTTCACTTTTCGGCACCTCCGGTGCAGCCGGGCAGGTGAGGGAGCCCTGCCTGCGCGCGGGGGCACCGACCACCTCCCCCGGCCCCGGGGCACGTTCCGGCCTGCCCGCGGCAGCGGGACCCCGCCAGGAGCACCGACCCGCAGCCAGGTCCCGCTGCCCTCGCAGGGGACGGGCTTGTCTTCTAAAATCTGCCTCGGCCCTGCGGACGCGGCATTGCACGAGGCCGGGGAACCTGGGGCCGAGCGACCGCAGGGCTGCGCGCTATCAGAACAAAGCCCTGAATTTCGGCTTCCTACTGTATGCCAGTATAGTGTCATTTAAAGTCTCAAACCAGCCAAAAGCTCTCACAACCTCACCCTCGCTGCCACCCTGGATACAGAAATAGTCAGATCTTTTTGTTCATGATTAACTGACTCATGCTTAGAAATCATCAATTTAAAACCCATTTCAGGCAAAGTTACTGGAATGTTCTTTGCATGGACATGGCAGTATATTTAAATTACAAAAGTCCCCAAAAGGTGCTGAAAATATCCTTAATCATTTTCTGAGGATATAACAAATTTGGTGCTAATTACAGTTATTTGCATCCCCTTCCCCCTCCAAAAAGGGTCTCTAGAAGGGGAAGGAAATTTGGATACATAATGTGCACTGACAGCTCCTACAGTGTGATGGGGAGGGACAATTTGAGACTGTCACAGGGCTACGCTCAGCTTCGTAGAGATGGGATTTCTCTACATGCTAAAGTATGAGGAAGGCTAAATAACTCACAGGTGTCAACGGCACCAAAGAATTATGTGTGTCTGACCTATGAGAGAATAAATCTCATTTCCTGCTTAAAGCCATGAGACATCCCTTTAAGTGCAATAAAAATTTAACATTTCCCCCTCCTAATTATCTTTTACAATTTTCTCAAATTTATAAAAACAAGATTTTCCAATTTTTAAATATTTTTTTTTTACTGGTAGATTGTGCTCTTTAGTATCATTTTACATAATTTAATACAATTTGTTCCATCCATTGGTTTTCATGGAGATACAAGCTGTTCGTTTGTGAGAAAGCTGGCATAGGAGCGAACGTTGGCAAAGAGTCACCTCCAGGAGTTTATTCAGATTTCAAAGTTGCATGGGGGCACCGGCCATTTTGAAGGAGATAAATGTTAAGTTGCTTCTTTTTTATTTTCAATAATATTTATTTGATTTTTTTTTTTAACAGTACGGTTGATAGCCTCTCCCTCCCCCCTTTCTCAATCCTTGGCAAAGTGAGTCATTGTTATTTTGTCAGCTGAATTGCAGTAACAGAAAATAATCTAAGCTTAAAAGAGCGGCTTTCTCTGAAACGTGCGTTATTGAATGAAAAGAACACAGGTGTTTCTTAATTATTTGTGCAGAAGGAAAAAGTAATGCTGAGCGGATGTGCTGTAATGATTAGCGCGCGAAGGAGGAGAGGCCGCAGCAAGAAAGATCCTCCTTTCTTCTCCCTGTGCCGTCCCTTCTCCCTCCTCCCCAGCGCCGGTGGGCGGCGTGGGGAGGCGGAGGGGGGACTGCGCCCCTTGGCCCCCTAGAGAGGTGCCTGTTGGGCTGTTAGATGTCAAGAAAAGCCTTCCTGCGGCTGGGATGGGGTAAGGAATCCGGTGAACCCTTTCTTTTTGTGGCTGAGGGGTGGGGGTCCCCGCCAGGAGTCTCCCTGGAGCGGGTCTGCGCATCCCTCCCCAGATGCGCCGAACCTCTTGGCCATGGTTTGCTGCCACCAGAAAGGTGCGAGATGGGACTTTTGGGCTCGGCAACGTGCCACCACCCTGCATCAATCCTAACAACAGCGCTGTCTTTCCATTGCAGCACATGAAGTATTTTTAAACTGCATTAAACAATCAAACATTCGTTATCCTAGCGTAGATGCATGTTTTGTGGAGGCTGGCAGCATGAGTCTGATGTTATGTTTCTGAACGTGGACATCGACCCACTGCCTTGCAGGGTCCATGAGGGTTGTGTCAGCTGGATGCCGTATTCGGGTGCTCGGTGAGATGTTTCTGTCTTTGCCATATGTTTCTGTAGCGCTCGGGTATTGAAGAACCGGTTTGGTGGCTGGCGGTGCGTACGGAGAGCAGCCGTCTCCATCCTGTGCGCTCCTCGGAAACACCGGGAAGGGGTTATGGAGGATAAAATACTAAACCGAAAGGACACAGAGCAGTGGAGCTGGCAGGGTGCGGTGATCGGAGTGGGCGGTTAGCCAAGACGCCCGGCTGAAGCCGCCTCCTCCTGAGAAACGTGATGAACATGGATTTTTAATGATTTCAGGTCACCAGTTACCCGTGGTTTACGCCAGCACCGTAACGCTCTCCTCACCGTGCCGTTAGGGACATCGGGGCAGGAAGGCTCGTGGCTGTCTTTGGAGGTGCCCTGTACCAACCAGACCCGCGTTTTGACAGTGCCAGGTCAAGCGGTCCTGAGACAGGATCAGACGTCCCGTTACACAAATACTCCCCAAATCATTGAGGTGGATTGCTCAGCTGAAATTTGTCTGCTTACTCCTCAGAGTGAAATAGAGTCAAATTCTCAAATTTTCATTGTGTGAAGTTGAAATACTGTTTTTCAAAACCCTGCCACCATCTTCCAGAAAAGTGAACAAAATGAGCTTTTTGATTTTTCCTTTGTAATTTTTTTTACAAGCCCTGGCACTTCTGACTGCTTGTAGGAAAGCTCATTAGCAACCCCAAAGAAAAACCTATATTGACTCCCACACGCGCTAAACGATAGCTCAGTGCGAAGCCTCCTATGGGAGGCACTCCTCCAAAGAGGAAACCCCCAAGAATATCCTGTGCTTAAATAGAAGCTCCCTATTCTGCATAGCGGTAATCTTTTTTTCTTTTTCCCCCCCCCCCCCCTCCCCTCTCCTGAACCCCATTTCTACCAGCTTTGCTGCTGATATTTAACCACCAGTCTGATTCTGGGGCTCACCTCTCAAATCTGGTGCGGAGCGTGCCGTGTCTCAGTGTCCCTGTTGATCTGATACCTTGTGCAGTCAGGGAAGCTTTCTTTTTTTCTGTTCTCTGGTTTTGGTGCTTTTTGTAACCCTATCAAAGCAACCATGAGCCTTGTTCTCTCCTCTCCCTGGCCATCTGCTTGAAGCATCTGGTAATCAGGTGCAAGCCCCCACATCCAGAGCATTCATGCTTAAATTTGCAGCTACCTTGCCACCCACATTGGCTTTTGTTATACTGCCAAGATGTACCTCTTTGTGTACTCGATATGAGAGAGACTTAAATTCCACCATCAGCCTACTGAAATTGTGATGGGCCAGGGTGACATTATCACCTTTGAACATAGATATGTATCAGCCTTCTCCCATTTTTCTCTGCTAGAGTCTCCAGCTAATCTCGGCTCCAATTGCTCATCGTACCCAAGCCATGTGTGTGCTGCAGAGGTACGGCTCTGAGTTGCAAATAATTTCTCAAAGAAATATCTCGGTCTAAAACATGATGATGCTTAATGTGTGCTTGTCATTTCTGGGATTCTTATATCCCTTTTTCCATCTGAGTAATCTCTGTGTATGTGTCTCCATATAAGAGACAAATAGAGTCATTGTTCTGCTCCATATTTTAATTCCATATCTGTATTTTAGGGACGTTGCTGCCTTCCCAACAGACTGACAAAGTATTACAAACTGCCAAATTTAGGCTTTGGGAAGTGGCTGCAACTGAAATTGCCCATTGAATTTAAGAGCAGACAAATAATTTTGTCAGAAACACCAAAACCAATGACCTTGAGCACTATCCCCTGTCCCTTACAAAGGGATCCCAAAAGGAGAAAAGCTCCGCTGCTGCTCATTTGTCTTTCTGCAGCCCCAGAAAAGAGAAAAACGTCTTGACTTCTGATTTTTCACTGCAGCACGATCTTGACGTGGCTTCGATCTATTACAGTAGAAACATCAAACCCCTCGTTGTGGAAGGATATGGAGATGTAAGGTATTTACTACCTCCTGCGTTTGGGTGGAAAGAGTGCCCATCTGTTTGAGCAGGGTTGGTTTGATAACGCAACAGGAGTCGCAGCTAAAAGTCCCAGGGCGAGGTGGGCCCTGGTTTTGGAGCCGGCCCATCTGGTGCTGGGCTTGGAAAGCCCCTGTCACCTACGACAGCAGCCCAGGCAAAACTGGGAACCCGCTCCAGCAGACCCCACGTGCCTCCCATCCCGCCCGGGGGAGGTCTGCAGCTTGGCTTTTTCTGGCCTCTGAAAATCGGCCGTGACAGGCGTGGGAGGTGCCCTGGGATGTCCTCGGTGGGGTCCGCCCGGCCGAAGCTCGGGCTTGCTGCCCAGCAGCAGGGGCCGCTTCTAGAATTCGGTGCTGCCGTTCTCGGTAAATACCACGTAGCATTGATTTGAGGATCCTGAGGTGCTGACTGCGTCGTCTAATGAGAAATGTGCTCAGGAAAGGCACGGAGAACGGTGGCGAAGAAATACAATTCCAGAATGATCTTATAAATCAGTCTTACGGTACAAGTATTTTCCTCCATTGGTAGCTGAGACCCAATTCACGTGTAGAAGGGACATGGTAAAACTCCAAATAAAACTGCCTTTCATTACTTACTGCGATTAATGCCGTGTTGTTCTTGGTATACCCATCTATATTTTTTTTCTTCCCAGACTGCTTATTCACTGTTGGCATCTTCTATTACACCTTTTTTTAATGTGATATAAAAAAAAAAAAAGCTATAAATGACTATAACGCTTTTTTTTTTAAGTTTAAGGTTGATTGAGAAACAGTCGTCTTTGGCATAGTTGCTCGGTGAAGTTCTAAAGTATTTTATTTGTAGGGATTGTTTCTCAGCATTTGAAAAAATTTCAAAGGTGAAGAAGAAACCCACAGCATATTTGTTTAAAACATGCAACATTTCACCAACTATCCCCTTTGAATTATTTTAAAGATAGTAAAGCTCTATTAAAATAATCGTTATTTTTGCACCTGTCTGGTCTAGGTTTTTTTAGGTCTTTTTCATTACGTGATTCCTCCCTGACCCTCCAAATGTGAACTTGAGCAGATATTTGTACACACGAGCGGGACGTGTTACATCCATGTGTGATTCCTCATGTTCGGCACGGCATTGTCGCCCGTTCTGCTGTCTGTAAATGCACCTGCGCTTACAGATTGCCCAGATAATGCTGCGGCTGTTTGCCTATGTGATTTTCACAGAGTATAAGAAAAAACAGTAAATGCACTAAATATGGCTTCACAGAATTTTTTCACAGAAAGCACTGGAAAGCCTTTATTGGTTATTACAAAAGTCAGAAATAAATCCGCAGGGACTCTTCCACAAATGGGTAACATAGAGGAGTATTTAGAAGAGGCCTTATTGGCTTGAGTCATGAAGCTGGCTCTCTCCAAGTGTTGTGCTGTAAGTTTAGTGGGAAAAGTTTGACAGCAATTTAATTTTCATTGACAAATACTGTCATAATATTGAGGGAAACTGTATCAACAGTAGTGGTCGATGCTCAACCAGTCATATGGACTGGACGAGCTTACCATATGCTTAACTACAAACTTCTCTTGGAAAGCTCCTTTAAAACACTTGACAAGCTTAAGATACTAGTCAGTAATGAGCTTGAACAGAACATGTGAAGTTTTACATTTTGTGTAGAAAATGGATTAGTGTTTATGTGTTTCCTGTACAGAAGAGACTCGTATGCTGGTATCTGTGTAGCTACAATGCCTGTGTGCATTTCTATAGCCTGAGGTTCACCTAGTCAAAGGAAATTTGAAAGTGAAAATGCAAAAAAAAATAAAAAAAAACCAAACACAATTTATTTCTTCTGCACAGTGTTAAGGTGAGAATCTTGTCATTTATGTTGCACTCACAGTGTTTGAATTTGCAGTTCCTGGTAGTAATCGGAATGCCAAAAAACACAAACCGAGGCAACCCCCCATATTAGCATGATAATTATTACAGCAGGTGATAGGTCCAGGCTTTCATTAATGTGCAGTATTACTACCTTCTCCTAGCAATGAACCTTTTAGGCTGATCATTGCCTTTAGCGTTTTTTACTGTGAACCTATAGATTTACATCTATAATCTCACACAGTCTCTGAGTATTTGAGCTGGTGTCCGTCTACCTGATGGCAGGATCAAATCAGGTATACAAAGATGCAAATGCTTCATCTTGCATCTCAATGGTTTTTTGTGGGTCTGATTGTACCCACAGTTAAGAGTTTTGGTCTAAATGTGTCCTGTTTCCCCCCTCATCCCTTGGCAATATACTGTGGCACACAGATTTCAGCTCCTGCACTCTTTGCCTTTTTTTTTTAATGCATAGACATACATACACGTATGTATATATATGCTTGTGGGTATTTAATGTATTTTTGACTGTGGCCAAACACTGCGCCAGGTTAGAGACTCAGTTAGATAATTCAAACAGAAGTCTGACCTGATTCTGTCTTAATTTGCTATGTTTTGTTAGCATTGAGCCATTTGTAATTTAGTTACATGTAGAGTAGTTCAGTGATGAGCAAGTTTAAACAATATGGAAGGCATAATATATGCTTACATGAAAAGCATATACAGCCTTTCATTGCACTTTGTACTCGGGAATCATTCTCTTTTTTTCAGTTTTGCTGTGCTTTCCTGTCTGAAAAGTAACTCTCCTCATTAGAAAGAATTAAAAAACAGCTTTAAAAATATTAACAGAAAATAGCAGTTTCTGTGGATAGTTCAGCCATAGCGTATTTTCTTAGCGTAAATATTTTGGAAACTGTTTTCATTTCCAAGGTTTAGTGTTTTAAAGATATTTCTTGTAGAGCAAAAGTAGAATTAAGCCTGACTTGGATCCCTTTACCCCTCCGTAAATCAGACGTGACTCCTGAAATGGCACTTTTACAGATTAGGTTAGAATCAAGTTCGGTTTTTTGTTGGCACATTGGTCAAATCTCCTGCCACTAAGTATAGTAACTGCCCTTTATTTTCCAAGCGAAAGGAATGGATGATCCCCTCAGTTTCCTCAAGTCATTGCTCTTGCCCCCTATTCATCACTATTAAATTTTATTTCTTGTCTACAACTGGGATTTAGACTGCTTGGCCTCGAATTAGATGGGTCTAGATGGTACCATCTGCTGAATGCTCAACAGCTATTAAGATTCTTAGTTTTTTAGCGTGGTTTTTTTACTGTATTCATCTGACAAGGAAAAGAAAGCAAAAATGGTGTCCAGCATTATTCATTTTATCAGTTTGGCAACCAAAGCATATTGGCATAGGTACATTCCTTGTAGTAAGTGCCTGAGAGTACAAGTGTAAAGACAGCTTTGAAGCTTGCCGTGAGATCCAGTTCTATTAGCAGAGATGCGTGAACCCACCTGCCACAGGCTGGAAATCTTAAAAAATAATAACTTGGTGGCCAGAGATGGCCAAAACAGCAACCGTTGTAATGGTGTGTTGGCCATGGTCTTCTCCTGGCGTGGCGTATCACTTGTCTGGTTTATCTCAGAAATAATCGTTATCCTCGATATTGCATCCCTTACCTTTTCTGGATCACCACTTTAACAGTGAAGATGTAAAATCTCTTTAAAGAAATGGGAAGGGATGGGCCCCGCTGCTGCAGCACACGAGGCGCAAGCGCCCATGGGTGCCCAGCCACGCCGCTGCCCTTTGGGTACCCTGCTCCCAGCACCCATCCTGCACGAGCAAAGCCTCAGCCCCCGCGCTGCAGCCTCGCCTGACGGACACCTCCCATTTCATTCAACGCTACCCTAACTCACCAACATGGCACAGAAGAAAAATTCCCACCATTTTCCTTTGTCTGCCGCTAATGCGAGAGCAGTTCTTCCAAAGAAACCCGCAGGACCCCGCTCCGCAACGCTGCCAACCCGGTGTGTCACCACCAGGTTTTTATTCATCCTGCTTAAAGAGAAGCATTTATCAGCTGGTTTTGAAACCTCGTTTTGCATTTAAAAGTGCAATAATTGGACCAAAGACAATGCTGGTATATGCTTTTTTAAAAAAAAAAGCCAAGCGAAGAAGATCCTAGGTGGGGGGCTAAGTGACTGTGGGAATTTGCTCTTAGATGGAACAAGTCCAAACACTATCGTCATGATCGGGCTGTTTTGGGTGCTTTTCAAGCATTTATTTGCATTGATATGATCAAACACCCGGTTCAGAATGGCTGCTTTAAACTCCACAAAATGAATGCGGGGATTCACTGAGGGCGAATCCAAAATCGTGTCTGGAGCTTTGTGCCTCCTTTTTAACACGACCTTTTCTGTGTTCACTTTTTAAACGATGACACCATACCGGGGGTTGTCGTTCAACAGATTGTTGGTTCTTTTAACAATTTGTTCAATGGAGGAGGAGGAGGAGGGAGTAGAGGCAGCTATATTTGTCACTACTGTTGTTCAGTAGAATAATTGATTTTTCCAGTTTGGCAACCAATTCTCATTTTCTGCTGCTTTATTATTTTTTTCCCCCCTTCATGTCTTCAACAAAAGACACTTTTCCCTTCCAATTCTTAATAGCAATTTGCAGTCTCAGCTTTCTTGGTCGAGGAAACTGTGTCCAAGAAGGAACTAGTGATTTGCTTACTGCCTTTCGGGGCAGCACCCACGGACTAAGTCTTGCTGCATCTTTGGTGCTGGTCCAGCTGGGGGGAGTTCTCAAATCTGCCCTGCTGTGGGAGTATCCCCACCTTTCTTACCCTGTTAACATAGGACTTCTTTTGACTCCATAACCTTAGCAGTTGTTTTGCAAGATTTTCCTTTTCTTTTTTTTTTTTTTTTTTTTTTTTTTAATGGAAAGAGGCATGGAAGTGTCGCATCCTCAGGGAAGATCTTCTCGCTGTATACGTTTGTCACAGCACACAATCTGTCCATGTCTTGCTCTCCTAGCTGTAAGGCTCCATGCTTTGATGATACCTGGTTTTGGCCAGGACAGTAACCACTGCCAGTCTGAGTCAGCTAGAGAAATTGTCTGGGTGGAGGGGCAGTATTTAGTGTTTTCGTAAGCTTTGATGATTTAAAAATTTTTTTTTGCTAATTTCAGTAATTCTTCATTCCTTCTTTCTTTCTTTCTATACCTGTTTATCTACCAATAAGAGCTCTTCATATCCGGGGTTTGGACGGCGTTATTCCTGAGGCAGGTATCTGAGGGACTTGCACTGCACAGTACCAAGGACCCCTCCCTGCACTGAGCCACAATAAAAAGGCTGCTCAGTCTCTCACCCAGCGGCGTCTCAGGGATGAACGTAGCCAGCTTCTGCTGAACTTACTCCTTAAAATCCTGTTAGCTTTCGGTATTCGGGCTAACTGTCACAAGGACTGGTTTCAAGAGCTGATTGAGGTGGTCAGCACCGAGTGTCCCAGTCTCACCGTCACGGCCGAGCCCGTACCCTCACTCTGGTGCCGAGCGCGACAGCCCCGGCAGGTCGGATGCAGCGCCGAGCGCTCTGCTGTGGGGAGGAGGGAATGGGAGTCGGCCATAAACTCTCCTGTGCTCAGAAGGGAAACGGGACAGAGTCCACCAGTGGTTGTCAGACTATGTGAGTGTAAGGCTGGAGCTGCGGCCAGGCTGGTGTCTTACCCCTCGTAACTGTACTGCTTCTTTTTGTATTGGGTTTTTTTTAAACTGTTATTAAGCTAAGAATTATCCCAGCTGGATGCAGCACTCCACGTAGCACGCTGGCAAGGATATTTTCTTTTTTTTTTTTTTAATCTCTTTTTGGAGGTGGGAGGTGGCTCCCCGGACTCTTGCCTTTGGTTCCCCAGGGCGCTGCCCTGGGGAGGTGGCTCGCTGGCCCGGGGCGCGCGGGAGGTTTGTGCCTCTGCTCTAGGGAACTTGTGCCTATATTCGCTGTCAAATTTTGAAAGCCCTTTTAATGTAAACACGTACAACCTTCTCCAAAAAAGGCCTCAAAGCTCCAGTACAGAACTATATTTGTGTGTTAAACTTAAAAAAAATTTTAATATATTACCAGTAATTGATTTAATGTATAAGTAAAACTACCTATGCATAAATTAGTAGAATACTTGCAAGAGAAAAGTGCAATAATTGCCCTGATTTGAGTGAATGAAGTGCTAGGGCTTCTATTTACTAGCTTTGTTAAGCATAAATGTCTAACGTTTAAACTTCAGCAATTTCTTCAGCACCAGCCCTCTAAGAGTATTCAAAAACATGACTGAATTTTGCAAGTTACTGTAATTTGTGGAAGGCTTTTTCCAAAGCTTCTAAAGTCAGCTAAAATAATTTAAAAAAAAAAAAAAGTCCTTTCTTTTCCTCTCCTTTTTGATTATTGCAAATTGGGTATAATAATCTTGGCTAGTTTGAGTATGAGAAAGGTGAACATGCATCATTAACAATAGGATTTTATGAACATTTTTGTAATATTATGTAATATTTAAATTTATGTTGGTTTTTTTTCAATTTTACATGTAGTAATTAATTTTGTCTTACTGACAGATGATTCTCAATGACTGATTTTCAAGAAAAAATCCAGACAGGTATTTTAACCCTTTGTTTTCATTCTAGACACCTTGCATTCACGGGTCTGGTTGTAATTAAGGGGTGCTGTGGTAGGCTTTGTTGTAAATTTAAAGATTAGTGCTATTTATATGAATTCCCATAGCTGTATCTTCATGATAATCTTTTTCTGCATGGGCGGTGGGAGCGTAGACCGAGGAGATGCCTGTTTTGCTCTGAACAAAATATACCTATGCCGTGCATTACCCAAACCATCCCCCCCTGTTTTTTGGGTAACCGGTAACGGAGCGTGCTGGCAGGCAGAGGGCCCCCCACCTTCCCTCTCCTCCCTGCAAAAGCCTCTGAATCTACCTCGTGTCCCAGCGTGAAGTAGCAGGATGGTGACGTTTAGGTGCAGAATGGGAAAGACAGAACGTGTTTCCCCCCGTTAGGACTAGAAGATGACTTCCCAAGCAGCGAGGGAGGGAGGAAGGGGCGCGGGGCGGCGGGGGACACAGCATCTGTAGCACAGAGCCCTTCTCACGCTGCTGGAGTGCCGCAAACGTACCTCCGTCTCCCTCCTTCGCCCTCTCTTTCCTCACTATTGATCCATCTCAGTCTTGCGATCTATGTATTTCTAGTATTTGGTATGCCGTGTTTGCAGAGGGTGACATTGTAGTTAGGCGTCTCTTGGGGCTTCCACTGCAGAAGCACCACTGTTACGGCTGTACCCAGCAGGTACGTGCCCGGGTTACGTGGAGATGACTCTCGTCCCAAAGCAGGGGACAGTTTAGCTGCTGCTCACTGGACTTTCCTGTACACTCTGTGCATGTGCAGGACCCCGTAGCCGAAAAAAACCGCTAACAAAGTCTGTGCCTACGTAGTGCCAAGCCATGTGGCCAGTTTTAGGGTGTTTTTGTAGTTGAAAGAGTAAGAATGCGCCCAGTGCCTGTTTGAAACCAGTGAGAAACTCTTCATGGACTCGAGGAAGGTTTTAATTGTAAGCAAATCTGAACATTTGTAGCATTGAGGGTGTGGGGATGGTGGTGTTTGGTTTTTTGATTGGGTGGTTGGGGTTTGTTGTTTGTTGTGTTTTGGGGGGTTGGGTTTTTTGTTTGTTTGTGTGGGGTTTTTTGGTTGTCTTTTGTTGGGTTGTTTTTTGGTTGATTTTTTTTTAGTATCTCCCCCGAACCCCATGTTGTTGCATCATTTCCTGGCTTGTTTTCCACCCTCCTCTCCTGCCCCTGGCCCCATCTGGAAGGCAAGCGCTGCTTGTCTGCCTGTGTCTTCTAGAGGGTCCCAATAGACATGCTCCTCTGCAAGGTATCACTCCCTGCTTGAAGGCCACTGAAATGCCCTTCTTATGGGCATCTCCTCCTCAGCGGGCCCCGTGCTATTGGATTGGTGCTGTTTTGCTAAAAACGTTCAAGAATAAAAATGCATTCCTGTATAGGCAATAAGGGCTGCGCTATCAATTACAGACAGCTGTAGATACCAGTCTATCACTCGTGCTGTGGCTGTACTGTTGCATGTAAATCCCATTTGTTTCTGTGATAGTTTGAGCAATAGAATTTCCAGCCTTGCATTTCTAGTAACTTCATGCCGGGTTTGTAAGACCTACTACAAGGGAAACAACATCATCAAGAGTATTGCCTTAAGGCCCATTTTTGTGATGTATTTTTGCTTGGAAAATAATAAAAAACCCACCAAAGCAGATCGAGTTAGGTGTGATTGCAGATCTGCAGAGGCAACTGGGCAGTGGGGCTCCCCTGCAGTCCCAGGGCGTGGGGTGCCCCTTTGTGCACCCTCTGGCTCGCGTGCACCTCTCAGCGCTACGTGCATGAAAATCTGCAGGGTTGTGCCAGCTTACGTTGCTTACCTGGCCCATGAGACAAATGTAATTGTCTTTATTTTAATATTTCACTTGAATAGCGGCTCACATAGTTTTAAAGTAGTGAAGGATGAAAAGCCAGGGACATCATTTCACTGTTTGTCTTTTCTTCTGAATGAGTGACAGTGTAATATTTTTTCACAGGTTGCTAATGCTGCCATGGGTTGCGCGTGACATTGACTATCATCTCTGTGTAAAGAAATTCCACTTAAATTCCATTAGTGCCTGCTTTTCCTTAGCTTCGGCTCGTGCCCACTTGTTGTTAGATACGGCTGTAACTTGAGGCTACTTCGGCAGTTGTGTGTTCCCTACCTCGGCTTTTAAAGAACACTGATCTGGTTTGGTTTTGACTCGCTGGGATAATTTTGTCACTCGTTTTTTCGGATGTTCTGTACACGTCCAATAATAAAGATAGCCAAAGTTAGGGTATGGTCTTCCAAATATTTCCTCGTTATCCCGTTACACGCTGCAGGAATGATTTTGCACAGTTTAGTCAGTGCCTCGATTTGGAAATCCAGAAATATTTCTGCTTCTTTTTATGCTGACATTAGGTCCTTAGCTTAAGTTTTTTAGAGTTTAATTTCTAATTATTCACCACGCTTCTGCCCCTTTCGTCTCCACTAAGGAGAACGGCGAGTGGTGCCTGCCTTTTGTTCTTACCACAATGTTACTTGACGTTTTTTCTTTCCTGAATCGCATCCCATCACTTTCCCTGCTCACCAAAAGGCAGGCTGGATTTTTTTTATTTATATATTGTCCCTTCATTCATATTGTCTGCGGCTTCCCCTCCATTTTCTACTTTGAATAAATTTCATCCCATTTTTGCATGCCATTGAAACAGAAGCGGAATAAAATCAGCTTTGCTAGTGATCTTTGGGAGAGACCAGCTATCGCCTCCCATCACTCTTCCCTCCTGATGTTAGCATGCAGAGCGCTGTGCCCTCATACACTGTCCGGTTTGGTATGCATTATTTAGCTCACCCTCTTGTCAGAACTTACGACATTGTAGCCCGTTAGGGGATCGTACGGCATTAGCCTTCGTAGAGTCCACGTAAATCATGTTCCTGGCTTCCTTTAGTTCTTTTTGAGGTTTTTTTTGGGTTATTTTTTTTCCAAATATTCTATTAGTTTTGTTACGTATGATCTCCCTTTTGTGAATCCATGCTGAATATCTTTAATTAAATCATAACTTTCCCTATTTTGTCCCTGATTAGTGTTTCCAATATCTTCCCCACTGCTGAAATCAGGCTGACTGGTGTTTAATTTCCTTGATCTTCCCTAGAGCTGTTATTATATATAGGTGTTACATTAGTCCTCCCATCCACGGGTTCCTCACCTTCTTCCAAAGATGTTTCACAGATATTTGCTGAACTGTCCCCTTCCTTCTGCCTTTTCCTTCCAAATTCTGGCAGGCATCCCATCTTCAGTAGCTTGTTTTGGACTTCAGATACTTGAAGAAGTGCATCTTTACAGCTTCACCTTCATTTCATTTATTCATCTTTCTCATCCTTGGTAGCTGCTCCATACGTTGGCGTTTGCAGCCGCCTTGGCAGCAGATACGCTGCTCGGTGCCCCGGCTGGTTGGTTTGCTTGCGTGTGGCATTGGGTGGCCTCATGCCAGCCTCCCCATGTGCATCCCGGTCCTCGATAAAAGAAGAAACCATGTTGATGTTCGGAGACCGAGGCCAATGTCCTGTCCCCAGACCATCCTTTCTCCTCAATGTGAGATCTCCTGCTTGCTATTTTGGATTCCCCAAGACGGAGATTGTTTCTTTGACCCTTCATGTATTTTTGTCAGCATGTGTATTTTCTGCTGATATGAACTCATCTTTGAACACTTGCCATTTCCGTATGGAGTTGTTTCCTCCGCTCCTTTATTCCATTCAGGGTCTGCTCCTCCTCTCATTGAAGTCAGCTGGGAGTTTTGCCATTGCCTTCCTCGAGAGAAGCCGCGAGCCTGCGATTCACTGACACTTTAAGCATGCTCTCAAAAATTAACCCTGCTGAAATCGAACATCGATACTGAGCTTTATATTTTAGTTGTAAATCCAACTCTAACGCCTTGAACGCTTCTTCTGTTTGAGGAATGGCTACTATGAAGAAGCCCATTAATTTTAATGTAACTCTCCATAGTTAGATTTGGGTCATAACATTTCCACTGTCGTGGTTGCAAAAACAACATCAATAGAAAACTCAGGTTTCCTGGACACTGCATCAGATGCTCCAAAATCTGTCTGTCCTTCTTCCCTGTCATTAGGAAATTTGTACTCGCACAAAAACTGCTCAAATAGTGTTTAAATCTTTGGGAAAAAAAAAGATTAAATGATAACAGGAAAAAGCTATGAAAATAAGGTTAAGAACAGGTTTGGGGGGGTTTTGTCTGTTTTTTAAGAGTGGCGTGAAAACTTTGCTTTTACATTTCCCTTGCTAATAATGCTAAGAGTCACATGCCTCTGTCCCCACAAACCATTGTGGAAACGAGCCCACAGGACCCGTGACTTCAACCAGAAAATTGCTGCTCTGTCCTTAGCTCACCCCACTGTGATGAAGGCTGGTACCACATATGGTATGTAAGCTCACACTTACTTCTCTGAGGCCATGGAAACCCGAGTATGATGGAATACATCAGGGATGGAGTGGCAGCCTTGATTGCGAATATTTTTTGCTAAAGTCAGACACTGAATGTTACTGTAATGACATTTTATATCTTTCCCTCTATATTCTAGCAGAGAGAGCCACAGGTGTTCCACTGGAATTACTCACACATTTATAGAATTGGACATTCTGTCATTAAATGGACTTAAAACTAAAAAGCCTTTGTCTGCGAAAGGTGACCAATAGAAAGGGACTTTGGATTATCTGATATCCCATAACTTAATCATATGGCTCTTAAGAGTAGGGCATAAGCAGCTGTGTCTCGCTAATATGCATGCAATATGTGTAAAGTGATATGCTTTAATTCTAAACTTGTTTTTAGCAGGAAGAAAAAAGCATTTAGATGAGGAACATTAAGATTCAGCATTAACCATTTTTTTCCTCGGGGCAAAATTATTCATCACCTGATATTTATTAAGGCAACATTTTTATTTTATTGCTCTGTACTGTAAAGCGTCTTTCCAAACATTCTCAAAGTTGTGCGAGGAACTTTTATAGGCAGATTTGCAGGCAGTATTTAAAGTGGTTTTCAAAATCAATGAATTTGAGAAATTTTCCTTTTCCTAAATAGTAATGCTGTCAAATCTCACAGTGGAAATAACAGAGATAAGCAGTCATTTAATTTATTATTTAATTTTAATTTTTATCTATCCTCCCACGTTATATAAACTTGATTTCTGTATTGTAGCCTTAATTGTTGGTTTGTGTTGGTTTAATCTCTCTTATTTAAGTATGTTTGCTTTAATAATATTAAAAAAAACTAAGACAAAGAAACTGTAGATTAGAGACTTTATTTTCAGGGTAAAATGATACGGATAAGTGAGCGTCAACTGACCAGAAATTATTTGCTTCTGTCTGTTAGACACGTAATGGAGTCATTTAACTAGTCAAATTAGGAGCTGTAGAAATGCACCATGCTTCATTACTGAGTTCGAATGGGCACCATTTTACATTTACGTCAAAAATTATCTCATAGCAAATTAATGTTTTCATTGTGCGGGGAAGCCGGAGCTGTGCAGTATCAGCACCACCTAGAGGATGCGACACAGATGGCTTAGAAATGTTTGTCGAATAAAAAACCGGGGAGGAATAGATTATCTTTAAAAAGCAAAGTACTTCAGACAAACCTCTGCCTTCCCCAGAATAGCCCTGGAAGTTTTGCTTGCTTTGCTCTCTTGAGCTACACCCGTTCTGCAGCGTCCCTGTGTTAGTGGCGCACAAACTTGCGAGCGTTTATGGCACGTTTCTTGGCTGGCTCTTCTGTAAAATCCTTCAGTGTAAGTACCACTAGTTGTGTATTTTTAATGCAAAAAGATGCCGTGAAAAGTCAGAATGTCACTTGAAAATTCCAGACAACAAGCTCCCTGGCCAACCAGGAAGAATTTCCAGGCAACGTTACGAAGGTTCTTTCTTCCTTGATATTTCCTGAAAAGCCAAAGAGAAAGAAGGAAGTTATTATTTAACACATTACATACTTATTTGACGAATGGAAACAGCTAGTGCCTTCAAGTGTAGAAAAGAAGACAAGAGTGAGACAAAAGTGAGGACAGCGGATAGACTTCCAGCTTGAAAAAGTTATAGCAGTGAGTAGCCATGATGCAGGAACTAAAAAATGATAACATAGAAAGCTGGTAGCCATAATATAAATTGGACAGTGATAGTGGTAAGCTGTTTAAAGCACGGAGTGGTTTTGGGTGCTCAACATTCACTTTCCCAAAGAGATATTTGTCGAACAGGCAGTAGTATGAAATCTAATAAAAATCTAATAAAATCTAACTTCTCTGGGGCAGGAGATGCTCATGGGTGGGACCCCGACCCACCCCGGCAGTTTTCCCAGCAGTGCCAGGGCATAGCGGGCACTCCTGGTGTCAGACAACTACATGACTTGCAAGGCAAGAAATTTTCATACTTAAGTGTTTTGTGATGAAAGACTGCGGAGGCTAAGTGCCCTTGGCTCTGTGGTTTAGTGTTTCAATACAACTCCAGGAATTCTGGAGGGGGGGGGGGGAGGAAAACAAAAAAAAAGAAGGGAAAAAAAAAAGAAAAAAAAAAAGGAAAACAAAAAAAAAGGGAAAAAAGAGAAAAAAAAAGAAAAAAGGAAAAAAAAAAAAAAGGAAAAGTTGGAAGTGAGTAGCAAGACCTGACACGTTCTGCTACAGCAGGTACCACGCGGGCAGGGGCCTGAGCCCTCCCAGCTCAGCGTTGGCTTTTCTGTTTACATCAGTGGTCCTCAGCTCCTGCCCGCTAACCATGGCCTTGGAAACCGACAGCAGAGCGGTACGCCAGGATGGACCATCGTGGTCGCCCAGTCCAGGTTTCTGTCTACATGGGCCAAAAAGTATCCCCCAGTAATTCTTTCAGGGAAAGGGTTTTCTTGCACATGCAAATACACGGCAGTGAGCAGAAATTTGCAGGATTTGAGCCTCGGATATGATCCGCATTAAATATATTTTATAAATTGACCAGAATATCTAAACATGTTTTCCAATCTTATTAAATGTTGTGCGTGCATAACTGAATTAATTCTCCATATTGTTATTCTTAGAAGACATTTCTAGAACAAAACAAAAACATCCACAAAGTATTTTGACACAAAGCACAGGAGCTGGAGACAAAGATGAGCTGAGAGGGGGAAGTGGACCAGAATTCATTTAGTATTACACTTATCTCTGGAGCAAATGATCACTCATTAATTAAAATGCTGCTGCCAATTGTAGTTGGAAGACAAAAATTCTTTATAATTGTGTCAAGTGTGTAATTTTTGTTAGTATACTATTATTTTTCATATTTCACTGAGATGCTCTTCAGGACCCTTTTGAAAAATCAAATAATTGCTCGTGATATTATTTCATGTCTAAGTATAGTGTCTTAAATACATACTGTGCTGTAAGTTCAAGAATTTGACAGTGACTTTAGGGCCACGGTTATGATAATGCCAAATTGGTAGACGATAGAACATGCCTTGAGCAAGTCTTCTTTTGTTCTAGACAAAGCTTTTTTTTCTTCTTTTTTTTTTAATGGCTTAAGCTCATTGCAGAAAAGGATTTCTTTGAAATAGCAAAGAAAAAAATGTTAAGAGCCTTGCTTACAAGTACCCTGGTATTTTCTTCTTTTTTTTAACTGTAGAAGCACTTTACCTATTATCATGAATCTTGTCTGCTGAGATAGTTCAGCCTTCATGTTATGTTTACCAAGGCCAGACTAGAGGATCAAATAATTTATAACCGTTCCTGTTGGGTTTTATGTAATAACTTTGGAACTCATATAAAGTAATGATCCACAAACTCTTTTAATGTTCATTATAAAATATGAAATATTTCTCAGAACCATTGCAATTATGTGACCAGACATAACTGTTTCACACATGAGTAAATACAGGGAGGTTTAACATAACTTTATTATCTTCCTGTCTTTTCCTCTCATTGATGTGATAATACTGTTTTAATATTTTTCTAAAGAAAAGTTAAGTAATTTCAGAATCTCTATTGAGGCCTAGTTTATTGGTTTTTGTAATAGAGTACTCAAGAATAATTGTATTTATGATTAGACTGATAGTAGTAAATGTTGTTGTGCTGAATAGGGGTAAAATACCCTGAAAGCTTTATATTATTATAGATGAATATATACATATACATCAGTAGGAAGAAATTATTAATATCTGTCTGTCTGTCTATGCATTTATATTATGCTCATCATAGTATCAGTGCACCTTCTCTGGAGACTTTCTGGGTTTAGCAGTTATTAAAATGTCAGTAGATGTAGGATGGCAAAACTCATTAAGACTACATAAAAAAAAAAACCCATCCCAGGTCCTTGCCTGATACTTGGAGCTAACCTTTAATTTCCCCCTCTTCTTCTGATCTTCTTGGACTTAGGAAGACATGAGGTGGAGCCTGCCACAACCTAAACTCTGCTGAAGCTGTTTGATCAGCCCAAGCTCCTGTTAAACCTGGCTGGGGACTTCATTGGCCTTCGGAGGGTTTCTGCCCCGTTCAGGCTAGGAGGAGCCTCTGAACTCCGTCGTTGGTAGCTCTGAAGCTTTTCACATCTCTCTCTGTGCTGTGCCTCTTGCAGCAGTGACACTCGCAGCCCATCTCTGAGATCCCGCCTGCGTGTCTGAGTTACAGCATATGCAGTGAACATTTGGTGCTAACGCAGGGAAAAATAAGCCGCCCTAGAGAAAACAGCACGGAGGGAAGAAGTTCATAGCGCGGAGAAGGATGCTCACCTTCCCCCCTTCCCCCCTTCCTTCCTCGAGGAGCAGCGTTCGGCACACGGGGGGGGGGGAGGGTGAACGTCTGTGTTCAAACTGGAAAATATACTATACTATTTTTATTTTACCAACATAAATTGGTAATATAAAGCAACAGAATTTTGGTTTCCAGCGGAATGGTACTAAACAAACATCATCAGAAAAAAAGACCCTTGGCCAAAAGAGTGTAACCTAATCAAGAACAGCCTTAATAAGCAGAAGTCATTTTTTTCCTAATTCGCCCCTTATCTGCCCGACGTCTTTCCTCTTGCAGACACTCGGGTGGGAGCTTCCTTTCCCGTGCTGGCCTGTGCCGTGCCGAGGGCAGAACCCCGCGCGGGGCTGGTGCAGCACCACGGCCGCGGCAGCAACACGGGTAACGGGGGCCGTGGCCTTGGGCCTGGACCTTAGGCTGCCTGATGCTTGATGCTGGAGTCCTCAGCAGATCAGACATGTGGCTCTCCAGGTAGCATTCTACACGCATATAGAAACTTTCAGAAGCGGGTAACGTCCCCCGTTCCCTCCTGGCTCTGTGCTTCGCCAGCCAGCCTCCCTTCACCCAGGAGGATGCAGACTGGTCCAGCTCCCTCCTCCCATGGCCACCCCGCCCTCATAAATGGAGATGGCACTAGCACAGAGGAGGTGTTGGCCGTAGGGCTGAGGCTGGCTCAGTGAAGCTGAGACCCGCTGACAGACCTCAGAGACTTTTTTCCTTTTTGCCTTTCTCACGCCACAAAAAATGATCTGATGTGGTACCATGGAGGGGCTTCACAACATCTCCATGGACTTCCAGGGCACTCAGAGGTTAAATTTCTTCACTCCCACCATCCTGCTCGCTTCTCGTACTGCAGGCTGTGTGCAGGAAGGGGTAATTTTCATGCATTAAGAGAAGTGAATCCAGAAATGTTATTTTCATGAGTCAGGAGTAACCTGCAAGATGCTAAGTGCGGAAGCAAAGCAGAGTTGTGAATCTGTTATATACGGTCATTCCTAATGAAAGAGAGAAATTCATTATTTCATAGAGTCCCTCTGTTGCGTGTAATATTTGCAGGACATTCCGTTCTCTTTACTTTTAAACTAAAATATCTTTATTTTTCATTATGAAATGCTGATACATTGAAGAATGAGTCCAGTTGTGTTTAGCAGTAGCAAAATGCGATATAACTGATGATATGATGACAGGTATGATCTATGCAGAAGATGCAAAGGACAGCGGCAATAAGACTGGGTCTCCATTTTCATATTTGAGATTAGTGTTGTACAATTTTAAATATGAAGCAGTTTTCTGGTAGACAGTTTTCTTATGAAAAGTTTGAAGTTTTGAAATTCAAGGGTAATTTTTATTTTCAGTCATTTATTGATTTACATCACATCCATTTTAGGAAACATTTTTATCATTTCCTAAGGCATGTTTTTGTCCAGGCAGAGTTACAATAGTTCATTTATTTGACACTGAAAACTAAATTTTAGCTTGCATTTGGAAAGTATGAAAAAATCAAAATCAGATTGTGAAAGATTTTACTTTGCACTTAGTAGAATATAGCTCAACATAGGATAAAGCTCCACATCTGCAGAGTCAGAAGGAAGATCTCCTGAAGACAAAGGTTTAGAAAATCACTCTGCTTTTGTCCTAGGCCTTTTCTCTTCAGACTTCATAATGGAGAGGCTAGTTTTGATCTTGTGATATTTGCTGGATGTTCACACTCAAAGTTTCATTTAAACCTTTCCTTCAGGGGAGCATGCAATTCAGTTAACCAGGGATGGAGTTTTTTCATTCTCTACACTTGACTTGAGGGTACTGTACCAGATTTAGCAACTATATTGCTGACTTTCCACATGTTTAGGCGAAGTATCCATTATAAAATTCCTAGCATGAGCCTGAGCTGATGCTCCAGGTATGAGTAGCAGTCATAGAAAATGTGTTTACATGGATTCTTCACCGCAAACAAATTAAATCTGTGTTTTTGGAGAAGTTTCACTTTGTGCTTTGGAACTGCTATACACTGAAAATTCAAGGCATGTGTGAATTAGTTCAACAAATAGATAAATTTTTGGAACCTGGAACAACTCAAAACAACTATATTTTAAACTGGCCTCTAATGATAAACGGACTTATAAGGAGCACGTTACATGTACGCTTTTAGCATATGATCAGAGATGTCTTAGTTTAATATAGCTTTTCTAGCTCGTAATATCACAGGGAAAATGCTATCTTCAGTCCCGTCAGCATAAAAACTGCACAGCAGGAGGTGAAACACATGAAGCAGTTTCCAGGCCTCTTAACATACACAATTCATGCAGTTGAAAAGGTTTTGATAGCTTAACTCTTTTTTTTTTTCTTTTTTGTTTTTTTTTTCTTTTTTGTGGTTTTTTTTTTTTTAATCTTGCTTACCTAATGGTCGACTTTTTGTTGCTATCTTGAGACACTGAGATTTTGTCTGGAGAAAAAAATCCCTAATTATTTCTCCCCACCCATACAAAGTTAAACCAGTCTTTTCTGTTTTATCTTTTCTGTTTTATCAGACAAGAGATTACATCAGAGGTGAGAGGGGCATAGCGTGATCAGACCACATAGGTTGAGATTATAGCCAGCATTAACTGTGCTCCTTCCCCCTAAAGCAGCGGTGCCCAGCTACCTGTTTCTCTGCCGTAGTGCTTTGGAGCAAGATCTTTGAAGTTAAGAGTGCGTGGCCCTAAGGCAGACGTCCCACCCGCTAATGTCTTGGCTGACCTAGATGGAGGGCCTGTTCCATAGGCTGTAGACGTGACTCCTCGAAGGGAGCAGTATAGCACAAGAAATTGTGGGATTTTTGGTTTGTTTGGGGTTTTTCCCCCCCTCTCTCTCCCCTTTGACTTGGTGCAGGAGGAAGGAGAAGGAGGGATTTCTTCACCTGGCTTTGCAAAAAGTCAGTCTTCACCTGCCTTCCTGGGTGAGCTCCCAACCTGCCCCTTCGGCTTCCTTAGCCGCCCAAACACCCTTCTCACGGGAGGGTGCTGCTCTTTCCCAGCTTTTGCTTCAGGGTTTGTCTCCACCCCAACCTTTCCGTATTCTACCAGCACAGGGGAAGTCCCTTTCAAGGAGAGGCGGGAGCTGATCGCCCCCTCGACCTCTGCTCCCTGTTCCCCACCTCTACTAATAGGACTCAGCTGTCATTTCCCTGGATCTGAATGCAAGAGTTAGCAGCTGATCCTGGGATGATTTATCAGGAGAGCCCCACATTTCTATATGGCTTTTCAAGTATGCCACCATATTTCAGGATCACTGAAAAGGGCAAGTAGGTCCAATGACCTACTTACGTGGGACCAGTGACTATGAATAACATCTGTGTAGTGATGAACGTGCCGTGACCTGTATAATGCAGTGAGTTTTTCTCTCTCTTTTTTTTTGAGATTTTTATAGAAATAGTGCTGATTTTCTAAAATGTTCTATAAACTTTCATAAAATCTGGAAAATATTGTAGGGTATATAAATAAATTGAGCCATGAATGTGTGTGACCTGCTTCAGAAGTGTAGGTGGGTAATGTTAGTGTTGTGATGGTCCCCCAGGACTTAGCTTATAATGTTATCTTTGGTCATACTCAAAAGGAAGCTAATTTATGGGCTTTCAAATCAGGACTAATTAATATAAAATGTTCTTATTTTGTATGATAAATTCCTTTGTAAACAATTTTAATCGTGTGTCTTTCTGAATACTTTTCTCCATAGTCTAGGATGTGAATATAGAACATTAAAAAAAAAAAAAATTCAGAATTTTTTAGTAAATTTGAAGTATTGAACATAAATATAGAATATTAACTTCCTTTTTTGAAGTATATTGTTCATAGTCATCTTTGTCTATTAACATTATCTCGCGTATGAAATCTGAAATCTGCTGTCTTTAGACCTCAGTGTTCTTTCACGATGGATGTACGTGGAATTGTTGACTGTCAATACTGTTGAGCGTACAACCGGCACACTAAGGTTAGCTTGCCCACGACATTGTCTCTTGAGATTCAAAGGATGTCATTCCTGTCTAAGTGGTAGAGCGATAATACATCTGCACTCTCTGTCTGTGACACCTCGCTGTCATGTGGCTTTGTCAATGGACAGCAACGCCTGTCATTTTGTTATGAGGCCCAACATAAAGCATACATCACCCCTGACATACTATAAAGTGCAATGTGTAAAGAGGGTTATGCCTGGTGTCCATGGAGTCTAAGTGTTCTGTTTTGAAAGCTCGTATTAAATAATAATATCCTCAGAAGACCAGATTCTGCTCTCAGCCGTACTGCTGAAAATCCACAATAGACCTCAGAGGACCTAATTCTGCCTAGCTCGGACTCCAGTAGGGTGGAAGATTAAAAGAACAAAGCATTAAGTGATGAATTTAATCCAAGAAGTGTTAACTTAAGGTCAAGGAGCACAGTTTATGAGATTTTAGTGCTCTGTGGCCCATACACGTCTTGTCCCGTATCCACTGCTGCTATTAGGCAGAGGGACAGTGAAGGGAGAATCCAGCATTGGTACTTGAGGTTTGGACTGATGCAATTGGAATTCCATTTTCTTGGAAAGGATAATTCATCCAAGGTTTTGAGAATATCAAGGGTTGGGTGTAGCAGGTACTTAGACTAAGGAAAAGAAAGTGTGCATTTTTATTACTTTTCAGTCTTCCTAATGCCTCACACTACTTATCTCCCCTGAAACACATCCCTCTGTGGACATTTGTAATTACAGAAGGACATTCACAAAAATAAGGTTTTATTGTTCAGTGAGAATGTGAAGTTATTTTCCTCAATCTTATCATCGCTTGCTGTAATCTGAGGCACCAATCAAAAATATTTGAAATATTGCCTCAACGACTTAGTACCTTTCTTTATTATACACCATGTATAGAATTGCCATTGATGTGAGAAAAGGCTTCAAGTTTTGAAGTGAATGCAGAGCTATACCCTAAAAGATAGGAGGCTTTGTGTCTGGGGCTGTTTAAGCAGTGTTTTATGTTAGTTATTCTAATGTCTTGGAGATGGATGCAGGAAAGAGTTGAAAGCCTTCACATCTAGCGGAGGAAGAGTGAGGTTTTGTAATTTATCTTACCATCTTCAGAGGAATTCAGCATGTCTTAACAAATCTTACCCAGCCTTATTTAACTCATCAGTCACTGGATGCAGGGCCTCTTGCATGTATCTATCTATCTACCTATCTATAAATAACGTGTGTATGCACAGACGTGCACAGTATGTGACACAACGATGTTCTCTTCCTTATTGAGAACATGGGTGTTATTGCTAAATAATATTAATACTACTAAAGAGTTAACAGGATTTTTCTCTGCAGACAGCTCTGAAGACCTGACTCTATCTGATTTATTGTTTAGTCAACTTTAAAATGCCCCAGAGATCCCAAAGATCCTCTTGGCTGTTGCTGTAGGGGTGGGACTTTTATGAACGTGTTTGTATTTTGATAAGAAATAGTACTTTGTTAAAACATGCAAACAGCACACTCTGGTTTTTTTTTTCCAAGGGCCATCTTTTCTCTTAACTGTTGTTAAGTTCAGAGTTTATCAGCACAGTTAGTATTGGTTAACCTTTATTGCTACAAATATTGCATGTTCTGTCTACATAACTGCCATCTGGAGACAAAGTCTGAATATTTTAGCAAGGTGTTTATAAGGCTGAAGTCTGCACTGAAATTGGCTGAATTGGTAGATATAGATTTCTAGACTAGCTTTTGATAGCCCTGTGGTGAAAAAACCCTGTATATTGATTCTCACCAGGGACTATATTGTTAAAATATATAAATGTAAAAATTGACTTAGGAAATAAAAAATAAATGATAGCTATAAATCAGGGATAGCTGATAAACAAATAAATATCTATCACTATTATATCTCTGTATTTCCCAAAGATATCTGAAGAGCACTTAATTGTAACTGAGTAATCAATTATTCAATTAACCTTCTTCTCATTGAATATATATTTGATATAACTTTTTGAAGCTTGGGCTCTAAAAGGTTTATATTGATTGCAGGTTTCAAGGCCATATATTTCTGTTATTGGATTTGTGCAGTCAAAATTGACGTTCTAAGTTCACTAAGATATGTAAATATTTGAATGTAATGAGTTTCCAAGACGGTTGGAGTTATGCAGTTAGTTTTCATTACTTTTTAAGACTACAATCTTTTGTGATTATGAAGTTCACCTTAGCAGAACACGTGTCATTTAAACAGACTTGTTATTCAGAAGACATTAGGGATATAGCTTATTTTATGGTCTGGCTATGAACTTTCATAAATTCATTTTTCACACTGCTTTGGATGGAGTTGATTGGGAAACGTTTCAGCCTTTTGTGGTAAAATGACACAAATTGTGGGAATTCTTCAAACGAAAATATTGCACGAGGGCACTTTCTGATTTTGATGCAGTCCTGCTGGGTACCTGCTGCCGTGCTGGTGGAAATCTTGCTCGCGGTGCTTGCTGCCGGCTGCCCACCAGCACCCTTGGCAGGGTCAGGGCGTGACCATCGCCCACCTATACGGAGACTCTAGATGTGTTCATCCTGAATTTCGAAAAGGATGCATTCCCCTCCAGCTATCCTGAGAGTTTGCTAGCTGTCATTTTCTAGCGAGGTTTCTTGAGGCTGTTTCTGTCAGTTGATGAAATGGGCACATGAGGACGTGGCATGCAAATAGGGAAGTCTCACTTTCCATGAACATGTGTTTAAAATACACTCGTTGCTTGTACATTCATTACAAATGAGCGGTAGCTTAAATTAAAGCAACTGATTTCAACAATTACCCAGCTCTAGTAGTTTAGCAAAGTAGTAAGGGACAGCAAAATTCTGCTTTCACTGTTTACAAGGTCAAAATGGGAAAGCGGAATGTGGGGAATTTAACCCCTCCATTCCTGTGGGAGCCACCTAGTCTGGACCTCTAGATACAAACCAGGGTAGAAACGGCTTTTTTTTTTTTTTTTCCCCTGCAGTAGCACCTTTCCTCCCAGGAGCTGAGCTATGACGCTTCTGGGTTAGCTTCCACCAACAGCCAAAACTGGCTGCCTTGCATGAGCAAGCCCACCCCTGTCTGCGATGTCGGGTTTCATTCCATGCTGTTAGCCCCCAAAGCAAAGGCCAGAGGAAAACACCGGCAGATTTTTTGATAGATTGGGAAAGAGTTGTTTACTTATTCTTTTATTTCAATGCATGATGATATAATGGATTTCTTAAGTAAGACTTATTAAGTTTTAGATTTCATCAGTTAGGAAGAAATAACTGTACAAGGAAAATCCATATACTATGTGATCTTAAATGACTTAAAAATGATCTTAAAAGACTCTTGGGGTGCAAGGACCCATCCATTAAGGATGAAATTTACTGTCTCTCTTCACTTTGTCTTTTTTGTGCAGATAGGTTGATTTGTAAGCGTATGAGGGACAAATTGTTAAGTAACAATGATTTACATAGATGCAAAACCCCTGCAGCGGTGTGGAAACTTGCAAAATTCCTTCTAATGGTCTCTGGCTACATCAAAAGAAAAGAGCTAGAATGGGTTAATAATAATCTGGCGGTTTTCAAAATTTGTTTGATATAGCAGTGCACCAAAATATTCGTTTCTGGCAACTCTCTTGACAACCTTTTGATATTTAGATTTTTTGTGTGTGTGCTTCAGTGTGTAATAGATTAACTTGGCTCTGCGGAAAAGGTCTTTATAGAATCCTTAACTGTTGCACTCATTATTGAATAAACAGCACTTTCTTCATGGGAAAAAAAAAACCTGCAGATTTTTTCCCTCTTAAAAATGCATTCATAATCTAGATATTAGCAAACATTTATTTTTTTTCCCTCCTGAAAAATATCATACACAGTCTTGGTTTGACCTTGTTAATGCAGGACCATTTTAGTAATCTGTGCCTAATGATTTTTTACATTAAACCACAGCTTGTGTTGGACCCTTGTGTGTCACAGTAATTTAAGAACAGTCATTTTGCACATTCCGATCCCATTATGTTACATTGTTACTGAATAAAGACTGGTATTATGTTGCTCCTATAAAGGGCAGAAGTGGCCTGAATTTTATCTGCTGAACGAATCAATCTGGATTATGTCAGCTGAAAAGAATTGTGAACTGCAGTCTCCAGCAGATGGGGAGATTTTAAAAATGTATCTGTTTGGTTGTGAATACATCAGCTAAGATAATACCTTGTGGTGACTGAAAAGTAGTTTTTCTCTCTTTTTTTTCAATGAAGACTGTACCAATTATCATTTCAACATAAAGTATTAGGAGATCAATTGGGAACTGAATGCCATTTCCTAATGTTAATACAGTGTTTTATTTAAGCTGCCTTGACAGGCTGTCTAGGCTGTGGGAAAAAGACTGAGCAAATAATGAGTAAAGGGTTTAGAAAAAAGACAGAGGGTGGAGCTTGGCAAACGATGTGAGCTATTCATCAACAACTCAACAAGGATGATGGAAATAATAAGTACTCCTTAAAGAAAAGGGGAAAGGATTTTTTTAAAGAAACAGTTTCCTTTAAAAAAATATTTAACTCTAACTTTGTATTACTTTCTGATTAGCTGATTTTAAACTTCCTGAAATCAGCAAAAGCTTCCCTTTGAAATGGATAGTATGCGTTTAAACAGCACATTCTTCAGCAATCAGTTAAAAAAAAAAAAGAAACAGTGTCTAATTTCCTGTTCATTCGTGCAAATTTCTTACCATGTGGCATTGTCATTTAATATCTAAAGTACATTAATGCATTTCTATAATGCCAAAACCCTCAGACAAATCCCCTGTGTGAAATAATTTGTGTGAACTTTGAACTAACCATGAATAAAATCAAGATCTTATTATGTCCTTTATTTATATGGTACAGAAAAGCTTTGAAACTTAATACTAGCACCAACACGATATGCACATTCACTGTGATGCTTTAAAAAAGAAAAAAAAAAACCCACCCAACTTTCCTACATTTTTGTGGGTTTTGCCCACTATTCGGATACCATTACGTTACTTCTGAAAATATTTGTCTTAGAAATCAATAGGCTATTCTAATATTATTGTGTTCCGAGTTGCTAAAATTTCCATTCAGCAGATATAATTCCACCATCTGTAAAGTTCTAGATTTTATAATACTTATAAGCTGTTTTTAATCTATTTTTACTGCCATGTTCTGTCCTGAAATGTCAGAGAGTGCAGACTAGGTCTCGGAATTAACATGACAGTTAAGAAACTTGGCAAGGTTTTACAGCAGATTGTGACATTAACAAAGTACAAAGGAGAATGGGGAAATTAACGGTAATGTATGCTTGCAGACACTATAAAAATCTATATGTCCATGATCGGGGAACTAAAAATAGGGATGTTTTTTATGTTGATGCCATTAAATACAGAGCTTTACTGTGAAAAGAAATTTCCATATGAAAAGCAACTTACTAAAAAGTAATGCTGTAATCCCTCCTCTGGATTGAACAACAGGTTTATGTATCCTAGGTCAAGTAGGCATATGGCTGGTTTTTGTTTTTCAATTTTGTTTTAGGCTTTTTTGAATCTATGATGAAACTGCTTTGAAAGCGCCAATATTGTTTTTCAACAGCTGCAAAAGATATAGCGTGATAGATGTCCTGATAAACGGTAGCGGTTATTAAAATTCACAGATTGCACGGTAAATCATGTAAAGTCCATCCTCTTTCACAGCAAAGCGAGAAGCTAAAATAAGTGTTCATGGTTGGTGGCGGGCTCTCCTCCGGCGCTGCACTCCCGCAGCCCCCGCGCCCCGCGCTCCCTGCCGCCAGCCCCGGCGTCCAGCCCCCCCGGCCATCGCGGCCCTGCCGGGCGCAGGTTTCTCTGAAACCTCCCCTTTCTGTCACCAGCGGGGGCCCGGGACGTGGGCAGAAACCTGCCGCAGCGCCCAGGGAAAAACAGCGGCTGTGGCACAGGGGGAAAGGAAGATCTAACTGTCGGGTAAATCGGGGAAAGTTACAGGCAATAACACTACTTTCTGATTAAAAAGGTATTTCTTTTTTTTTTGTCTGAGTTTTTTAAGCTGTAAGTTACTCAAAGCCCTATTCAGCCCGGATCCGGGAGGGCTGGCGGCTGAGGCTTTCCAGGCTCCTGCAGCTTGGCACCCACAGCATCTAATCCTGATACCACAGACAAACCCGTCTCTTTTCATCACCACTGATATTGTGCCACTGCTTTCTCGGACCCCGGCCGTAGACCACGAAGAGGCAGCTCCTCTCCGCTGCCTGGGGAAGAAGGCTTGCGGGAGCGAGCCGCCCGCGGCGAGGGGTACCTGCGCGGAGAGCAGGGCTGGGCTGGCTCCCTAGGGGTGTTTTGACGAGTGGCAGAAGCTGACTTCCAGCGCCGCTAGTGCGGTTTTGGAGCGTATCCTGTCTTCGTGTGGATATTAGGCACGGGTTCAGCACATGGGAGAAAAAAAACCCCGAGTTTGTTTACTGACGCCCTTCCTTAGGACATGCTCTGTGACAGCTTTTCAGCAGCGAGATGTACAGCAGAGGCGTGAGCTGCCGCAGTGAGTGGCGAAGTACAGCAAAGTTTGCTATTCGGCCATTTTTCACACCGTGTCATGCATACGAAATGCTTCGGGAATTTAAAACCAAACCAAACCACCGTTTGCATTCCCTTACACAGCCTTTCTGCCTCAGAGACCGGTTGGACCAAGCGAGTGCAGGTGCCAGTGGCAGGGACAACAGCAGTATTCCCCTGTGTGAACGCGAGTAGTCTGATGCAATGCAAACATTAATCTCTCGGCTACAAAGGAACAGCATGGATCCATCTGTTACTTTCTTTGCTCTTAATCAAGTTGGGGAGGGAGCAAAAGTTCATGTAGCAAATGTGGGTATGCACTAGATTGGGACCTGAGCCGTAAAGCTGAGATCAAATTCAGAGGCAATCGGATTTTTGGAGGTCTATGGACCCAGGGTTGCATATCATTTTGGATCTCTTCTTTCACCAAATTTGGAAGTGGAAATTGAATTCTGGGATGTGGTATTGGCCCACTCTGCTCTGTAACCCACAATGCTGAGTGCAGACTGCTGTCCCTATTATGATTGTGCTAACAATTGACTTTTTGGTTTGGCTGTCTTGCTGAAAAAAAAAGCCTTAAATCAATCCCAACCAAAAAGTATTTCTTTTTCTAGTTTGCTTAATAATATGAAACATAGAAAATACTGTGTTTTGCATCAAATGAAGCAATTGTAGGCAGGGAGAAAAAAAGAAAAAAAAGAAAAAAAGAAACACAAAAGCCATGCAGGGCCAGACTGTCAGAAAAGCAGAGAAGGAGATGACAGCCCTTTTATCCGCCAGTTGAGCAGTTAGAAAACTTATCCAGGATGCAGGAGGCCTCGCCTGAATTCACTGCTCTGCTGAGGAGAGAGTAACCCACATCTTGGGTATGTATTCGTGCCAGATAGCCGCTCAGTGAAAGAAGAATCCTCCCTGTTGCCTTTGCTCACTACTACTCATCCCTAAAGGATGCAGCATTTGATCCCCTTCCTCTTTGAAGCAGCTTATTTTTAAAATACTGGATAAAAACTTGTTTTCCAGAAGGAAGTATTGCTACTCTGAGCAAGAGGTGACCCAGTCATGGCCATGACCACAGCGGTGTCTGCTGTTAGTGAGGTCACTGTTCACTGAACTTACATTGCCTGTTTCTGGTAACCAGAATTTTGGAAAGGACATGAGGTGAAACAGATTTATTTTTAAAAATAGAAGTGTTTCTAGGTAGTTTGTATATGGACCCCTTTTTTCCAAGCTCTTAGGATGTCTGTATGTTGTATTCAGATAATCATACAGTCACATCATCTCAAGAAACATAAACGCATGTTTTTGTGCCCACGTGCCAGTTTGGGTGTCCAGTTATGGATAGGAGCCGTTGGAATATACTTCCTGGATTGCTCCTTCTCACTGTATCGTAGTTGGTTTCTCTCTTCGCTGCAAGTACATCGCCCCCCTGCCCAGCTCCGTGCCATTTTAGCTTTACCAAAGAGCAGCCAGCACTTGCTCGCTGTTGAGTTCTGGCAGGGTTGGTGGCACGGGGACACAGAGCATGTCCTTGTCCAAGGTGTGCTCTCGGTAGCCATGAGTGTCAAACAACGTCCGCATCCACTGCCGGAAACTCCTGAACGCTAAGGGTACAATGCGCCGCAGAGCTGTCCCGCCAGCACTCGTATCCCACCAGTTTCTCTCTTGGTGTGGAAAACAATTCATTGGGCTGGGTGAAAAATTAGGATCTACTTCAATGAGATGTTTCTCCATAAGGTAAAGTGATTTCCATATCAATGGCTAGGTTCTCATTGCACCGTTTCTTCTGATTCCTTACCAAGGGAGATGTTCTATTTTTTGAGACAGACCGTGTATGTTCAGGATTTAGTACGCTGTGTACACACATGTCCAGCTAGCTGGACAGCTTTGCTTCAGCTCTGATTTTTTTAATACACGTTTGAAGAAACTCACCTTTTTGATCATTTGTGGAACTGCACTCCACCTATCTAGAGCGGGGCAGTAGTAGGCAGAGAATGACATCAGATCCCTGGGGTATAGCAATTATTATCTATTAATTTATTCTCCATTCTTTCAGTTCCATGAGATATAAGCCACCCAGAGCTGGCATCCTACTCCTAAACGTGGACCTGTGGTATCTGACAGTGCGATGACCTGCCTAAGGCCACTGCTTTTCAGAGTAGTTATGCCTGTGGCATTGCTTACAAGTTCTCTCAAGGGCTTGCAAATAAAACACTAAATGAGGGGGATCTTCAGCCTTGACACAGGAACAGATAGCCCAAGAGATATTTAAAAATTTGATGTTCCTTTTTGTAATGAAATAAAAGGGAGAAGTGCGATGGGATTTCATGCCGTGAATAAAACAGGATGAAGGCTATCTGAGGTGCCCCTGTCTAGCAGAGGAAGTCTTGTGAACGTATCTCTGGGTTCCTCATAGGTCCCTGCAATTAGGATTGAGAAGTAGACAATAGGTTGAGAAGACTCTTTCCCCCATTGTTAGCTGAGGCACCAGGGACTGAAAGCTTCTTGCCTGGCATATTCATGTGCTTCCCTGCCCTGTGGTTGTGGAGACTTTGTGGGTCTGTGGGAATGTTTCATCCTTTGTCTTTCCAAATGAATAAATTACATTCATGAGATGGCAGTTTTATAAGTTTTCTTTCTTGTGCAACTTGAACATTTTGATTCCTTCTTTTCATTACAATGCAGAGCTCTCCGAATGCTAATGTACACGAAATGCATATGATGCACACAAAATCATATCACGTGTGCTTTGTGGCTAGGATGGATGTGTAAGAAAGGGCGCATAATACTCTAGTTGTAGAATATCAGAGGTTTCTTAGAAACTGCAGTTACTGTCTGACTTTGGTATGGTTCCCATGATTTCAAATGTACTGAGCTGCTTAGCTTGGTAGCTTCCCCTTTGAAAGACACACATTCTTCATAGCCACTCAGCCATCTTTTGTTATTTAGCAATAGTTCCATGTCTATGGAATGAAGAATTATATATCTACTTTTTGTAAGGCATGCTTCTCTGGCTATACGCGTTTGGAGTGACGTCCAACAAGCATTTGAAGAACCTGTAGATTGTAAGATGAAGACTTTTTTTTTTTTGGTAAAAAACATGATCACTTGTCAAAAAAGTGCTAATTTCTGCAGCACATCTTGCAACATTTCTACTTTTCTTCTGTGTTTTACACCTCTCTCATCTTCATACAAAACAGTTTCTAGAAGGGTATGTTCAAGAGAGGAACCTTTACCACAATATTGGGGTTTAAACCTCCCCAACATTCAGTGTACAGCTGTTTATATGTATTTGATTAGCAAGTGCCTTCCTCGACGTTTTATCGCCTTCAAGCCCCCCACTTTAACCAGGCTTATTGGAAGTAGGTGCTGTGAGATATTTTATGGATATCATAGTTCTGTTTTCCTCTTTTTGCTGGTGATACTTTGCTGATTTTATTCAAGATGAAAGTGTTGTGGTAGTAGCTAGTCTGAGTTGAACCATAGATAAGTCCTGTCCCTCTGTTCCTGGTGAAGTCGCCTTTCTTTTGCTGCAAGGACCTTCCCTTTGGCTTTTTACAGAGGTAGATGATGTACGCATCTAAAAAAAAAATATTGTAGGGTCAGCTGTACTTCAGCCATGCTTTTTTTTATCTGTCTTCGCTCCAGAAACCCTTCTGTAGCCGTTACACTAGATATAAAAACATATGTTCCTGTAAGATGCTACCAGCGAGCTGAGCCGCTGCTCTGCGCAGGGGCAGCCCAGGGCTCGGGGCTGGGGCGCTGCTGAAGCACCAGGACTTACGCGGCGAGGGGCCAGAGCTGTCAGACCGGCGGCTGCGCACCGCGCGGGGAAAGCGTTAGCGGCAACCAGAGACAGCAAGGCTCACCCCGTTTATAAGGGGCTGGTGTGAAATCTGGCAGGTGGAAACCATCTACAAACAATTCCCTTTCCGCTCCCTGAAAAGTTGCCTAATTAGATACTTCAGAAAGAAAATCGGCTAACTGGGGGGAAACGTGGGGCCTGGCAGTGTGGTAATGTAAATGTTTCCATTTCAGCTGTGGGAATATGACTCCAGATGTGGGAGACTTCAAGGAGATCCCTGCAAGGCTGCTGGCCCGGCTTGGGAGGAATCCCAGAAATGAGGCAGGGCTGTTGTGCTCAGTGATGCCACCACTGACCTGAGCTTTGAAGGACGGCAGATGAGTGCTCCTCTGTGGGCGTCCAGGAGGTCAGAGGGTCCCAGGGACCCCTCAGCACCAAGAGGAGCTGGCGGGGACATGCCACTCTCCCCTGGTCCTGTGTGGTGTGCAGCAGGGCTGGCCAAGAGCCTTCCTGCGCAGGGGAATGCTTCAGCTTTACCCTTGCGTTTGAGCTGGTATGGGCTTGGAGTGTACATTGAGAATGTCCATTTCTTATCTTGAAGGTTTTAACAGAATTTGAGATGTGAAGCAGCAAGTTACTGGGACAAAAGATAGCAGTACTGGTGGCATCGGGGGAATCTGAGGCGTGCCAGTTCCAGTGGGTGCCCATCCGGGCTTAACATCGCAGCTGGCTTCAGGGAGCTTGGCAAAGAGCTGGAAATTTTGAGAGGGCCACAAGAGGGAGCTCACAACCCACAAACCAGAAGGAGGAACGCTTTTTTTTTTTTTTTTTTTTTTAAACCTAAGGTCTCTCAAAACTGGAAGCTCACCTATTGCTGAAGATGCACAGGCAGGGCCATGTCCACCCTGGGAAGGACTCGCCTCACTCCAGCTAGATCGGGGTGAACCTGGGTGTTTAGCCCAGGGGTTTGTGAAGTGCTGGGGTGTCATTTCAGCTTTCAGGAAGAGAGGAAACAGCCTCCCACTACAGGAGTCTGAGGAGCCATCTCTTTTGCACAGTGCGCACCCCAAACTCTCATGGCTTGAAGGCTTTTTGTCCCGAGCTATTTATGAAAAGCTGGGGTGAACGCTAATTTTGTTCTTGACAATGTCCACACTTTGCGCTTAAATAACAACTAAAACACATCTGGCAGCTTTTACTGTCCCATTCCCTCCTCCCTACTGTGATGCTTGGGCTGTTTCAGACCGGCCTTTCTCTGTCCTGCCCTCTGCTCGCCCCTCTCGCCCGCACAGCGCCCGCGCTGGTCTGGGGGGCAACCTTACGCTCAGGGTTCGCTCTCTGGGGGATCACAAAGGTTTGCATCAAGACAGCATTGTGGTGAAGTGTGCCCTCAGGCTGTTGGGAAAGTTGCTGATACTTTTTTCCAAGCCGTACTCAATCTAGTTCATGTTTCTTCAATGGAAAAGCTTAATTTCAATTTACAGTTCACATCTAGAGCTTTGCTCTCACACTGAGACTTCCTACAAGGCGCCCAGTAATGTTGCTATCATTTGCATTGCTCTAACAGAAAAATTTCCATCTGTCTTCTCAACTCTGTAAAACTCCAAACAAATAGCAAGCACTATGGATGTCTGAACACACAATAGCATGTCATTTTTCTTCCAGCATTAGTGTATGTTGCAGACGTTAAACTACTTCTCTTCTGAAGGGTTTGAGAGACTGTTAACATTATTCAGATTAAATTCAATACTGGTGTAAGTTAGTGCAGTTGGAATTATACACAAAGTATGATGTCTCATCTTTCCGTTAAGAGCTGAGCTCATCCCTGTGCACCAGCCAGCTCAGCTTCAGGTGGTCTTTGTAAGCCCAGAGCCGCTTCAGACAAGCGATGATGCTCTTTTCCTCGGCGTCCCCCTCTCCCCACGAGCGTGCCTTCTGGCACTCTCAAGGCCGTGGTGCTACGGCTCGCTCGCTCGTTTTCCCCTCTCTGTTCATCTTGCTTCCCTCCCAGCTTGTTGCTATATGTTTCTAGAGGAGGCACATGGTTTTAAATACAAAATCTATGCTTGTTAGAATCGCAGCCCCACAGGTTTTCTTTGATTCCCTTTCCCAGACCCGTTGGGGCTGAGCCCTTGGGGCCGTGGCCAGTTTTGCGGCTGCCTGCGGGGCGGCAGGAGCCCCCTCTGCGGAGGGTGCCCAAACAGCCAGGCCTTCTGCAGCACTGCTGGTCTGAAGGGCTTCGTCTGTGCCTCTTGCTCAACCCTCTTTCTCTTCTTAACGAAATCAGTCAAAGGCACGTTCTTATTACAGCCAGCCTTTTCCTTCCCCGATACGGGGTATTGGTGTATTTTGCCCCAGAGCCAATACCCCGAGCGAGGCATGGGGGGGTGATGCGTGAGCTGATGCAGCCCGGGTGGGCACGGTCCAGCCCCCACCCAGCGCCGCTGTAGGTGGTGATGCTAACGCTACTTTCTTGTAGGTAGCATCAGGAAAAAAGTATCTTACTCCTGGTGTGTCTTTGACCGGGTCCCGTGTTTAAGACTCGGGTGTATCAGTGAAATGCAAGACGGGGCTCCAGATTCATGTTACGTTCCGCGGTAACACGGAGCCTCCAGAGCCACAGAGCCACAGAGTGGCACTGATGCACAGCAACTTTGGCACTAGCATTTCCCACTTCAGAAGGTGAAAAAATTGATTCCTGCCATCTTCGCTGAGAAAGTCCTGTATATCTATCTTAACCACTATCTAACACCAAAGTGGTGCCGCATTCAAAGCTACAAATGGCACTGTTAGAGCCACGAGAATACAGCAACTCATGGTGATTCCCTATCCATCTTTCTCCTCCTAATTACTGTAACTCATAGCGGATCTTTCTAGGTGAAAAGTAATGATCCATTTCCACGCAGCGTAAAGCGGGGTTATATACTGGGCGTGCATTTTCCTTTTGCTCTGATGTCAGTGTAGCGTGAGAAATATGTGCGTTCATCCTTGGGGTACGGGGTGCCTTAATCGGCCCGTTGGATGCAGCTCTTCCGGGGAGCTCCTCTTGCCAGGGGCTCATCCCTGTGGAGGAGGGCACGAGAGCAGAGTGCATCCCGGGCTGCTCGTAGACACTGCAGCGTAACGGCTCAAACCTGTTAGGATGTCGATTTTGGTCTGTCTCTGTCTCTCTTTCCAAAGGAGAAAACTCTCCTGAGTTTTCAGCTGGCAAGGTATGGAGAGTCGGCGTGACCCCAGCCTGGCTCTGCTGCCAAAATCCCTGTGAAGAGATCACGTTCATTTTCTATTTCAGCCCGTTGTCCATCCTGTCGGTTTGCACAGAAGGTATTCAGTCTGGAGGGGTAGTGTATTTTTAGTAAATGAGTTGTTTGCGAGACATTTTTACTTCCTTGTTTATTCAATTCGCTGCAGTTATTTTGCTTAGTAACGTAGTTGACTCACCACAATACAGTTTTGTACCTTCGACAGGACTAAATATTGGGTGTCAGTCATCACAGTGCGCTTCATAGTGTTCGGTGAGAGAAAGAAGTTTTGGGAGAGAGCTGGGAACAGTGGGTCCGCAGGGGCGTGGGCAAGAAGGGGAACTACAGCCTGGCACCACCTGGGTGCCGCATCCCGCCTGCCCTGGGGCTGCAGCAGGGGCACGCTGCTGCGCGCCCGGGGACGGCGCTGGCGGAGGGGGACGGCACTGGCCGAGGCGTTTTGGGTTTCTACTGGTGCCCCAGGACAAGGATCTGTCCCAGAGGCAGCGTCAGCGTACAGGGTCCGTACCCACCAGCGTGCGCAGCGCAGCAAGAGGCAGAGATGCTCTCTGCACACCTCAAGTGCTTTGTTCCTTGATGAACCGCGTTTTCTCCTCCTGACACGTTAAAAGCATCGGTTCTGTATATTTGTCATACGAAGGTTATGTATTCGTATCATACGGAGCTTATCGCGGCACTTCAGAAACAGTTTGAGCTGAAGTGGGTTATTTTCTTTGCTTTTCCAATTAATCTCAAGAAGTCCCTGTTTTCTGGGGGTGAGGCCACAATTCAGATTCCATTTATACTAATTACCTAGTCACTCGGTTCTTGGCCTCCTTTAAGCACAAAAGTAGAAGAGAAAGGAGAAAAGAAACCTGGATGGGTTTAGTTTGATTTATGAAAACACGCTGAAGTTTGAGCACTTCAGCAGATCTTACCTGTACAGGCTGAACCAGCTGCATCTGGGACAAGGCTGGCAATCTCGCTGCATCAGGCTTTCTCCTGGCACATCTGTAGGCTGCTGCTCACGGGATCCCTCACCTTCCCCAGAGCAGCCTTTTTGACACTGTGCTGTTGGTCCCATTCAGTAGAGTTGATGAGGGAATTTTCAACAACCTTGTTTTTTTCATCTGAAATCCCAGGCTGTTAAAGAACCTTTTTTCCTCTGCTGATTGTGGTGGAGAAAGCCAGTTAGGCTGAATTGCTGAGTGTGAAAAAACTGGGATTGCAGCTGAAAGAATTGTTGAAATCCTGCACATTTCTTTTGAACAAAAACCTGCTTTTTCAGTTCAGAACAGCAAATTTTCAATCAGCTATTGAAAATTATTACAAGTAAACAATATGAAAAATTGGAACGTAACAAATCCACATGCAAATGTTTTTTTTAAATGTGTTTTGAGCTTGCTCGTTTCACATACTGCTGATTTGCAATGTTCTTGGTTGAGAGCTTGAATTTCTCCTTGAGGGGAAAATGTAATATGAAAGGTAGCTTCACAGAAAATATGGAATTTTATAATAAAAATATTAGCAAGTTGCATTTGAATAGAGGCTTGAGGATAGATTAAATATAATGGACATACTAAGAGAACACAGACAATGGCTTTCCTGAGCAATTATGAATCTATAGTCCTAAATAGTGGTACTTTGGAGAAAAGGAAAGAAAGAGAGAAAATTAGTATCTTTTAAAATGTGCACATAATATGCAGACTAATAATACATACTAATTTCGTTCTTGGGAGGATTCACCACTTGTGTATAGCTCCAGCCAGCCAGCCTTTCCCTGTCAGCTTCTGCAGGGACTTTGGGTTAACACTTTCCCATTTGCAGTTGTGAACCCTAGACAAATACTCATTAGAGCACAGATTATGGTTTCAATTGCTACAGTGACATAAGGCTACCCCTTCCAGAAGTCATCAGTGGGAGCAGAGAAAGGTAATTATTGATTACTGGAAAGAATAAGGCTGGCAAAAGGTGGCCCTGATAGGATGAGTTGGCCAGAAGGAGAAAGGAACAGACGGGCTCAGCCAGCTTAACTGCAGCCGCATCAGGAATGACACTGCCGTAGCGGAGCAGCTGGGGACAGGGGCTATAGGATTCATTTAAGGCTTTCAGCAGCTCGAGGGAAACCTTGAGCCGGTACGGGCAGAGGAACGTGCCTTTCTGCATGTTTAAGTGCTCCAAGCCAGGGCATGAAGGCTAGGCAGTTAGGTAATATCTGATAATTTTTCATGTGGGCAGGGCTTCCCAGACTTACAAAAAGTTTTTGAGAGCTCGATTTAATTGTGAGTGGTTCTAACTCCAGCTGAAATCAAATGATACCAGAAATGTGCAGCGTGTGTGAGAATCAAGCCTGAATCCTGGTTCCTGCAACGTTCTGACCCAAATCCCAGTGGTTCCCTCACATTTCCACACCTATCCAGTGAGAGGACTCCCAGTCTCAGTCAGTTCCGCATCAAGAAATATTTGTACCTTATCACTGAGAACGGTTTTTGCGCTGTGCAATGCTTGTGCAAAGGCGATCCATTCAGCCAGGGTGCCAGGCAAGCGTGAAAGCAAGCCTCCTCCGTGTTCACAGCACTCGGCCATTCGCATGGCTTTTGTTTTCCCACACTATTCCACCAGCTTCCCTATTCTGAGCAGGCAATAGAAAGCTCAAAGTTATTTATTTATTTATGTATTTATTTATAGCTATCTCTTCTGGGTGCTTTAGGCAGCATACTTTGGTCTAGGCGGTACAAAGGAAATTTTGAACTTCTTTACAAGATTTTGTGAATCCGGTGGAATAAAACCTGCACTTGGAGAGTCCACAGGTTTCTGCAGCTGGACCTTGCTGAGCAACCCCCGTACGGGCTGAGAGTTGCCTTGGAGTCACTGCTCAGAGAAAGGCTTTGCTGTTTCCCGTGCGTGTCGTTTTCGTCATTTCTACCGGGAAGGTTCACTCCGCTGTCCAGGTTCTTGTTGCATCTGGTGGTATTTCAGCTTTTTGATGTAAGGAATAATCGCTGAAGTAATTTCAAATAGAAGGGACCTTCTAGGCCCAGGGGATTCATGCATAATGAAGACACTAAACAGGTCATTTTGTTAAATGGTGGCCTTATTGTCATGGATATGCTCATTCAAACTATGCTCAGCTTGAATATTTGAGTATTTTCAATTTGAAAATCAGAGCACAACCTCAGTGCACGGAGTCTACATTCACCCAAGGGTTCAGTTTACACCCGCGGGTACTGAGCCGAGGTGAAACCAGGCACACGTCTCTGTTTACCTCAAAACTTGCCCAGATAGGTGGGTTAAAATATTACAAACTGAGATAGGCCGACATTCAAGGCTTTTCTCTTAGGTTGTCATTTTATGTTAATTGAATGCCTGTGTTAATCTAATAGAGTTTAGATTTATGGTGGGTTCTATACCATGTCATATTTTAATCAATACATATTCCAACATTTAGATGGACAGATGAGAAAATCTGCCTCATCTCTGCACTTCTGTTCTATCAGCTGTCAATAATTCCTAATTTGAATCCTTCAAATGATCAGATTTATGGGTTTTAGTATATTGCATTAATCACAGAAATTAACTTTTGGGGAAAATGATGTTAAAGGTCATACGGAGTCTTGAAGGAGCAGTAACTGTGTCTGTCCTGCAAACATGTTTGCAGCATCTCTAAGATAAAGTGCATTAGAATATTTATCTCCGCGAATCCTGCTGATTGTTCCTTATGTCTAAGGTCACTACGCGCTGGTGAGGAGATAATGCTTGATTGCTGAAATCCGCAGATTTAAGAAGACAGATGTGACGCTGGGCTTTTTGTCCTCCAGCAGGGCACAGACCGGTCCAGCAGCATTTCACGTGAATGGGTTTATTCAGCCAAAACTCTAGAAAATTTGTTTTCCTGGAGGTGGTTCATGCCTTCGTGTCAAGTGCACGTGTGCCCTCCTGGAAGAGCTCACAGCAGAAAGGGCCATCATGGAGGCCGGGGTAGAGGAAGGGCAGAGCAGAGGGGAAACATTAGCCCAATGTTTAGGCTCCAGCTTAGGGCTAAGGTCTTGAACCTCGACCAACACCCGACCCCACTGCTGCCCCTCGGAGGGCTCCTCGTTGTCTGTCTGGGACCAGCTGGGGCTGGTGGTACCCCTACAGAGGATGGAGTCAACAGCCCCCTCAGATGGGGCACAGGATGGCGATTCCTGCCTGCAGGTCCCCGCCCTGTCGGCAGAGGGATGGTGAGGATGAAGCATCTCAGCAGCGCTTTCCCACCGCGCTGCCGGCAGCGTGCGCCAAGCCCTGTCGCAAGAGCAAGCACCCTCCGTCCTCCTCCCGGAGCGGCTCCACGTGGGACAGCCTGGGAGAGATGGGGGAGGCTTGGATGCTGCCCGCCAGCCCCTCTGGTGGAGTAAGGGCTTCAGCTGGGTGCTTTCAAGGGCTACTGGTAATTTGTCATGCAGCAAAAAAGGCAAATATTGCAGCATTCCTCTACTCGGCAGTGAATGTGATGTCTCCACACCCCTCTCCAGGGGCTGCTGGGGCCAAAGGACCATCCCTAGACCCGCAGTGTCACAGAGTGGTGTGCTGTCATTAGACCACCAGTTGCTCTGTGGGGTCTGTTTTAAATTGCACATGAATAATCCCTAATGTTTTTGTAATGTCTCATGGTATGACAGCAAGAGATTGTTTTCTTTGTAAAGGGACATATGCTTCAAATTAGGGATACACTAAAAGGAGAAAAAAACCCAAACACACAAATATCTTGCCCTGTGGAGAGTTTGACATTCTGATTTTCCCTGTTCCTGTGGAATCATTATTCGTGATGTTTGGAAGGAAGAGTGAGAGGACTTTGCGTCCCTTTCTTTAATAAACACTTAGAAAACTTCCACTGATTTCGGTGCTTCTGGATGGTGGCAGCAGAGGCTCTCAGCGTTAAGCGGGAGCAGTGTCACCTCCCGGTGCCACCACCCAGCTGAGACACCAGCAGCTCACAGGGAGGACAGACCCTGACCCCCAGAGCAGCACGTGCACTGTGTCTGTGCCTATCATCAGGCGCCAAAGCATCACAGCTTTTTCTCTGGTTTTTAAAATTCTTTATTTAGAAATAGAAAAAACACAGTGAAATACATCCTTTGTTTCTTAGACTGGAGAAGCCTACCTTTACCTATGTTTTATTTTAATCTGGATGTGAAGGGCATTTATGCTGTAACTCTCCCCATCTGTAAAGTTTCAAGGTACATTTCATTATTAAAATGGTTGCTGTTGTTTTTTAGAAGTTTTTGCCAGTTGGTAGTTTTGTACATGAGGGACCTGGGACCTCTGTGGCTGCTCCCTGTCCTGCCACTGACCCGCTGGTATGATGCCCATCCCTGGGGTGATGGACCACATCAGTGCACTGCCTGTTCCCGAGGCTGGGTGCTTGCACGCAGCGATGGGATTAACTCCCAAGACATTGAAATAATAATTGGAAAGCCAGCAACAGCTTGTGAGCTCCCTAAAATTTTCGTATAATCCCTTCTTATCTATCTCGAGATCAGCTGCTAATTCTAATTGGCTTCACCAAAACAAACCAGAAATAGCTTTGACGGTTTTGTTGGATCTGTGCTAGAGCTAAATGGAAAGCCACAGCCCACAATTCTCCCATCTGCAAGAAGCCAGAACGGTACTAGAGATGGCTGTGGTTTTACAGATATTAATTAATATTTGTGAAGCCCTTTCTAAGCTTGGAACAAAGAAAAAAAATCATTTTGTTATGAATAAGCAACCTGAAGAGAACAACCATAGAATTGCAGAGAATTGACTGCAGAACCTAAGAAGGCCTCTGCATCTTTAATTTTTATGTTTCTGTTTACCACAAGCATGTGCTAAGAAAACATGCACAGAAGAGGAAAGGTCTTGTCCCTTTTAACAGACAGTTTCTTCTCCATATATATCTGTATTCATGCAAATCCATTATAAACACAGTGTTGTCTGAAATACAGTTAATAAATGAAGGTAGCACAAATGTGTTTTTAAATCAGTTTAATAAAATCAGTCATGTAGATTTTAAATCATTTTTACAGTTGATTTAACATTTGTGACTGGTTTATAGATTATGATATAGGATAGTGTTTGCATTCTTCCAATTTTATTCCAATTTAGAAACAGTACAAATATTAATTTTTTCTTCAATAATGGAGCCTTTGAGAATTAAACTTGTCTTTTCTCAATACACATTTTATGAGAATGCTTTAAATATGATTTTTAATATTTTTGAGGACTTTATTGCACATAAAGTTCTTTTAACTAGGACTTAACTGGAATCTGTTCACAAAAGTTTCTTGCCAGACATATGTAAATGTTTTCCATGGTTAATTTAATGGTGTGAAATACGTAAGAATTGTTCTTCATAATATGAGACATTTTGTAGAAGTAATAAACAATTGTAACAAACTCCACATACCAAAAGGAGTGAAATATCCCAAACAGAAATAATAATGATGGGTCTGTTTTCAAAAGACAGCAATATTTTGATAAAACCCCAGAACTTCATGTGACTCCAAGTGACAAGGGAGGAGCTAAGCAGAAATGCCTCATTAACACATCTTCCACAGGTTCAGACTACTATTATGTAGAAAAGAAGGGTAACTCACTATAGGATACGTTAAGGGAGCTTCTTGTCTCCAAATATCAACTTCACATTTGGAAGCAGCTGGTAGGAAAGAAAGTGTTTGCAGCGTTTGTCAATTCCTCCTATGAACGAGTTCTTCATGCGAAAGGAGTTTGCGAGGTGCCCCCCTCACTTCAAGTAGACAGGAGTCCACGCGCCCAGCGTCACTGCGGTGATTAACGATGGCGTTGGGACAGTTGGCCGAGACCGGCAGAGAAGCCAGGACGGGCGCTGCCAGGTTCCCATCCCTGAGATGGGCCCAGTGAGTCACTGGAAACGTATTTTTCAAGTGGTAAAAATTCAAGATAAAACACGGAGTAAAAGGTGTCGATCCAAAAGGACTTTTCCTATCTTCTCTTTTGTGTGTGCGCATGCATGCCAAAGCAACCTCGAAAGCATTCCAGAAGCATGGATCCTGACCTCCGGGGGTGGCAGTGCCGGCAGGTCTGAGGTCTCTCCCTGTGCCTCACTGCCCACCGTGGGCAAAGCGGCCGGTGGTGCCGAGCCTAGGGCTGGCTGCGCGCCGGCTCCCACGCTGGCGGGCGCTGGCCCACCGCGGTAGTCGGAGCACCCGCCAGGCACAAGCGGAGGGATTAGGGATGGTGAAAGGCTCCCGGGCAAAGCCGATCTCCTGGCGTGCACTGGTGGTTCTCAGCCGCGACCTCTGATGATATATTGCATATTGCCTTTTCAACAAAACTACATTATATGATGTTTAAGTGTTTTCTATAGGGTAAGCTGAATGGGTAATGGCTATATGGTGTAGTAACTTCCTCATGCTCAGAGCAGGTGGGCAAATCTCACTGTTAAATGCATAAGGAAATACTGGTTTTGAATTATTGCTATGGTTGTATGGTGAAGAAAAATAGTTGCGTGACCTACAAACCCAGTTGTAACAAAGTCGGAGACTTTGCCTTCTTCACCAAATCATCCAGTGACCGTCAAGCGAGATGAAGTTGGTCATCTCTCTTTATTTGCACTTTCTGAACTGAGCAGATGCAGTGAGGTCCTTGAAGTTGAAGGCAAGTGTTAACATTACTTTTTATTATGGCTGATTGAAAATGTGCTACTGTAACCAGTTTTATGAAAGTTTGGTGGTGTTTTTTTTTTTTCAAACAATATTCTTTTTACCAAAAATCCACTTACAAAGCATACTTTAGACTGCCCAAAACTGCAGAACTGAAACGTCACAATTCAGAAGTGCTCCTGATGATGCTTGTGAGAGCCGTTGCCTGGGTTGCCGTGACTTTGTTGTCCTCCAGGGCCTCCTTTTGATAGCTGAGCTAGGTAGGGAGGAAGAAGATTTAGGTGCATCTGTGTCATTGCCAACCTCAAGAAATCAAATATCATGAGTCAGGTCCCTGCAAATCAAGAAAGTGACTTTCGGAACATGAGATTCGGGAAATAAATGCATTATAGTGGGGTTTTGATTTGTTTTTTTGGATATGATGTTTAATTCCCCCTCCTACACAGTGCATCCCAAGATAGGAACTTCTCAGAGATATATCAAACATATCCAGAGAGGTGATTTTTATTCCTTTGGCATGCCAGGACCTCTCAATCTGCTTTTCCCCATACAGTAATTTATTCTACTTCCCACTTTTTCTCCTCTTGATTCAGTTTGTGGATCTCGTGCTAGCGAATGTCCTGCCAATAACGAAAATACTCCCAAAAGAAGGCAACTCTGATCCCAGTCCTGGTGGTCCACATGTGGAAACTAGCCAGTAGAAGGGAACTGGAAGCAATAGGCACTCAACTATTGTTCTCGTGAGTCATCGCAGAATACTTCTGAGCTGGAATTTCTGTTTCCAATCGGGTTTTCAGCTGGACATGTGGAGTCTGATTTTTCTACCAAAAAGTAAAAAAAAAATTCCTAAGGAAAAGAACCTCCCCTTTCTTTTTACACTTCACGTTAATCAATCCCCAAGTGCATAGCACATTTCCTTTAGCTAACATACAACCTCAGAAGGAATAGCATTTCATATTTTCAAGGACAGATTAGTACTGTGAAAAGAGTGTGCGTCTGGGTTTTATGGGTGTTGAGGTTGCCAAAGGAAAAAGTAGTCTTGTAGAGGACCCTGGAAAACGTATTAAAACTAGATATTAATTCTTAATGCAACTACGCATCCTGCATTCAATCAAGAGCAGACTAAGTATGATAGTATTGGAAACCAAAGTGCAATTTGTTCATTTGCCCAAAAAAGCAGGTAAACCATCACTGGAATTATAATTGTCAACTGCTCAGAAGTCTGTATAATGTTTTTTACAGGACTAAAAGCTGGTTTTAAGGTGTTTTAAGGAGACACAGTTTGGATAGTGCAGGAAGATGAAGGAAACTTAGGTGATGGATAAGAAGTTTGCTGCTGTTAAAACACTCCCTTTTGCTTTCATAATCGACTAATGGGTAGAAACCTCACGATCCCAGGCTTGAACATGACTGATGGCAGCAAGTGCACAAGAACACAGAGAAACGTGGCTCCCTTTCAGGCCAGTCAGCTGCCAGGGCCATGGCAGCACCGCCCCGATGCTGGGCTGCCAGTCTGTCACTGCGCTTCTGGCGTGTGCTTCATTTAGTAAGTAGGGTACCAGCGCTGCCTGTCAGCTGCCCTACGCGGGCACCCAGTCCCCGCTGCAGAGAGAGTTGGCGTTGCGGGAGCCGTCCAAGGAGCCTTATGGCTTTTGAATCATAGCAAGTAATTGATCCACTGCCTCCAACACATCCTCTTCGGATGCCACAGAGGAATCCTGGCTTCTGGCTCAATAGAGCACGTTGCAAGGAAATAGACTGCATGAAGAGAATAATAATGTATGCACTTGCCTAACAGTTTTGGAAACATTCGCTAATTAATTCTCATAATGCTCCTAAAAGATATGCTTCCAACATTACTGAGAGGTAAAATGAGGCCTGAGGCTCTTAAGAGATATCCGCCGTGTCCCTGGGCGAATCAGGAGAAAGTTTGTAGAACTGAAACTACCATTACAAGCAAAGAACAGTTCTGTCGACTAACTTTCCAAATGCATCCTTGTATCTACCTGGTATAAGGCACACTCCAAAATCACTCCAAAGGGACCAGAGATCTTATCTGGGAGTAGATGAGAGGGGAAGGAAAGGAAAAAAAAAAACAAGGAAAAAGTGAAAGGGGGGAGCAATGAAAGTCTTCCTCTGCATTGTCCCTGGGAATGGGGAACAACACGTGAGTGGGGGAAGAGCCATGGGAAGCCCTGCAGCCCGGGCAAGGTACAGTGGGAGCTTGTGGGTGTCTCGGCCCCGTCCGCGGTGGCGTACAGCTCTCCTGCGCAGGGGGTGGATGCTCCAGTCCTCCTGCGGGGTCCAGCTCTTCCCTTGCGAACAGCTTGAGGAAACCATGTCATTTCTGGTGACAGCGTTATTCTTTCTGTGAGCTATTTGATAGACAGAGAATAGTCTGGCTCAAAGTTGTATCTTTCCTTAAATTAGTAGGTTCACTCTAGTTCAAATTAAATATCCTTGCCTTACCTTTTTGCAATTATTTTTGCTTGGTGTAAACTTGATTCTGTTTGAGGAGTTCAACCTAAAAGCCGCAGTGGCAAAAGGAAGATGAATAGTTTCTTCTTCTGTCCTCATATTACGGAAAACTTCTGCACCTTTTCAGGTGACTGTATTGCTGGAAACCTTTATCAGTGTTAAAATAAACGGTGTGCAGCTCCTGCCTCCCTGGGCCAGAGGAGGAGCGCTCAGAGCGGAAAGCGTGTCCAGCAGCAGGTTTCAGAGCAGGGGAATTCAGTACTCAGGACTGGAAGGTGTCAGCACCTGACATGAGATCGTCAGCGCAATAGCTGAGGTGGTTTTGCCATCTCGCGTTGCAGGGAAAGGGATAGAACAGCATTCGCTGCGTTTTGCCTCCAAGTGAATGACGGCCTTTTAGTGGTGACTGTGGCAATACCTGTGTCAACTGAAGCCCAAACAAGAATTTGCTCTTAGATCATGTGTGGGTGGCATGTGCCACTTTGTCAGGGCGGTCCTTTCTAACGACTTGTCCGGCTCTTGTCTTGTCTACCGATGCTTCTCTTCAAAGCTTGGAGATACGTTTCATGGCAGGCAGTCCAGGCTATTACACACGTGCATAGACCTAGATCTGAACTATCCAGGATGTTCAAAAGGTAAAATATGCTGTTTAAAACATCATATGTTTTATCATATATTGAGCTCCATATACTTCACCTGTCCCGTTTCCTTGCACCAGCACATACGTCTCTGTAACTCTGTTCCACATCGTGCAGTCGCCTTCCCTGTCCGGGCGTGCAGCGCGGAAGGTGGGCTCTCCTCCTAGGCATGAGACGGTAGCTGGGCTTTTAGGAAACAGAGAAATATGCTAATAGTCAAAGCACTTTAATAAACAGACAAAAGTAGAGACTTCAATTAAGTGTGGCTTTTATTAAGTTTTGGACGATGAACTTTCAGAAAGCTGGAAGTAAGGCAATCTTGTGACCTAAATAATTACCAGACTTCCTTCTGTCTGGGGAAACTAATGAAATAGATTAGCTCAGACTCACTTCATAAAGAATTAATGGTGGAAAACGTAATTAATGCCAATCAATATATGTTTGTGAAAACAAACCTTGTCAAATTTAATGTGATTTTTTGATGGGATTGCAAGTTGGTTTGGTAACAGTAGCAAGGTTGGGATGCTAGACTTCTGTATGGCTTTTGTCTTTCTGCAGTGTGACACTTTGATTACTGCAAGTAAGCAGATTCCAAATTAATGAGTGATTCCAAATTAATATTGGGAAATTAATATATGGTGCATATTGAATGGATTAAAAATTGCCCATCTAGTAGGGAGCTCTTAAATTGGAAACATGGCTGGAGGACTTGGTGCTCCATTAAACTCTGGAGTCTCAGGTCTTGTTCCTGACTCTGCCACCACCTTATGGTGTAACGCCAGGGACGTCAGTCAGCTTCAGTGCTTTGTATTCCCGGCTTGTAAAATATCAATACTGAATCCAACCCTTTTCTAAAAACACTTCAAAGTTTACTGGTGAAAACCACAATATATTATTATCAGTGGCATTTAATGGTAGAGTCCTGAACTGTCCAGTTTTTGATCCTATGGGTTTTCTTCGGTTTGTTTTGGTTTTTTTTTTAATCAGATGCATGGTGGAAAACCTGGCTACTTGGAAAGCTTGCAACTAGCCCAGAGACTGTGGTAGTAAGCAGACACACAGCCAAGAAGACAGTGATCCACATCACTCTGTATCAATTTGCTACTCCATAAATTGCATGCAGTTGCACAGAAATGATTTAATTAAAGCCAAATGTAAGATCACAAGTCACATTTAAAGAATTGGTGGGCGCTTCTACGCTGAGGAGCAGGACCTGTGAAATGATCATAGGGAATATATACTTGAAGAACATGCAGTTTGTTGGCTGTGGGGTTAATGCAAACTGTGGAGGTCCCACCAGAGACTGCTGAAGGTGGTGCTGTCTGTGCAGCTAACAATGGTGCGATCACCACTTCCAGGTCTAGTGTTGGCCTTACAGAAATACGCAGGTTTGAAAGGGTTCAGAGAAGAGCGATGAAAATGCTCAAAGGATAGAAAGTGTGCCTTGGAGTGAAAAGATCTCAGGGTTCGTCATTAGTTTATCCAAGGGGTTTAGTTTAACAGTCAGTTGGAGCACAAACTTGGTGTTGAAGAGCCATTTGACAGAAAAGCGTTCAGCCTGCTAGGTAATCAGCCATTTGCACAGAGGAACGAGGGTTTCAGCAGATTCTCATGTTAGGTTGTATTACATGAAGACAGGATATTTTTCTGAAAGTTATGGTTTAGTTCAGCCACAGCTCTTGGGCTCAAAGCACGGATTAATTCTGGGAAGTCTTCTAGACTGCACGAGCTTGGAGGTCAGGAGGAGTGATCTCAGTGGTGCCTTCTGGCTTTATAATCCAGGAATTGAGTCAATTAGTGATGTGATTTACTTTTTTTTCATTTAATTCCAACCTTACCTTTTCCCTCATTTGTCTCTTTTCTGCTCACTTAGTTATTTTTGCTATAGCAAAGTTCCTCCTTTGCAGGATGAAAGAAGAGCTCCGTGTTTAATTTAAGGAGAGTTTTTTGTCTGATATTACTGGGGCCAAGATTTGGTCTCACATCAGTTGTAAGACCGTGAAAAAGTTTTAATACTACAGATAGTTTTGAGACAAAATTTGATCTCATTTTCACCTCTGTGCTGCAGGCCAGGCTGCACCGGTGTGCTGCCAGGGGACCAGCCCTGCTGTCCCGTGTGCCCTCCACGGGGGCTGCTCTGCAGCCCATCCCCAGCCTGCAGTAAGCCTGCTCCAGGTGAAGTTTCATCCCTAGTGAAATGCGACGTGGGAGACTCATGCTGGCACTTAAGTGCTATTGTGCATGCAGAAAGGAACGTGCTGTACTATTTTTATTGTTAAATATCTGATTTTTGAAGTTGATGGTGTCTGCTGAGGAACTAGAAGTTTAATCAGCTGAGAACCAGGATCTGATGCGGGGCCAACCCCAGAGCAGTGTGAGCAGTGCTTGCTTTGCGCTGTATCTGCTGGAGGCACGAGGGATGGAGCGAAGAGCAAAAACATGCCCCGAGCCGAAAGCTGCCGGGATGTCCTGGGGTTCAGGACACGCTCGACAGGTTGGGGAGGCTGCAAAAGTCAAAATTGTATGGCTGTAATTCTCTTGCCCCTATTCATCTTCATGCAGAATAACTGAAATTAGGCAGTTTTTCCCCCAAACAGCCAGTTTGTCGCGTAAGGGTTAAAAATTCAACGCGGTGGCTCTTCGGCGTGGAGCAAAGCCTCCCTATCAGCAGTGCCACCTAAAAATAAGCGCGGCGGAGCCGCGCAATATGTCTTGCAACAGATTTCTGTCATCTCGGCAGGTTTTTCAGCTTGAACCTGCACCCCTACCCATCCCTCCCCCTTCTCGGTGCCAACGCGGTGCTTAGTAGCATCTGCAATTTGCGACCTTCGCGGGTTTGGGGGTTTTATATCTGTATCCATGGCTACGTGAGGGTCCGGGTGTAGGGAGGTCAGGAGGAGGGTAAGCCCCATCCTCTCCCCCGGCAGCGCGGGGAGGGGGGCGCGGAGCGGCCGCGGGGCCGCAGTCCCGGGCAGTGACCGCTGCTTGAACCGGCCCCGCCGCGGGGCTGCGCTCCCCCCGCGCCGTGCTGCGCCGTGCTGCGCTCCCCTGCGCTCCCCCGCGCTCCCCCCGCGCCGTGCTGCGCTCCGCTGCGCTCCCCCGCGCCGTGCTGCGCTCCCCTGAGCTCCTCTGCGCTCCCCCGCGCCGTGCTGCCTTCCCCTGCGCTCCCCCGCGCCGTGCTGCCTTCCCCTGCGCTCCCCCGCGCCGTGCTGCGCTGCGCTCCCCCGCGCTCCCCCGCGCCGTGCTGCGCTCCCCTGCGCTGCGCTCCCCCGCGCCGTGCTGCGCTGCGCTGCGCTCCCCCAGGCCGTGCTGCGCTCCCCCGCGCCGTGCTGCGCTGCGCTGCGCTGCGCTCCCCCAGGCCGTGCTGCGCTCCCCCGCGCCGTGCTGCGCTGCGCCGCGCCGCGCTGCGCTGCGGCGGCGGCGCCTGGCGGTGTCGCTGCAGACCGCCCTGCGCGCCGCGCGCCGCCCGCGGCCCGGCCCGCGCCGCAGCCGGGGGGGCTCCCGCCGGCGGCCGGCACCGCCGCAACGGCAAAACGGCGAAGAGACATATATGTATTTTGTATTATTCTTTTGGTCCAAATCGCGAGCGAACGCGCAATAAGCCGGCAGTAATCTGCATTTTAATGAGACGTTTGATAGATTTTCAGCGGAGTGCCCGGCTAAATAATTATTTCCGAGTTCGTCACTTATTGTGTAGTTAGGGCTCTGCTTATAGCCCGGGTTTTTTTTCTTTCTTCCCCTCCCCTCCTCCCCCTTCTCATTTTGAAGGTAATTCCTGGTTAATTTTGTATGAAATTATTAATGCGGCTTTCAGGCATTAATATTTATTTGCCACTGTTTAAAAGCTATAGGGATAACAAAAATGTAAACTTTAGTTTATATTGCTGCCGCGTGTTGAATGGCAGGCGCTGCATTGCCCTTGTGGTCCAAATTGCTAGCAGAATAAACCTTAGCATCTTAATTTTTGGTTCATAACAACATCTTAATATTATGTTAATAACTAAATCTTTTACTATAAAACTGATCAAACTCTTCTGAAGTTTTCAAAATTTAGTTTAAAGCTTCAATCTTGCAGTGCTTATTCAAGCAAAATTCTAACACTCCTGCTTGCTAGAATTGTATTCAAGCAAAACCAACCAAATTTTATTTGTAAGATTTTTTTTCTTTTCCTTTTTTATCCTTTTTATTAGTTTGCCTTCTAGTTCATAAGTATACATAGTTTATCCTGATAGCCATTTGGAAAACAGAAGTGATATTGGCAGATACAAGGAATATTTGTTTCTTTGGATTCAATATAAATAATGAAATAATTTTTTCAGAGAATTTACACATGCAGACAAGGGCAGAAAAAAATTGTTCATAATTGTGTACCTCATTTACCCAAAGAGTATGATTGTATGTGCAAATTAAACTATTGCATGCACATGCTAAATTAGATATTTGTGAGTGCAATTACTTAATTTGCATGTACAGATTAAGTTAGCCCAATTAATCACTATGATAGTCCAATTTTACACAGTTGTGAATCCACTGATGGCAGTGGAGTTGTTTTGCCACAAATGCTGAACTAATGTTAGAGAGAGATGGGTCCAACTTGTGCACAAGTGAAGCACGTGGTCTTGCAAAACATCACTGACAAAATGCATTTTATAATGTGTCAGTTATCATCACTTCTGAGGATATGTTATTTATGAAAAGCGGTTATAGCTATACAATATTTGATCAATTGCTATTAAGACCCCTACATTAGAACCATGCTTCTCACATCTGGAGCTTTTGTTTGGACTAATTAGGGTGATGATCATGGATTCAACCTGTCTTAAATCTCAGATGTATGAAGTGAGCAGATTAAGGACATTTGTTCATAATTAGGATTCCTAAATGGAAATCTGGGAAATGCTTCTTGGGATATTTATAGTCTTGTACCAGCAAGTCTTCTCGTTGTGCGTGCAGTATCTGTGAGATGAGTACTGCATTTCTTGTACAAGTGTCGTTCGTTCTGTGTGTTCCTTTCAAACCCGGTCTACCGTGCGTATTCTCTGTGCAAAAGTAAGAGTGGAAGCCATCAAAATTAAAAAGCAGCTTCATAAAAGGTACCATGTGTCACGTAGTATATTTCCACTTCTTTGGGGACATGCTGTTTGTCAACCAAACGGTGCCCCATGTAGCCCTATGGACATACGTCCCGATGTATCCTCACTTCCCTTGGCGTTGACGCTGCCAACTGGAGTGACTCTCACCCCCCGTTACGTCCAAGCAGTCCAATGCACGCTCAGGGCTTTAAGGTAGCCATTACCCCTGTAAGCATTTGCAAGTATATTTAAGCTAGTTCTCGCTATTGGGTTTTTTTCCCCATCTATTATTTTATTTAATCTTAACATTTATTATGTAGCCAAAATCAAGAACTTCTCCACCCTACACATCTCTGATAATGAAAGGCACCTGCTGAACCTTAATGCTCTTAATGCGTATGACTATAGGCCACTTGGCCAACAGGAACTGGTGTGACTTGGGGGGTTTTGCTGTCACCACACAAGATAGCTCCTTTCTGATGGGCATACAGTGTCTTTTTGCTGATAAACTTATGCTGACAGTCCTGGAGCCAAGAAAAGTATATGGGAAGTTTTTACATGGAGTCAGATGAAGCCCGGTGTGTTGGTATTTAAGCTGCTCGAAGCGTTAGCTGGGCTGAGGTTGCCTACCTGGTTCTTTGTGCTCACGCGTGCATGTGGAAACTGGTGCTGCAGAGGGCTCTTTGCTGTTTTGTTCGTGTCCCAGGTTACCAGGTTGTGCTGCAGACAGACCTGTAAACCCATGCCTGTGACGGACTAGACTGTCGCCACCCCAAAACATGCAGCATGGCACCTTTGCTGTGTGTCTGTGCCCTGGCGTGGCAGGGAGCGGGGCTCTGCGGGGCAGCCCGCCGTGCCCGCCTGTGCCGGTGCAGCTCCGCCGAGCAGCCGGCCCGGGGGCTGCCCCTCAGGTCGCTAAACTGAGCAGCCGCTCCTTTGGATAAAGCTGCAAGAGCAAAAAGGCAGGCAAAACTGCAGAGCATGTGTGACCTGTATAGTACACGTGATTTTTTAAAAAAAAAAGGAGAAAGAAAAAAAAAAAAAGCAGAGCTGTTTTTGACCTGGTTTTGTTCATTTTTTTTCCATGGGTGGGAAATGTGGTGCTACATTGCATGACTTTGTTTCTCCAAGAGGACAAGGGGGGAAGGGGATGGGAAAGGAAAGTTATGGTTAAAGCGTGAAAAAGAAATATTTCTTCCAAAATACGATTTTTTTGTATGTCAACATTTAAATATGAATTGTTCTGATCAAATATTTACTGCTATGGGGAGCTGTGTAGAACATTAATCTTAATTTGTTTTTCTTTTTCTCAAAAGCAATGACTCCAACATAGCTAGGAGATCTGTGTCTTTAAAAATAAATAATGTAGCAGAACGGCATATTCTTTGGTATAGAAATGCTAGCCTGTGGCATCTTCTGCAACTACAAAGCAGTCTCGAGCGAACTTTCTTCCCTTTTTATTAATAATTCCCTAAATCAATGAAGAATCTTTAAAAGTTCCCCTTCACTTTGCTCCTGCACTCCTCGCAGCTCCGACTCTTGCTCATGCTGGCTCGTTCCCCGCCGCTTATTATACATTTGGATAAACCTGTGCGTGTAATTTTGGGAGCGTAGGCTGCAGCCTGCTAATTCTACGTGCAAATACAAAGCGAGTTTTCTCTTTTCTCTTTCATTTTTTTGGTTAGCCCAGGGTTTTGGGTTTTTTCCTGAAGGTGGCAGTGAAAGAAAAAAAATAACTCCCTTTGAAGATTTAGGAATTTTATTACAAAACAGATGGACAAGTACTGTATTTTACCCATTTCCCCTTGTGCCCATGAGCGCTGACAATGAAAACTACAGCTCCTCTAAAGTGCTGATCAAATTGTGAAAAGGTGGCCTTTCCCAGCAGCCTGGCACACTCTAGCATTATCCCAGCTTATAAATAAACGGATGGGCTGAGCTACTTCGGCTTTTTTTTTCCCTCTTAGTCCTTACCAAGATAATTGAGGATCATAATAGTGGGAAAGGACTGCAGTCATCATTCGCTGCCTGTCAGGTATCAGTACTCATCTTCGTGTCATCCGTCACCATTGAACCACTCTGTCATCTTTCCCCAGCCTTCAGCGCCGCTCCTTCTCATCGTGTTCATTATCTCTGGCTCCGACCAAGCCCCCTCCCCCAGCCCCTGTAAATGCATCTTTGTGCGACTCTCAGTCTTCTGATTATGAATCAATGATCATGTGGTGTAAGAGAGATAGATGGCTTTTAGTTCCATCTTGTCTTCTCTAATTGTAAAATATTAGTTACATTAGACTGTGTCTTTTGATTAATGGAACTTATTTGGAGTGGCCTCTCCCAGCCCTCCCCCTTCCAAAGTCCTCCACTGACTTTTGAGAATTGAGTGATTTCACTTAAAGCAGACAAATAGGCCCTTCAGCAAGGAGATAGCTAAGCTCTAATATTGTGGGCAAAGCAAGCTCACAGAGCCAGAGTTGTGTGTGTGTGTGCGTGTGTTTTTAAAGAAAGGCTTCAACTCCGGCTAGACAAATACAGACCATTTATTAACGTACGTACAGCCGTGCTATTTTGCAAATCCAGCAATTCTTATAAAGCTGCAAAGCAGGACATAAGGCTGAATGCCTTCTGAATTAAATTAATCTTAGATAGGAATTAAGAGCATCCTCGCTTTCACTTTGGATGAAGCAGGTCAGTCCAGAACTTTGATGTATTAATGCTAGCATGAAGTGTTATCTTAATACACTCTTTTATACTTACAGGACATATCATCAACCAAGTGTCTCTTCCTTGTACATCTGACACTGTGAGACATTCGTCCTTTAATACAGAATTTATCTTATTTGGCACTATTTACCTAAACATGGTCTGTTGATAAAGTCCTTGCTGTACAAATGGAAAGGCAGTTGACTAAATCCCTTATTATAAATAATCACTGTCTATCTTTCAGTGTAAATTCAAGGACATGTTCACTTTCAAGCTATCAGTTCAATTAGAAAAGGTCTATTCACTGTCGATGTCTATATCTCATGGAAATAGGAAAGCACAGTTAATAAACAAATCAAACTATTTTAAAAAATAGCACAGTGGATTATGAATTCTAGAGCCCATGCTGATGGTGACACTGTCAGGACACATGCTATACAAAAATACATGCAAACAGTTTTATCTAAATTTTTTATGCTACCTTCAGGATTTAAATCTGGCCTTTCTGCCTGCCCGCCCCCCCCCGCCCCGGCACTCAAATCTTTAACATTATTTCAGAAGATACTGCCTATAATGTACCTTCCATATATTAAAATTCAAAGAATAAGCTTATACATATATAAAAAGCTAGTTAAGCCTTATTCAATTTACTTCTTTCTATTAAAGAACAGCAAAACTGTTTCGGTGTGTGTAGAATAACAGCTCGGGACGGACGCCTGCCGCAGAGCCGAGAAGCAGGAGTGGGGGCTCAGGGTCCTATGGCTGTCCTCGCTTTTCCCGATTTCACTGTGACGGCTGGGGCAGTTTCCTATTCCGAAAGGCTCTTGCCGAAGTAGCCATGTGATTGCAGAAAAATTTCTCTCCTTTCTTTTTATAAGAAAGTAACTCTCTAGACTTTAGAGTTATGGGAAATGCTTGAAAGGAGGAATCCAGAAAGCTGGGAAAAGTCCAAAAAGGAATGCAGATTTAAAAAAAAAATTTTTTTATATCTCGTGATATTAATCACATCTTATGGAATTTAAAGGAGCTTTTCCAGTGGCCTGGTTCTTGATACCCAGAGGCTCAGACTGGAAGGGCTCTGTATGCAAGGTCAGCCCTGCTCTCCCCCATCCGCCTGCAGCTCCAGTCCTGCGTTCGTCTGAGATCAGAATTTGGCTCCTGATGGGTATTTCCACGCAGTATTTACCACCCTAGAAGGAGTGATTATATTTAATGGCAGAATTTCAGTTGACTTCTCAATATGTATTGAGTTGACCTTTAAGTTAAACCACAGATTAATTTTTTTTCGTTGTCTCTTTAAGTACATTTATAGACCTCTCTGTTCTGATTAGCATAACGGTAGATAGAGAAAAGTTACCTGGGTCAGATTATTTGTTGAAATCAGAGGAATTGCATGGCTTCTCCAGAAGGCAAATATTTTGGCCTCCTCTAACCACTGTATACATTAGTTTTGTTGCAAAATGATTTGGGTTTATATACAGAGACACCCAAGTGGGTATCAGTTTGCTTGAAAGCCCGGAGCCTGCCATTGATTTCATATAAGCAAACCTCTCTGGAAGACGATGGAAGTCAATGAAGCTTATGTGAGATTGAGTGGCTCTCCCATCGGCAGCAGGGCTTGGAGCGAGGCTTCCGTGTGCTAGGTGCTGATGGCAGGAACGTTTGCCTCTTTGCTACCTGACATGCTGTGTTTGGCTTAAGTTCTTCAGAGATAGGTAGGGATCACTTTTACTCTAAATCATGAAAAAAAATACCCAAACACCCTACATGGACACTTTGTGTCCCACTGCCCATGGAAACTCAATATCTTGAACTTCTCCAATTTTATTCAAAATAAAACCCGCAGTAGCCCCTGGTCCTCTGTGTACTGCCTGCCACAGGAGTTATGGGAAGGGGATTTTGGTTTTGTTTCCTTTAACATCTAATGGATTTGCTGCTTATTCATCATGTGCCCTTTGCTGGGTGGCAACGCTTGAGTTTAGGGACATGGGTAAGAGCTAAAGCCACCCCTCAGCTCTGGGTGTTATTGGTCTGCGTGCAACGCGTACAGCGACCAGCCAGCTCTGGGTGACCTGTAGTGATGCTAAAATTACCACCCTCCCAGTTAGCGGCCAGTGGCCTCTCGCTGGCCAAGGGGCTCCAGCCCACAGGCGGGTGGCGACGGGACGGCGCTGCCCCTGCACCTCTGCAGGTGATGGGCTGGTGGCCCCTCGTGCATCCAGCATCCCCGGGGCCCTCTGTCCCTCTTGCACTGGGCGCGAATACCACATAAAAATAAACACAAAAATAAATACAAAAGGAGCGTGGATTCGAAATGGAACAATGTAATGTGCCAGCTTTTAGCCCCAGGCGAATTTTCATGTCTCTTTTACGAATCTTTGTAAGTAAGGGTTAGGCTACGAGGCCCCAGCTCGGAGACAACTTGCGCTCGTGTATTGTAAGCACGTGTGCATTCCCACACAAGTCTGTGGGATGACTTACAGGCTTTATAGTATGCATAACCTTCAGCAATTTGCTGAATCAGGGTCTAAATACTGAAATATTCTTTAATAGTGCTGGCTCCACAATGAAACTCTAGAAGGCACATTTCCCTCTCAGTGTGTCTCCATAAGACTCATCAATGATAATGGAGTTACATTAGGCACATCTAAAGTTAATTATACAGTTACCTCCCTCTTGGCCCCTGTTTGTCAAAGAGAATATGATAAAAGAAAAATCCTCTGTCTTCTAACATCTATTTTTATTTGAATTTTGATCTGCCATCTAGACGAAAGAGTAAAGGGCACACTAAGAAGACCTTGGGTAGGTGGGTCTGGATGTTTGTTAGCTGAGAGCCGGCGTGGGAAATGTTGTGTTAGGAAAACGTGCAGAAAAAAATCTATGGAAACCAAAGCAAAAGAAATATTTAGGGCAGGTTGTTAATAAATGGGAGCAAAGGTCTTCCTTTTTAAAATGAAGTGGGTGGCTTTTAGGGATGCTGATTTATTTCGGAGTATGGGTTTAGAGGTATGCTTCAATTGGAAAAAACAAATGCTAGTGTTCACTAAAAACTCAGGAATTTATAATGTAGAGATGAGGCTGAATGAAACAGTAGATCTAGAAATTCTGCGATTTGCTGCATATTAAAAAAAAAAGTATTTTTTATGTTTGGTTGGTTGGTTTTTTTAACATGATCTCACAGTTAAATTTGGTGAACCAAAATCCTCTATCCCAAACGCAGGTCTCGGAATGTCTTGGTTTTGGTATACGTGCACATTGCTGAGGGATGCCAGGTTTGTCTGGGGACCCAGTAGCTTTGACATACTCCAGTTTACAGTACCTGAAGTGTGCTCAGTTGCTAATGCGTTTTGCATGCAAGATGACTGTGCTTCAGCATGACAGCTAAGAAAAATGTCATTTTAATTTTAATTGGAGCAGGATACAATTTGGGGGAAAAAAAAAAGAAAAAAAAGAAAATCTGATTCTTTGTTAGAGATTTGTTCCACAAGAGTCCAGTCAGAAGCCTTCTAGTACTTAATAAAGTCAAATTCTCACTGAGCGTTCCTGCGAGCTCCTGTGGAAGCCAGTGGGAGTTGCGCATGAGTACCGAGGGCAGCGTTTTGCCCTTAGGACTGAATTTCCCAACTGACTATTCTTTTAGACTGTCTTTTGATTAACAATCTGTTTGCAGCAGGCTAGGGCCAGAGAGGCAGCGTATACCCCACTGTTCAAATCTGTGGCAAAATATTCTGTGGAGAGCTACTTAATAAAAATCAACTTGCTCCAATAGTCATTGAGAAATACCTCAACTGTTAGCAATCAATCGAGGGCTGAGTTGGGAAAAAAAAAATACAAAAGGACATCAAAGAGGTTCTCATTCCCAGTCTATTGCTCTATTTAAGGGTCCTATAATTCGGTGAGGTTGTGTGCTAAATAATTTGTAAGCCTTCAGAACATCCAGGTTATTGTTTGTGGACAGATGGTGCATCACATTTTATTGCTTATTCCTTCTGTGGTTTCTCATATGCAGGACTGATGTGCACTCTGAAGTCTTTGTTTCCTTGCTAAAATCTCTAATCTAAAACAGGCAATCAAGCACACAGACAGTGCTTCAGAAAGCATAATCATAGTTTTAAAGGGGGAAAAAAACATTTCGGCTGCAGTTAGGAAGCAGATGTGTTCCCTGAAAATGCAAAAGGTTATCAGAAGTATTAAAATAGGAAAATAGATACGGAATTCGGGAGCGCTGGGGAGAGCATGTATTTTATTTCAGTACTGCAGGGTAGGTGTGCCTTTTCCTAGGCTACCTGCTTTGTATCTGGCTCTCTGTGGAGCTGGTGCAGCGAAAGCCTTCGGAGACCGACTTCTGCTTCCACCTTTCCCCCTGAGATTGGCAGTCTTTGTCTTTTACAGGCAAGGAGCAGCCGTGTTGTGATCCTGGAACCGCTGCTGCCCTGAAGAGTTAAATCATGTTGATGTACAGGAAGGAAATGGAATAGACTAACTCTACTCTTTTCTTCCTACGGATTTTTCTTTTTATTCTGAAGATAGAATTACTGTTTGTAAGCATCTGAAAGTCATTAGTGGCTCTGCAGTCTGTCAGGTGCCGACGCAAAAAACTGCTGAAACTGAACGGGTTCCTGTGCGGAGTGCTGGGAATTTGTCATGTGCTGATGAGCAGTTATAATAATATATGAGCAAATCACAAGCATTCTGCAAATTAATCAAATTTTTTTCCCCCTTCTCCCTTGTCTCTGGGAGAGTGGCTTTGCCGGCAGACGTAGGTGAAGCAGTTTTACTCACAGATGGTAGCTCTGGCATCAGATGGAATTTATATAACAGTAATTCTGATTTCCTGCCAAAGTAGCACTGAAAACACCAGGGAGATTGTACAAGACAAGTCATGTGGTTTTGCTGAGGTTGTTGTGGGAAGTTTAAGGGGGGAAATCTCAAATTTTCCTCTTTGCATTTATTGTTTTAGCCTGAAGGGCCAGAAATCGTACGCCATTCTGCCATAGGCGAAATCCAACACATCTTTTTTTATGAATTGCGCTGAAAGAGTGCTTCCCAGCTGTTGAAACTGCTGGCGGGGAGGGAGCCACATGACTCCTCATCCTTTCCCTTTCCCTACAAGGATTAAAGGAGGGAGGGTTCAAAAGGTTGCTGCACTACATGTTGGAGTGAGGCAGGGTCTCCCTTCCCAGGAAGCGATGCCATGTTCACTTAGGTTGTACTCCCTCGGGCATAACGGAACGGGGGGGCTTCCCGGAGCTTCGGTAAACATCTCGGGAACGGCTCTTCCTCCTCATTAAAAGGGGGGGGGTTCGAGTGAGGTTAGTCGGGTAGATTAAGGTTATTAGTTGCGTCTCCGCTGACATTTCCAGTTGGATCAGGAAAAAGCAGAAACGCGGGGTTTTTTACCCATTAAGGGTAAGCGCTTGGTGCACTTGCTATCCAGCCGAAACACGTACCGATTTGATGGCGGGTCCGATCCTGACCTCGCTCAGAGCCGCGCAGATCTGTTCAAACCGCAGGATGCGAGAGCAGAATCAGGCCCTGTGGTTTTTGAATCAGATCGCGCTTTTAAAAACAAAAGCAGTCTTCCCTAGAAAAATATTATGGTGTTTTTATAATAGCAGCGTATTGAGTAATGCATGGGGCATAGCAAGACTGCTGTGACACTAAAAGAAAAAAATAGAGGCGAGCAGAACGGGAGAACTTTCAGGGGCTGTTTTTAATAAAGAGGTGAATTCTTTCTGCAGTAGGAAAAATGATAAAAAGATGGCGTATCAGCTACATTATGCAACAAAGTAATGCTGCTGTGTTTTTATAATGTAAGGCACTGCCCATTTGTTTTGGTTTACGTGACTGCAGTGAAATAAGTGGATTAGACTGAAACTTTAGCATGCTTCATTGCAGCTGGTTGCAGACATCTGTCATTCCTCAGCCATACATTCTGGATCATGCCAAGAAGAAAAAGCAAAGTCTGACACCTTTCATTTTAGAGAGCCTTTTATAGAAAAGAAAAGGAGAAGGGGAGAAAGCATTTCCTTTGTGACTTAATAAAAAAGACACTTTTTCTGCGACAACATCAACAGTACTTTCCAGAGGGAGAGGTCCTGCAAAGTTAATGCTCAATTTATTCTTTGTAGCCTTTTAATTTTTACTGTTTGAGCTCCTGATCTGTTGAATGGGATATGATAAAAAGATGTTTGTTTTTTTTTTACAGAGACATTAGCTGTATGTACACCTAGGTAGGAAGGGCGCCTGGTGAGGGGTGGGTTGCTGTGAGTCCCCACTCCGGCTGCGCTCGCGGTAATTCAGTGCAGTGATGGCACATAATGCTGCAGCGTTGCCGATAATGAGTTGTTCTGCGAACTACACTCACAAAATCCCATAAACAGATAATAGTAATGTTTTAGCGGAATGATTAGTGGGGTTGTGAGCTACTCGTGGATAATTTGAAATATTAGCTATTAGTGAGCGGGATATTTATTTACTTAAAGTGTTTTGTTTTTCCTCAGTCTCCTTACCAACATGCTGCTGTAAATAGAGAATCATGAGGTACGTGACAAGTTATAATGTGACAAAATACCATCTAAATTACCCCCGTTACGTAACAAAGCAACAACTAAAATTCAAGACGAACGTGCTTAGCCTAAGTGACATCATACGCGCAGAAAACAACTATTCTAGCTCAGGGTCCCACTTCAGCAAAGGTTACAGCACGCGGATAATTCCGTCCCTTCGCATTGAGGCGCTTTGTGGCCCCTGGGGCTGATGGGGAGCCTCCTGACCCTCGCCTCGCTGTGTCTGCAGGGGCAGGCCTTCGCCGGCGCAGGCTGGGTGGCTGGCCTGTTCAACACCAGCTGAGGATATGACACGTTGAAATGTGGGCAGGAAAAGTTTAGAAAGCTGAGTACGGGATTTTTTAAATTCCATTCCACCAAATAAAATAAATAAGCTCAAGACAGTTGCCCAGAGTGAAAGAGAAAATGCTATTGTATTTATGAATTGCTAGGCAGAATAAAGGATATTTGGTAGCAAAATATCATCACTGACAAGGCCTTTCCTATTAGCACCTCTGAAGAGCGCGATCTCTTTACTAAAATCCCAGTGCCGCCAGTACAGCATTTATTCTGGGAAATCATAGGTACATTAAATTCAAATAGAGCTTCATTCCAGAAGTCCTAAATGCTCCCTGAAATAATAAATATTTACTGAGACAATTAAAAAATATGACAGAACATTAGACAGAAAACTTGTGAATGACCTAGTAGGAAAACGGAGATATTTTGCTCAAGGGGGTTAAAATGGGAATGTAATGTTATTGACGTGATTAAAACAACTAAAGGAGTGAATAGACATAACAATTAATTGAAATATGTAAGTAAAGGCAAAGGTGGGACTCTGAACATGTAATTTTGATAATCAGAAGATCTCAGGGTTAGTTAATATTAAAGAAAATTACCTTCAAAATGCATTTCCTTAGCTGCAGTCCACTTGCACCCCCAAAGCATGAGAGAAAGAGAAGGCTGTCAGCGGGCTGTAACCCACGCGCTCCCTGGGCGCGGGTCCCCTCTGCTCTCGCGCGGCGGGGCCCAGGCTGCGGGGATGCGGGGATGTGGGGGTGTGGGGATGTGGGGGTGTGGGGATGCCCTCTGGCATCCTGGGCTTCGGGTGGGGCTGCGCCTCTGGGCTTTGGCAGAACACGAACTGGTACCAGAGTGGGCCGCGTGGCTGGAGAGGAATGCTTATATTTTTGGCCAGGCTGTTTAGGATTGAGTTTAGGATTACAAAGGGGATTATGATTGAGGAATTTATAAATTGCCGTAACCATTGCCATTGGAAATTTAGTCAGAGGTGGCCTGCTCTTTCCAACAGGTACCTAGTGCCCTTGGTAAGAACTCTGTCCTCTACTTATGTGTATAAACCAAAGTAAATAAATATGAAAAATTAAATGTAATTAAATTTCCCAAAGCATGGGACAATGATAGTCTGGCATTTCAAGCTCAGTCAATGACAGCATTCCCACTAACCTCGTTTGGAGCCCGCTGAGGCACCGGGCTCGTAACTCACGTTGTCATGTCAAAACCCGAACCGGTGTGCCGTCGTGCACGGGTGCTGCGCCGCGCCGCGCGGATGCGCCCGCTGGCAGCGGTCTGAAATACACAGGTCCTTAAAAAGCAAAGTCTTCAGCTGTTTTTCTTAATTTTTGTTTTACAAGGTTCGCATAATGTTTAATATTTGTTTAGGAGGACCTTTTCAGCTATTCTGCTGATGCTTTTCCTTTTTTCCAAGAAAAGATCCATTTCTCTTCTAAATCAAAAGTTCCTAGGTGAAAAGCTTACTCTTCTGAAAAAGAAACAAATTCTGTGCTAGGTGTGTAGAGCTGAGTAATCCTGTTTACTTCATCAGCTCTGCAAGAAATGGGAAATGTTTGTTTTCCCAGGAACTGCAAGTCTCCGTTACACCGTCAGCGACTTCACTAGCCATTTTGCAATTTGCTTGTATTTAGTGGACTGCAGAGGGCTAGCAAGTTCCTCAGTCTACCTCCAAATAATTATAATTTCCATGCTCTATATAACAAAGATAGCAAGTGTTAAATTAGTGGTGTTTTCCATAATTTTGTCACTGACTTGTTTAATAAGTTAAAAGCATATGTATGAAGGATAGTGGTAGAATTTTCTGCTTGTTTCTCTTTATCATGCGTGTCCAGGCAGCTGTTAGCCTCTGTGTCGTACTGACTTACCTTTGGCTGTTTCACATAGCAGGGTTCATTTGTGCGGGTTTTTTTCTTCTTTTGCTTTTAAAGGAAAATTTAGTGGGTGATAATTAGTGATTGTAACCTTTTGAGACGGGAATTGAACTGTTACTTTAAGTGCAGTTTTTATTTTAGGGGGAATGTGTGAAATTAACTTAATCTTTTAATAATATGTGTTAAAGACAAAGTGTTGCATCAACTTTTGCTTTTCCCTGCCATCATCAAACCCTTTAGTATTCTCATCAGCAAGCTGAAATACCTATTCAGAAACACCAAGCACTGTATAATATACTAAATCAAGAGCAGACTCCACCTTTGATTACATTTCAGAAAAGCCATGTAGGTATCTGAGGGTTTAATTTGATCCGATGAATGGAGATTTTTTTTTTTTTAAGTAAAAATCCTTGAAACAAATTAGTTACAGATTAGGTCTTTTCATTCTCCAGATCTTCTGCAGCCAGCGGTGGTTCAGTCATTTGCCACCCTGCTACTGCAGGTTCCCATAGACTGAGCGTCCATCTCGGCAAAACACCGGGGCCGCGGTGCCATGGGGTGGCTTTGGGATGGGTGCTGGCCTCGAGACGGTGCCGTACACCACGTTAATCCCTACAGGGGATTCCTTCTGGATCACTGACCTGCCACGGTAGACTTCACAGGTGGATAAATCCTACTAGTTTTAGGGCGATTTTTCCAAACATCGTGTTTTGCCGTGAGCTGGGTCTTTACCCCAAACTTACCGTCCCCTAATTAAGATCTTTCCTGTAACCCACAGCGAGAGAAAGGCTCCTCCAGCTGGCAGTGCCCGTGGTCAGACCTGAGCTGCCCCTGGAAGTGTCTGCTCTATATTAGCGGGGGGGATTTAGGTAACTAGTCTGGTGCCTCTTACCATGAACAATTCCTCTGACTACTCTTAGGACTATTTGCAGAATTGAACCTGGTAATGAAGGACTCCACTTGAATGGAGAGTGGTCAGGGGGCTGCCATAGCTTTAGGTGTCCCGTGGGAAACACACAACCCAAAGCCTTCGCTTTGGTAGGTGAAAATGATCCTAGGTCTTCCTAAAATGCAGATACTTATGCTTTTTTTGTATATACTTCTACAGTAAATCATAAAAAAAACCTCAGACAAGGCTTTTCGTTTTTATGGCTTTTCCTGGTCAACATGAAATAGAGAGTTTTTAAAATTTAATTTCCTTTTTTGTAATCCAATAAACATATAAACTTCACGGAATATTGTAATTTTCCCAGAAGACCATCTTGGTTGGTCCTGGACCTGTGTGTAAATAAACATATACTTTTCAATTGTTTTATAAAAACTTTTATCACATATATGAACGTGATTGGATGTACTTTAATCTGTCTGGTATTTTGGGAGTTTCATAAAATGCATATTTTGAGACCAATAAAGTGGAATGGCTCAATCAGAGCCATTATTGTCTATTGGACAAATATATTTATTCAGCATTTTCCCATCCATACTGTTATGCTCCAGATCAGAATGGCTGCTTTAGAGCCATTCTGCTCTCCTGGGTAATGCATACAGTACTTGGGATGTTTGCTGTGGATAGTAAATGTACTTATGAAAATTTATACATTAAAAAAAGGAAATCGCACTAGCCAAGATTTAAATGAAAATAGGTCTTCCTTTGCAAATGCTTATTATTACGCTATAATAGCGTTACTTTAAAATGGCAGCGTTCACCAAGACCCTGAGGCTGTGGTCTGAGAACACCATGAGTTCAGCCCAGTAGTCACTGCCAGAGAACTGGAGACACTCAAAAAGTCTTTCTTCCTACCCGGAAAGCACCCGGCCATCATTGCCTGCTGTTACTTCTGAGGCAACACACACTTCATCTGTTTAAAGATGATTGTACCTCAAATACAAGCTTGTGTAGGAAAAAAGATTTAAAGCAGCTCTTCCTGGGGAGGCCCAGGCTCGCTGAAGGTCTGCATGCAGCTTGCTGGCTTTGCGCTGCAGCAGATGTGCGATCGCATGGACCGTTCCACCAGCAACGCTGTGGGACTGAGCATCGCGGTGCAGGAGGCTGTCGCCATCCATCCTAAGCCACTGCAGCTGGTCCTGCAAGAGAGCCTGGTCACGGCCGGAGGTGGTCCTGGCCATTTGGGATTGCTACAGCAGCCCCGGAGGTCAAGTCCAGATCTTCAGTGTCCAAACAGATTTCCCTTCAAGAAGTTCAAACCTTTGAGAATTTCAAATATTTCTTAGTGAGGGAGTAATTTATTTGTTTTAAAGAGGTAATTGCTGTTATTTTCGATTTTCACTGAAAGGATATTCCTAAACCAGGCAAAGAAATCTGAAATGAGTTTGCCGTATTGCATTGCAGTAAGTGCTATAGCCATTGACCATCTAAGGAAAAACGTTCTGTCAGATAATCATGGCCATTTTTGCATTTTAAGGGAACAAATGTCATATCTAAGAAACACATTTTATTCAGAACTTAATTATAATTTATAGTACATTGCACAGCATTTGTTTTCTGTTCATCATTTTATTGCTCTTCTGCCTTTTCCTTAAATTTATGCATTAAATTGTGTGTCTGTGTGTCTGTATGCGTGTATCTGTGTGTATATATGTACACATATGCAATATAATAAAAACTGGTGTAGTGGGGACAACAGACGGCTTGTGTGTGATGTATTATTGGCATTTTTCTTTCAAATTACCGTTTTCTTGCTGCTTTGGGAGAAAGCCATGATTTTGCTGTGATTAGTACACTTTTAACAATCTGGAATAAATTCCTGATCTTATTCATGTGACTAGTCCAATGCCCATTTTTACGTTTTAGTGCAAACCCCTACATATGTGCCTGTAATACCACAAAAATAAGATGTTTCTTTGTGGAAATTTTTATAGAATTTGGATGCCGATCAAATATTTTTAGAAGTCGAGAATTAATGTGGCTTGACCATGTAAATGATTTTTTTAATGAAAAAGACTTTAGTATTCATCACTCTTTCTCTCTCTCGCTCTTGTTTGTGTATTCCTTTGTGCTAATCTTAAATAATGGATCCATATCAAAGTTAATAAATTAGTGACTATTAGCAGTGTTTGGATTACAGTAAGTAACCAATGGCACTGACGTTTTATGTGTTCCAATAATACATTTTGAGTTTTAAAGATAAGACAAAGCAAAATAGGTTTGGCAAGTATTTCAATCCTTAACAACTCACGGGCAATGGCTGTGTTTAAATCCAAGGCCCCTGCTTTAAATATACTTTCCTTTAAATGGTCCTAAACCCCAGACTTTGAGATCCATGTCTTTCTCAAAACCTGCATTTTCTGCCTCTGTTCAGCTGATGCACCATGTTGGGCTGCATCAGTCATGCCATGTTATGAAACCTAACGCGATGTGACTGATGCAGGCTGACATGATGTGTCACAAAGCAACATATCAGATCACAAACTTGAAAGAAAAGAAAACAAACTTTTTTTTCTCAAAGCCTAAATTAACAAAGCAGCATATATTTTTGAAAAGGTGGACTAGTTTCAAATGTGAGGGATTTTTCTAAATATTGGTCCCACAGAAAAGTTCTCCATCCTCCCGTCCACACTCCCTGTTGTCTGCAGGGTACAGTCAAAACTAGAGAAGGTGCTGAGCCTAGGTCATCTCAGCACTGCTGCATTGCCGGGGCTGATCCTGGAAGGCTTAGATGGCTTTCAGAGGACTGGCTTCAGCAGGTGCCAGAGGTAATCACCCTTCCTGGGGAAATCCCCACCTTCTAAAGGTGTTCTTTGAGCCCAGCTACCACTGTTGCCATTTTAGCCTTTTTTTATTACTATTTTCTGCTGCCCCATTTCTTTAGACTGTCAGCTTCCATCCAGAGGATTACAAAGTCTCTTCGCACGCTCAGTCACAGACTTCATAGAACGTTGCTCCACAACAGGAGTATTTCAGCTGCAAACAATATCTTGTCCTCTATCCTCACGTTTTGATCTGAGGAAGATGCACCGTAACTTGCCCCCCTTGTTGGCCCACCTTTAGTCTAATTCGCCTTCCTACAAATGCAATGCATTGCACATTATCTCCTGAACTATCAGGAAGATTTCTTCTTTTTTTTTGAAGGGCTTTCATATAATTTTATTGGAAGATATATAGTGGGTAAAATATATATGAACTATAGCTTGCTAAGAAAGAACCTACCAACCACTGCTAGATAAAACGTTATAAATTTATTGCCAACTTATCTGGGAAGGGTTATTTTAAGAGCCTGCTGCCCACAAGTTTTTGAGCTAAAATTAATGGATGGGATACCTAAGAGAAATGGGCATTTTCCTTCACCCCTTAGTTACAAGCAAATTGCAGATATTGTTATCTTTGCAAGTGAGAATAATCTCTAGTTTTTGTACTACTTCTGCTGTAAACAATGTACCGCTTGCTTTCCTATGACCCTCACTCTGTATACATATTTATATATTATTCATACCAGATTAAAAATGAATGTGCTCTTTACCACAGTTGTACTGCATAGTGACAATACAAATTAACTTATTGTGTACTTACTTTTCACAAGGCAGTGATGTGAAATTTTGATGGCCTGAAAAAGTAAGTCGTGGGGGAGGCAAGGCAGAACTGAAGCCTTGTAGGTGCACTTTATATTGTCTGATTTATTAAAGTGCATTGAATTAATAAATGACATTCTCTGTATGGAATCGCATGGGTTTGAACTTGGTTTGGTGGTGGACAGAAAGAGTTCGCTTTTAGTCTGGCGCACGTGAGGTGGTTAGCTCCATCCATGCTTTGTGGATCCCTTGTTTAGAATTTGTTTTTTGCAGGAAAGAATTAGGATGGCCAGGTAATGATAGCTACTTGTGGGCAAAGCATTAAGAGCTGCTTGGTGAGATCTCACGCTGTTGGCTAGCGGTACCAATTCTAGCTAAAACTGTCCAATGTATTCGCGTGCTACATGATGCTTGAGGGGTTCAGCGGGTGCCTGATGGGCGCGTTGTACCTCCTCGCTCCTGGCGTCCCATCTCTCTCTGTGCTCCCTGCACGCTGCTCTGCGAGCAGTTATCAGGGACATTATGTCGTCTTCGGCACTCTCGGTTGCTGGCCATTGCAGCACACGAGATGGACCAAATAAACAGGATATCTTTTTGCTTTTTCCATAGCATCAATAAAACCAGAGTAAATAAGGCTGGAGGGCAAGTTGTACCATTTGTCACAACTTAGGAGGGCATCTTCTGTTCTTAGCAAGGGAACCAGTCATCAGATGGTCAAATGGAACACTGGAAATACTGGAAGGGAGCTGGTGCTGCTGGTGTAGGTAGTCTCGCATCTCAGTGGCTGTGACAGTGGCAGGCCTTCAACTTTTGGAGAAAGGGAAAAATCACTTCAATTCTTCATGGAGCAAGTCTCCGTCCCCTTTACTCAACATTTCTCCCGCTTTGGCCAAGGCATTTTGGCACCTCCCCAGCAGAGTACTCGACACCTCTTAACTCTGCCCGCTCAGAGGCATTGCCCAGGAGGGAGGAAAAGGAAAGAAAGAGTCCAGAACCCAGCTGTGAATTCTGGAGACTTTATCCGTCTCTGACAAACAACGGGGGAGATGTAATGGTTTTCTTAGATTTTTTTTTCTGAGTTTTCAAATATTTCTACATTTTCTGAAACAATGAAAATCAAACTTTCTCTGGACCTTCTTCATACCCAGACAGTTTTGAGAGTGCTTCCAGTTTTCAAAACCATCATATTCAAAATTTTTCAAGCATATTTGTGCTTCTGTATTGATTTTAAGACTGACTCTACGAGGCACTAGGGACACCTTCAATCTCTTCGTTGACTATTTCCTCATATCTTACAGCTGAAATTTTTCTATAAAAGCCCAATCCAATTTCTGTAACATTATCTATGTAGGTTTCTTCCGTTGCTATTGCTATGAAATTTTCCACTGAAATTTGACTTTGTAATGATTAGCAGCTTACAGATTTAATTTCTTTTTCCTTATGAAGTTGTTGAGGAAAATGTCTTTCTTTATCCCAGGAGAGAACTAGAAGATCGACCCACACTCCATCCCAAGATTTATGCATAAACATGCATGTTGGAGGTCTTGGCGGAGTGGTCAGATTTCTGGCAGTCTTCAACTTGTAAAAGCAAAGGGTGGAGGGGAGCTTTCAGTCCTTGAGAAAGGAAACATGCCTTAGTCTGGGGCATAGGGCTTGGGTAACCGTGGACTGGACGTACCACTTCTTTCCTCTGGGTAGCAAGCAGTACGTTTTGGGGGACTCAGCCTTCAAGTGGTAGTTTTGGTGTTACAGTAAAAACGGCAGGTTATTTGAGCAAGCCAGAGCACTAATGCTGGCTCAGGTGAATTTACTCTGCCAGAGATGCTCGTGCTGGTGTGCCAGCAACAGCGCGAGGTTAAAACCAGCAGTTATCCAGGCTCCCGTCTCTGCTGGGAGGACTCCGGTAGCATTCCCACTCCAGTACAGGTAACATCGGACCAGTGCACAACAAGCGTCCATTTGCTTATCTGTTAAATTCCCACCTCCTCCTCTGCTGCTCCAGTGTCTGGTTTATGCCTGCTAGGTAGTGCCGCGACAGCAAAGGAAAATGTGCTCTTCAAATGTGGAGATAGGGTATTGTTTTTCACTTATCCTGGCTTTATGTAGATGGTCTGGCACATTTATTTATTCATTTATTTGAGCAAATTAAAGCAAGCTAAGCGCATTTGACCTCAGATGGTCCTGGTTTAAGTTAATTTGAGAGACAAAGCTCATAAAGTTCCAGTAAAACACATCAACAACTTCCCAGCATAGGTTGAAATGTGATTGCTGAAACATAAACTCCAAAACCAGATACAGCATGGAGATTCAAAGTCACAATAATCTGAAAAATATGGGAGAGTATATCGATAGACTTGCTAGAAGCGATATCTTTCATTCATGCCTTTGTTTTGCAGTCGGTTGCTGTTTCACCCACAAGAAGTGCATCTATCAGATTTTGTGCATTAACATTCCTTTTCTAGCTTGGACATTTTATTTTAAAGCTGGTGATAACCTCAGGTCCCAGTCCAGCAAATGGTTATGTGCTGGTGTATTTTTACTCACCGGAGTAATCTCACTGGAGTAAATGTTTGCAGGTTTGAGGCCTTGGTTATCTCAATCCATTATTTCTTTCCATTAAAAAGTAATCTGTGTGACTGAAATAAAACATACAATTCTTTACTCAGAAACCCACCCAAAGACAAAGCGTGTTTATTAGACTAAGGGTCTGCACATTGTCATCCTTGAATTGCACTTCAATAAAAAAGATAATTAACAAATGTAAAAGAAGGCAGTCTCGCACACGATTGCGCTGTATTTACAAGAGTTTAGTTTGGATCGCAGGCTGACAGATTTACGGCTGGGAGGAGGGAGATGAAATAGCTGCACTTTTCCGGATAATCCGAAGCAGAGAATTTTTAAAACGCAGTTGCTTTAGCTAGGCATCACGCGAACGGCACAGATTTCTTATTCTTGCTGGAGAGACGCGGCGACGTCCTCCACCCGACAGGAGGATTTCTGCTGGGGGGGCTCCGGCGCGCCCGGCGCGGTCGGGCCGTGCAACGGGAGGGTTTGCAGGCGCCACGTACGTGAAATAAAAAACTAACCAGGCTCTCGTCTGTCACAGGTCACCGGCCTTTCCAGTGCAGATACTGCCCGTACAGTGCCTCTCAGAAGGGAAATCTGAAGACCCATGTTCTCTGTGTCCATCGCATGCCTTTTGACAACAGCCAGTATCCCGACCGCAGGTTCAAGCGCTCCAGAGTTGACTCCGAAGCTTCTGGGAATTTGGAGGAACCTGCAGCTGTCAAACCGGGGAGCTCGGCAGAGCTAGCGGAGGAGGGCAGCAAGGCCCAGGAGTGATGCAGCTCGGCGGATCCGTCTCCATACTGCAGTAGCCTTTCACACCGGGTTGAGGTGTGCGTTTGGGTGAGGGTCGGCTAGCTGCCTTCCAAGGGAAAGAATGGCGTGCGAATTCCCAGAAGTGTACAGGTTGCTGAAAACATTCAAATATATGTATATGTACACGTACACACACACGCGCATATATATATATATATATATATTTACACACACACAGAGATATTCAGTCATACACACTTTGAATATATATCTACGTACACACACACACACACAAAATACACACCTTCCATACGTGTGTGTGTGTGTGTGTTTAAATATATATCTCACAAACGCAAAATAAATATCCAGCCCTTGAAAATGGCTGCTAAACTGTTACCTGGCAACAAGTACTTCCAAACAATGTAGGTGGGATAATAAAGTGATTTAAAAATGTTAGGAGGTCGTTAGTTATTTAAAAAGCAGGGCAATTTCAAACTTTAAAGTGGTCTTTGTCCAAAAATAATGCTCTTAACAGAAAAATGATACCGTCTAAACGATTTAGTGTTGCCTTGAAGATTGAGGGGCTGTGTTTTCATTGTTGAAAACACCTTTATAATATGACACCAGCTGCTGTCATTTGCCTAGCATAGTAATGAGATGTGTTGGTAGACTGCCATGGTGCCAGTCTGACTGGAGCTGTCATTGCAGAGAAAATCAATTCAAGTGGTGTTGCAACTGCGGTATAAGAGAAACCTTAGACGGCCCATAAGCTAGGGTCAGTGCTGACCTATATTGAAAAATATTGTGATATCACATTTTCTTTTTTTTTTTAAATATACAGCCAAATGAATCAATGGTTAGAAAAAATCTGCAGCCCGATGTGTGATTGCAGATTTGAAATGTAATTCCATTTTTTGTAATCATCATGCAGTATTGAGGGAAATGCTTTTATTCTTTTTTTTTTTCCTTGTTGATGAAGAAGTAACTTGCTATAAAAGTAGAAGTACAATATATAGAAATATTGTTTAGTGAAACTAGTCAGCCTTATCTATAGAAGGTGCTGGTGAGAAACAGAATTTTATTATATAGAAGGTTGGTAAATTTTTTTCTTCTTCTTCTGTTCTTTTCTTTTCTTGTTGTTTTCTTTCAAACTTCCTTTAAATTCCTTTTTTTTTTTTTACACTTGAATGAAGGACTCCCCAGTCATGGTTAATTTTCATGTGTTAGTTTTTGTAAGTGTTACAGACATAGTGCAGAAGTTTCTTCTGGAGCAAGCTCTTGTAAAGTAGCTTGACCTAAAATATGAATCCAAACTTCCTGCTCTTTGTCTCTAATGAAGAAAAGTGTTTTAGCTGATATTTCTTTGGTTTTGTAAGACAAATGCGTTCTATATTTTTGCAGATTTTAGCTTTTTTACTGATTGGATGCTCCAAATTTAGTAAGGAACCACATAGGAAGCTTTTGAGAGACTGTGATGAACCACATACCTAAAAAAAAGTAAGAAAAATAACTAAAGGTTTATTCTGAAATTCTCTGAACGGCATAAAATTTTAGCCTTCTAATGTACTTCCTTTGATAGAAGCAAAATTGGTGCTGTTTATTGTGATGGTAGAGAAGTATTAACAACTTCGAAAACAAAATCATCCAGACTTAAAAAAAAAAAAAAAAAAAGAAAAAAAAAAGTCAATATTTCTTTGCAGGCTGGGAGCACAGAGTAAAACCCCAGGGCCTTAAAACTTCAGCTCTGCCTAAAGCAGTTTACAAAAAATACTAAACTGCAATCGATGTAAATAAAATTCTTAGCGCTACCCTGAGACTGGAAAAAAAATCTCAGGCTAATAAGGAATACGGTTTGCATATGCTGTCGGAAAGGATGTCATCCAACTGAAGTTTCAGTTTAAATGAGGTCACTGTGTAACTTGGACCCATCTGGCACAGAGCAAGCTGCTTTTCTTGTTTTTCTAGTATAGTTCTCACTGCCTTACTTAAATCGAGTTGATAAACTTAATGCAACTGTTTCTATGATCCTAGATAAAGGATTGAAATGTTATTGAAACTTTCTGACTGTAGTAAGCTTTAGGATTTTAACTGCACTACTGTGTTTGGTGACTGTGTCAGTCGCTTGCTTTTGTGTGTTTGCGCCGCCTTCAGTATCTTAGCAAAAAAAAAAAAGAGAAAAAAAAACGAATCCACCCCCCACATTCCATTTCTTGCACTTTTTGAGCTCTTTCAGTATTCTTTTGTGTCTTCTGAGCATTTTCAGATACGACAGGCAATAATTCTGTTTGTGACACTGGAAACATCTCCCGCTCCTTGTGATGTGTGTGTTGATTCCATTTGGTCGGGTGCTACTGTCCCTATCCTCCCCTCTGACATAGCCCTTTTTTCCAGAACATTTGTAACTTGTAATACAAACAAGTGACAGCAGCAGTGATGCATTGTCAGTTTCTGAATATCATCATGCTTCTCATATCTAAACATGTCAAGTTTTTTCTCTGTAACTTCTGTAGTCTGTGATACTGGTCATAATACTGTCTACATTCCTACACAAAGAAAAATTTCTATCTTGGAGGAAATCTGAGATCAATAGAGTAGAGGATTTTGTTGCTATGCTTGTAACAATTAGAAAACTTTGTATTTAAAGTTTATTCTTGGTCATTATTTATTATTATAATACATCAGTTGACAGAACTTTATTCTGGTATAGAAGTATTAAAAGTTGTTTTTTCAGCAATGACTGTTTTCTTTCTGCTGTTAGAATAAAAACGTCTTTGAAGCAGTACAGTTTTATCCAGTGTTTTACGCAATAAAACCTCTACCTCTGAAAAAAAGTTTTCCTACTTGCTTATGTTTATTAGGAACAGTTAAAACATTATTTTCTGCAGCTTTGTCAGATTTAAAAAAAAAAAATTAATGTCAGTAAATTCACAGTTGTTAGGCAGTTACTGGAGTGTATTATGCTGGGTGTGTGTGCTCAGTCCACTTATTAATCTGAACAAATCTATATACAGTATATACATATATATATTATATATATTGTGCTTAATTAAAAGACTGTGGAAATCTGTTTTAGCATGTAGTAATAATTGTTTTATATACTACTACTTATGTACTATAGAAAAAGTCTTGGGGTCTATCAAGCTTTGATTTGAAAGTGTTTGAAGTGTGTATCATACACTATGATGTATAAAGTCATGTTTTCACATTAAAAAAAATTGTTTGTATAGATCATATATTTGGCTTTAGAAAATCGTGAGGTTTATTGTTATGGTGCATGTTCAGAAAGCTGCCCACACTTCAAAGAATGTGCAAGTGCGAGAGCGCTCCCATTCTCCTGGATGAATCTTTATTCTTCCCGCTTAAGGTTTTATTTGCACATTTGAAAGCAAATAAATTAAAGGATTTTTCACTTCTTAGAAAAAGTAAAGATGATTAACATCAAAAAGAGATGCACCAAATCTGAGAAACTACAGTAAGTATGGGGAGGAAAAAGGAGCATGGCCTCGCACAAAAAAAGCTGAGAAGGAAAACACATTTGGAGAAGGGAAATTTTATCATTAGATGAAGCCAGTCGTACCCGCAATAACAATGTTATGCTGTAGCTTGAATTCTCCAGTAGAAAAAGGTCTAAATATTGTCTAGAAGGGTTGAGAATTAAGGCGTAGCGTCATGGAAATTCAGTGGCTGAAAGTCGCGGCGAGGAGTTGATGTTACCCGTGGATGGGTGGAGCGCGCGCGCAGGGTGAATCGCGGAGCTGGTGCCGGATTCGCTAGTGCCAAATGTCACAGGGTCTCTTCATCTGCAGAGAATCAAATCTGTAATGCATCAAACTTTAATCCAAATCCAAGCAGTTAATAAACAATTTTTATGTTTTGCAAAGTTTAGGTCGTTCACACCCTCTCTTGGTGGCAACCAGTCGTCGTAGGCGCAAAATTGTAGCATGTAAAAATGTTGCTTGAGGATGGGTGAGCTCCGGCCTTGGAGCTGAAGTCTGCCTCACTACGGGATCGTTGTCCTTCCAGGTAATCGCTGTGCCCTGGAGCTGGGGAAAAACAACTGTTTGTGGGGGTGGGGGGGGGTCTCCCAAGGATTTTCCAGCCTTCTGGTTTCAATAGACAATAAATGAAAATGTGAAAGCCCGATTAAGGAGCAATGACTGTCTCATTGCACCTCCGTGGAAATGCTTACAAACACAATCTCCTTTATGGTCCCGAACGTCTGCTAGGAACTGGGCATTAAACGGTGCATATATCCTCTAGGAAACGCTAAAAACGGCCACCAAGTGGCCTTGTCCCACAAAGCGTGGCATCAGCCGCCAAGCAGTCCATGGGAGAGAAGGTCTGAAAGAGAAACGCGGTTGTCTCACCTAGGTCTCTTTGTGGAGATTTTTGTTACCCGGCAGCTGGTCGCCAGTCTTCCTGATGCAGATGGTGGGTGTCTTGACAAGAGTTTTTCCCACCTAACATCAGAAGGCTGCTCTCAGCTCTAAGATAATGTTTCTTGCTGAAACTTTTATAAGGACTATAACCCCTCTGTCTATTGTAATTTGGGAATTGAATATTTCCCCTCTCTGTTTAACATCTGTATTGTAACAGTATATTATAAAAATCTCACCTTGTGTATTGTAAGCATGATCCCAGTGAAATTATTCTTAAGTATTGTGTTTTTCATTTCTGGATATCGCTGCTTGGCATGATCCACCACAGTGGAAGTATGTTTCCGTGGGGAAGCCCGGGCAGGGGGAGGAGGGAAGGTAAAGCTGTGGCATAATGTCATATTAAAAATGTCACCCAGCTGAGCGTTATAGGGGCTGTGAGAAGTTCTGCAGCTCCTCACCTGTTGGTGTTGCTCAGGGGGCTTTTTGTTGTGGGGTTTTTTTTAACCAAAAGGGTCTCGGTGAACAGGGAAATCGCAGGAAAAGAGGAAGAAGAAAATTTAAATGATCCCAGAGTGAACTGTTTTGCTGTTAATACAGAAATACAGAGCAAGACACATTTAATGGGCTCTATTTTTTATTATACTATGCTGAATAATTAAGTTTGAGGCTAAGTGTCACATAGATTTATCTTTTAATTAAAAAAGCATGGTTCACGCATATTTGAGTGGTAGTCCAAATAAATGCAATATAGAAATTTATGTTTGTTTATCTAGGTGTTAATTACCTAGAGATTGTTCTGGATTACTTCTTTTTATAAAGTGTCATAGGCTCATGTCACAAGTAATAAAGCTTAACAGTGGAACCTTATCAATTTGCTAACTATAACGCTAGTGTGACCTGGAGGAAAGGAGAAAAAAAACCAACTTTGGAAAACGTTCTCTGCGTGCACCCCATTCAACACATAAAAACCGCGTGGTGAACAAAGCAATCATTTTTAAAATGTTCTCCTAAGTAAAAGTACAAATATATCTGCAGTGTTTTACAGCCTTTCATACATGTAATTATTTATATAACATACTGTTATTTATGCCCGTGTACTACATGTTGTGCAAAGACAGACATGGTAAGCAACAAAATGTAGTTTACCTGGTGGGCAAGCTATTCATTTAACGTATGAAGTAACACTTACAAAGACTGAACACTATATTTAAAGCAAGATGTAGCAGATGTAATTTTCTTAATATTTTAAAGGTTTTACAGCGTTCCTAGCAACCAAGAGGACGGGAAAAGCAAACTGAAGTCTAAAGATAAAAGATCATGCATTTCAGTGGTGCAAACAGAGGGAAAATTGTGTACAGACGCAAATTGTTCATCAAATTCTCTGTCAGTCTGGTTTTTTCTTTGTTTATGACCAGAATTTATATTACTGCTCCGCCGAGCCATGTGGAAGGATGCTGAGTGCAGGCGGAGAAGGCAAACTTCATAGCACAGGCAAGCTGAGGGGCTCTCCACCGCTAGCGTAAATCAAATGCCATCCACCGTATCACCCCAGGGGGGGATCTGCCCCCAGGATTTGGAAGACTGAGAAATCTTTTTGGTTTTCTCATAGGTGCGAACACCCCTCTCTTTGGGGTTAATTATTTACGCTTTTCTTAGAGTTCTGATGCTTTAAAATAATACCAGGTTTCTATGGCACTGCGCTGGGCAGCAGATGTATCTGAGAACCTTCACTTACAGATGTCGCAAAGAAATCAATGAAAATTACTCTCTGTGCTCACCATCATTAATTCTTACTTGATGTACAGATTCTCAAAATGTGAAGAAGGCTGAAAACAAGGGTTTCTTCTATTTATTACACATCATTTGCCCATATAGACATAGATACCGCAAGCTTTGTCTCACGTGCAGACAGTAGTAGTAGGTAAGTTACATCTCAATAGATGAGGTTGAAGGTAAATTTGATCTTTAAAAAAAGCTGCTGAATGTGGGATCCTTAGTGATAAATGAAATATTTTAAATTTTGAAGGACTGAAATTGATACATATGTTTATATATATGTAATAACTGTGTGCGTATACACACAAACATATACACACTGCGGTTTTTCTTTTAATAGGAACCTGATTTAACCCCTTAACTCCATATTTAGTGTCTTGACGTGTCCGATTTTCAACACTGTAGAGAAGCCAATAATAGATATTCAGCATTTCTGAGCATCAGCTAGTTACTGAGGAGCATAAATATGGACCGAGGGGTTGAAAATCTGAGCCACGGGATGTGATGAATCACTGTAGCTCCTGAAATTCCAGCTGCGTAAAGTTGAAATAATTTGATGGTGAATCAGGCCTATTATTAATGAAGCTAGAGAAAAAAAAAAATTCTCTCTGAAAGAGAGAATTTGTGGAGAAAACATGTCCTTAAGTTGTGTGAGATCTTGCGACACAGAATATGTGATTTCTCTTTAGGTTGTGCCACTGTGCTTCCTTATTATTTTTTAGATTTTATTCTTGGGGGATTGTTTTCTCAATTGTTTTCTGTTTGAAAGAAGTTGATGCATGAATGAGTGAAACACAAGGAGTAATAAAGAAAAATTGAGCTATTAATCCCAACAGAGAAAATCTCTCTTTTGTTAAAAATCTCTCACACAATATCTGTGACTGTGGTACATCCGTCTTCACTAGAGAATTACGGCTCCCGATTTGTGCTAGTCCTTACCGTGCTGCCGGTGGGAACCAGCACCCCGCGCGACGGGAACAGCGTTGGGTAAGGGTCTGCTCCCAGGGAAGACAACTGGCGATTTTCTAGAAAAAAGGTCTGCTGTGAAAAATGTAGATATCTCCAAAGCTACTTATGGTCAATCAGTATTTGCATTGCTTTTGCCAAAGCAATGCGTACTTTCCCCATGGAGCAATGTTCGTATCTGTGCGCCAATTGCCATTTGTGTGGCTTCCCTCAAACCTTACTGGTGGTACTGGCGTCACCAAACCCAGCTCGCCTATGCACTAAGGAAAAATTTAATTTTCAATTAGCTTTGAAAAACTGGAAGGCCTGTTCATTTTTTCCAAAGCCATTGATCCACCCCATACTTCCACTGAGCTAAAGACTCCAAACACTATTGATTTATGGGAGAAACACCTTGTCCTTAGTATTAAAAATGTTGATTCTTTAACGCCTGGTCCTTCCCTCTCCTTCCATGGGTGTTAATAGCAAAACACTTCAGATCTTCAGAAGGAGCAGAGCCACTATCTGAGTGTCCTGTTGGTGCTCAGTGGTATTTGCTTTAGTGGAAACGCTGTCACCTTCCCACAGCCTCATGGCCACGTTCATTTTCGGTTCACTGCAGGGTGTTCAGTAATCCCCACCTGAGCAAGAGTCGGTTGAGCAGGCTCATGCATTCGCAATTAAGTCATAAACGCTTAAACTAATGCAAAAAAGTGCCTGATCCTTTCAATATTTCTGTTTGACAGAAGTGGGGGGGGGAATCTGGAGAGGTTGCCCCATGCTTTGGGCTCCTTTTGGGAACGATGGCACCCAAAGGTGTCCCCTGCCCAGGTGAAACTGCTAAACTCCAACTGCTCGGGTAGGGGCTGAGAGATGCTGATTTACTGTCTGGCACCCGCCAGTCCCACCCCAGCACTGTAACACAGCGCTTGGCATCCAGCAACTGCCCAAACACAGCCAGTGTAAGGAAATGTGATATTGCTCTCTTAACCCAAATTGGAGAACAGTGTCTCCACAGAAAACCCAGCCCTCATTTCTTCCAGTTAAAGCCGTTGCTGATCTCCAACTAACATCAAAAGCACTAAGGCTGGGGGGCAGTAATTCTCACTCCAGTGAGAATGGAAAAGTGAGCTAATGTGGGACAGTATTTGGCTCAGAGATGAAAATTAGACCTCATTAAATCTTTATTTTCAACTCACACTGAAAATACTGTTTTCTTGCAGTGCTTCAGAAACTTTTATTTCAAAGTAGTACTAAACGAGGGATAACAGATAAATGCTATACACAGGCACATGCTTTAGTCCTGTACGCTGACCATCTCCTCTCCCCCCAGCACTGTCTCAGACCAGGCAGGCGTCAGCCAGCTTTTGTCTGCAGCCGAGGAGGACACAGTTTCCATTTTATCAGACAAAAATGATGGAGAATACAGTACATATTGTTTTATCTACTGATTTTTCCTATTTGGTCAAATAATTCCTTCCAAACCACATGGGTGGAAATGTGATATGAAGAACTGATGAATCATGCATGTACCAAAGACCTGGCACCACCTTCGGACAGAGCTTCAGGTCAAAGGAGAGACACGTTTTCCTGAGGAGATGGCAAACCGCTAGGCTTGGAGAGGGAGGTTTCAGGATGGGACTTCTTCTGGTGAGGTGGGGTTTGAAGCTGGCCCACGTGGGACTGCTCATGGGTCCCTGCTTGTCCCCTGTCCCGGGCAGGAGTGCTGCCAGCCCATGAGACGATGGCCCAGGCAAGGTGCTGAGCTGCACCCTCCTCCCTCGTGCCCCAGAGAGAGAGCTTGAGCCTCCGACAGGGAACCCAGACCCATGCTTGTAGGGCAGGTCCCAACACTTTGTGTCCCAGGGCGGGCGCAGAGAGACAAGACGAGAAAAAGGGAGAAAGAAGAGAACAGGAGACATCAAGATCATCTTTCCCTTCCTTCCTGTAGTGATGTAATCCTTAATTTTCACAAATGAGGAAAAATAGTCGCAGCACCTGTCTAAGTATTTGAATTTACCACCATGTTTCCTCTGTGCATTAAAAAAAAAAAGAAAAAAATCCAACAAATCCAACCCATAGTAAATTCAAATACTGAATTGTAATGTTTGCTTGGTTGCTATTTCTTAGTAGCAACCAACGTGTTAATCACTAGTATATAATTAGATGTCATTTTGGAGCAATTCAAAATCAAACAAAATCTCAACATGCTCTGAACATGTTGTGAAAGTTTACATTACAATTAATTTATGATTACCCAAATGTGCATCCAGTGATCTTAAGTCTTCCTTCATACATTACAAAGAAAAAAGACAACTTCTGTTTCCACACACCTTAATGCCAGGAGGCCCCCAGAGAAAAGGCTCTCCTTTAAATAAATGTATTATTTAAATTCTGTTTAAATAGCTGAGCATGAGATGAAGAAAGGAGATGAATTTGATAAACTAGCCCCTGTGTATCCTTGGACCTGTCTCTCTTCTTCTCCTTGTTTTTTTGGTTTCTGTAAGCTTTTGGTTTTTCTTTGCTGTCTCTTCAGCAGATAAAAAATTAAGAGAAACCACTATTATTTCATTTCACACCAATTCACTAGAGCCATGAGTTAATTTCAGCACATTTTCCTGAAGGTGAAAAGAAGTGCACATCCTTTTGTCCCAACAGCGAGCCAGTGCCACGAACGGCGGAGTGTTCCCAGCCCTGTCAAAATCAAAGGAACAAGGATGGCTAGCGAGTCATGGGAAATACTGGATGCATTAGCGGATACAGCCAGTATGCTGAATTATGGTTGTATAATAAACATACAAGCTGTTGTATTAGGACACAGCTACAGTAATCACAGTAAGTAAAATTTTGAAAGCACTCACGCTCCTATCCTTTGTTGAAAACAGGGATAATGTACATAAAAAGATTAACAAATGGCTACACTTTACTCCTCTGCATCTAGAACAGAGAAAACCTTGCTACTTCTGTTACAACAAGCTGCCAGCTGATGTCTAGTCTTGCTGTTTATGTATGTATTCTGTACATACAAACACAGAACAGGGAGGAAGATTATTTTGGGTGTGAAGCGAGAAAGTTGTTTTATGCTTTAATTGCCCATAATGAGCATGGCAAATGCTGAAAGATGCAAGGAAAAGTCTTGTCCAATAATACAGTTCTTTATTACCTTAGGATCCCATCTTCCTAACTATTTCGAGGATGTTGTTAGCAGAGGAAGGCATATTTTTATTTAACATCTTTATTAATGAGCTAAAGAAAGAAAGAAGTAAACACACTAATTACATTTGCAAATGACAGTATATTAGTAGCTATTGCAAACATCACCGAGGACAGAAATAACAGAGGAAAAAATGGGCAAGAATAAAAAATTTAACCTGAAGAAACACAAATTCAGGTCTGAAGGCAAAAATACTCCATGTTTAGAGAAGCAATGGTAGAAAGAAACAGGGAAGCAGTAAAGGTGAGGGGGCCGGGGCGAGCAGCAGGGCTGCCCAGGGGCTCAGGGGAGCCCTCGGGCAGGCGCTGGGAAGGTGTGGGGGTGTTTTGGGGCATCGGCGGCACCTCCGTAGCCCCCACTAGCCGAGAGCATGGGAAATGATATTTTTCCTTTTTTTTTTTTTTTAAGAGGAAAACCTGAACCCCACCCCTGGAATTCAGGAGTGGGCAAAGATCGGCAGTTAAAGCGTGGGTTCCCCCGGCGCGCTGGGCTGCGCGGGCAGCGCTCCCCCGCCGGGCCGGCCCTGCCCGCAGCCAGGGGCCGGGACCCGCCCGGGCCCGGGTGTTTGCACGGCCCGGCCCCGGGCTATAAAGGGGCGAGGATCGGCAGAGGCTGCTGCTGGGAGAGGCGTGGGTGGGCTGCAGGCTGTCCTGCTGCCGTGGAGGAAAGAAAGGGGCTGCTTCCAGGTGTGCTTCCTCATTGCAGAGGGACACTCGTGCAGCAGATACTTTGTTGGTAACGCTGGTAAGTGCCTCAGCGACAAAAATTAAGAGGGAAGAGAGCTATATGGGGATGGTCTGAAAGAGTCCAGGAGCAATGAGATAAAACCGAGTACAGACAAACTTCCCAAGTGCTGCGCTTCTAAACTCTTTAATAAGCTCCCGGGAGAACTGGTAGATGAGCAGTCACTCCAGTGACTTAAAATTAGACTGGCTACAACAGGGAGTAATGTGCCTGAAGTCAGAGGGGCAGAACCCCCTGGTGCTGGGGGGGCCTGAGCTCCCTCCTGCAGACTGCTGCTGCCTGCTGTGGGATGTGCTGCGGGGCCGGGTGCTCCTCGCTTACCTGCCTGCTTGGTTTGTGGCAAACATGGGTTTTCTGGCTTAGCTGTACAGCTGCTGGTTATTGCTGCTTAATTTTACAAAAGTTGCAAACTATAATTAGTTAAGGGCTATCTAATGAGTTATAATGCAGGAAGCAACCTGCCTATATACAAGTGAACCACAGTGTTATGTGTCATCCTTACCCTGTTAATGATTTCAAAAGAAAAAAAATAAACCAACCTTCTCCCCCAACCCCCTGGAGCATGAATAACCTGCTACAGCTCCTTTCCCAGAAACACTCCTAGGGACTTTCAAATCGCAGCCTTCCTACTTTCAGTTGTGGTGTGTGGATGTTGTTCAAAGTTTTAGCAGCTGTGAGAGGGAGCAGACTTGCTGTCCTGAAGTACTCCCTTCCACCTCAGACTGGGGACAGCATGTGCCGCACTAAAGTGTGCTGCTCTGACAGGTTGTGATGGAGCCGCGCACATCAACTCTCCAGTTGCTCGGCTGCGAAGGCAACAAGGACCGTGCACCTCGATGGCACTGCGTGAGTGATGACAATAACAGTTCGAGCTAATGCCAATCACAGTGGTGACTTTTGCTATAGTGTTACTCGTGCAGTGGCAATTGAATTGAAACTGCCACATCAGTTTGCATTAGGCCACTTAGCAGCTGATGGGGTTTCTCACTGGCACGGCAAAGGGGAGGGAGGGTGGCTCTGGTGAAGTCAGGTTTCCAACTGGGAGCACAACTGCACTCAGCTACAGAAGTTGTAAACTGGCTGTCTGGAAAACAATTTCCTTTGAATTTTCGAACTTAAAACTTGTTTTTTTCCCCCCTAAAAAATGGTCAGGCAGTAGCCTGTGAGTGTTCAGCTGCAGAGCTGTCTTTCTGCAGCTGGAGCAGCTCTGCTGAGCATCCGTGGTGTCCCCAGCATGCCCAGGGCTGGATGTGGACGGGAGCATTGAGCTCTCCCTGTCTGGAGCTTGCTGGGGGCAGAAAGTTGCCACGAGATGGGTATTTGTCCTCAGTCCTGCGTACTACCTGCAGCAGGTGTGACGGAGGAGATTCTCCCTGCAGCTCAGGGGAGCCTGGTTTGGGGCTGGAGCCTGGTTTGGGGCTGGCGGTGACTCTCCGCCTGCGCGCGCTCTCACCTTGAGGTGGGAGGATCAATATCTCATTACCTATTGCCCTGCTTCTCCAGAGCCTCGCATTTTGTGGGGTTTAATGTAATATCCCCACTCTTTTAAATTGCAATATCTGAAACACTGATGTGAGCAGCATAAATCCATTTTTTTTTTCTTTAGTGAGGTGAATTAGCTAAGCGGCTTTATTTTTTCCAGTTATAGAATTGTTCTAATGCTTCTTTTGACCAGCCTTGGCTTAAAAAAGACTTCATCTTAAAAATCCAATTTTACAAACAGTTAGTCTTTAGCGTGGACTGTTGCTTTTTAGTAATTTGGGGGAAAAAATTAATGGCTGATATATTTAATTTTCAGACACAGCTACTGCATGTTTAAAGCATCTTTTTTTATAATTTTATTGTCAACAATATAGGTTGAACACTGCAGAGATATTGCTCTTGCAGGCTTGTAAGATTAAAATCATGGTATTTCTGAAGGGGCTGTTAAAGTGTCCGTGGAGCTATCTGCTACTGCATAGCTCTGAACTAATTCAATGAATATATACTTTAAATATCAGTACAACAACTTGTTTTCCAACTAGACAGAAAGCTCCAAATCTAATGTTGGTATTCTTACTGACCTCAGAAGAGGAGCTGAGCATGCTTAGCTTTCATTTTACTTCTTTCTTTAAATGTGGCTAAAGAGCAAAGGCTCTGAATCTGCGTAGAGTAACTTGAAGCTAATGGGTAATTAATGTACAGTCAGATCTGCAGTAGCTGCAGGGTACAGGTACCTAGATCTTGCCTTTCTTCCCAGGACCTACTTTCTTTGAATCCTTTTATATCTGTGCCTCTCACTTACATGGGTTAGTGTGTGTTTAAGCTATGAATAATGGTTGAATTCATTCCTGCAATACTGTATTCCTTTAAAGTAGATCATTATTCTATATGGAATAAATAGTGTTATCCAGTTGATACGCTTTAAGGCTAATGAACCAAAGTCTACCACCTAAGAAGCCAGATAACAAGACATGTTTCTCCACTGGTTTCATCTGATATATTAATTAATGAAAACCAAGATTCCTCTCTGAGAGGGAAATACACTTCTGCAATTCCTATCTGGTTTCAGCTTTTTTCACTGTTACTCCTTAACACTTATTAATGTGCATAGGGGAACGAGTCCCCCAGTGATGTGGGTAATGGAGTGCTTTTGCGTGCTCTGGGGGGGGGTGTGAAAGGCAGCCCCTCGAAGCCGCGATGGGGGCTGGGGCAGGCAGGGGCCCAACGCTCCCGATCTCCCCTGGCTCTGTCCTGCCTGGCTCTCTGCGCTGAAGATCTTTGTGCCGTGTATTTGTTATGGCAGTGCCCGAGGCCCGTCAGGCACGGGAACGCAGAGTTTGTCTGCCCGGGGAAAGCTAAGTGTTGCCTCATCAGCGTGGGTGGAGATCTGGGTATGAGGAGGGAGCCGAGGACAGGAGGTGGAAGGCAGAGCAAGGTGCTCCTGGGCAGGTGAGCCCCTTCCTCAGCAGGTGTGAGCTGGGAACACGTCCCCATGGCTGTGAGAGGGGACCTTCCAGCACCGGCCAGTCCCTCCAGCGGTCGAGCAGCCCAGGGCTTTACACTTCTGAATCCGAGAACCTGATTCTCCCTGGTCTGCACTTATATTGCAGTTTAGAGTCTTGCCAATTCCAAACATGAGACGCTCATAAACCTGGCTTAAGAAGCATGAGATTAAGTGAAAACATAGAAAGTAACTTTCTTCTAGTTTTTTGACCCTTTAGGGTATATTGGCTGCAAGCTAAAGCTTCCTCGCAACTGTCACTGGATAAATACCTCTTCAAAATAAAAGCAGGTCTCAGACTTGGGCTTTAAGTAGATCAAGGCTGTGGAGACAACTGAACCCCAAGGTATGGTGGCATTTATTTGGAGAGGGAGCAAAAAGCCATCTGTGGCTTACAAGAATGGAGTATGCTTACAAGGGTATGCTCTGCATGCATTCTCCAGAATAAATGGCTACCAGAATATGTCATGACACAAAATTGCACAGAGGGAAAGAGTTTGTAGCATCTTTTCTGTATGTTTTCCTAGTCTGAGGAGTTTTCTGACCCACCTTTTTGTGGCTGGCTGCTGCTCCCTTGAAGATCACCTCAATTCCAGGGGGTCTTCTAACTTGGGGCACACTCCAACAAAAACACCTGAAATACTCTTTGGTGTTGGCATTGCCCTGTAGCATTCTGCTTTGTGTTGTGAGTTATTCCCTTTGGAGTCCAAGTACTGAGAGTTGTTACATCTTTAAAGGCCTGCGGAGTTGGAGGAAAAGTAATTGGTTTGTTGCTCCAAACCTCTTGGTGGAATCATGTGAGAAAAAAGCTTTTCAACTTAATTTTCTATCTATATTTGGAGCCGTTGGCATGAATTCAGCCGGCACCATATACCCACAAGCTCCGCAAGTGTGTGCAACTGAGTATTACTGCAGCGTATCTAGTTGGGATAGCCAGTAGGACCCTTTGCTAGGTGCAAGACTTCTCCGCTCTGCAGAACGGCTGGTTCATACAGCACATGGCAAGTCTGTTTTTCATCTTTACTAGTAAGTTGTTCAATTGCAGTTTTATGTTAGTGTAAAAGCTAATTAATGCTGTGTTAACTATGCACAGTACTTTCCAAGAACAAAATGAACCAAATCCCAAATCATACCTTACTCTCCTGTTCTGACTTTGTGTATTTCCTTCTTTATTAAGCTACAAAAGCCTGCTTGTTTCATGCTACAAAACTTCCAGGTTCATCAGCTGTAGTTCTGGGAGCCAGAGACATCTTTAAGTTTTTCCTCTACCTCTAAGGTCAAATGGGCTGTTTCAGTAGATGAAAGCCTAAGGCCCTGGTAAGGAAGGCCAAGGGTTTCTTTCTGATGGACCTACACAGGCTGTCTGCTGCAATCAAATGCCACAGTCCTCCAAAGTCTTCTGGCTCACACACCAAGCAAAGCAGGTGCTCTGCAGTGACAGGACAGATGGGGTGAACGTCACAGTGAGTGGCTTTTCTGAGGAGTCATTGCAGAGGACTTCTTGGGGGAAAACTTGCATGGCAACAAAATGTGTAATAACTATAGGTGAATAGGGTGTGTTATGTGGTCCTTTTTTCCAAAGTTGCGTCACTCCAGTATGAAGCTTTAAAGTATGCTGAAACCAACAGCCTTAATGGTCTCAGTCTAGTTTGCTTCATCTCTCACTGAGCCAGATGGACTTTGACCTCTTGCCTTGCCTTGGCAGTCAGAAGCACCTGATTTGTTCTGTGTGGGGCTTTTAATGGGCATCTTGTGTCTTGGTGGGCAGGAGGAAAACCATGACGGGTGCCTCAGTCCTGCATTGTCCATAAACCCCACCTGGGCACAGTGGAGGACAGCTGGACCACCAAACGCTTGTAAAAGCTGCTGCTTAGTCAAAGCAGGGGAAAACTAAAATCTGCTTTAAATGCCCCTTGCAGTTCTGAAATATCACTTCTTTTGTCTCAGTGCTTTCCCAACTGCTTCAGCCCTTTCCTTCTCATGTTTCCCTTCTCACCAACATGAATTTCACAAGATGGTTTTATCTGATCTCTGGCACAGATTAATTTTTCCAAGTTTTTGTGCTAAATGACTTGTCAACTCGAGTCTTTGAATAATTTTCTTGGAAAGGTGGAATTGTATGGATCTCCCAAAGTCTTCCTGGAATTTAACACTGAAATGATTCAGTTCATGGTTTAATCCAGTGAATTATGTCTGCTAAGATCTCTGCTTACAATTCTAGGTAGGGGAAATCAAGCAAATCCAGGTTAAATATGCCCCTTGTTCTTACAGAACCTCTCTGGACCTTCACTAAACTACTAAAAAAGGGAAGCTTACTCCTTTGGGGTCTAAACCAGCCTGTTTTTCCAGGGAGTCTTATTGATTGAAGCTGGAGCAGAACTGAGCCCTACAGCTGCAGAGCTGGTCTTTGCATTCGATGATATTGACAAAAATTCTGAATAAATCAAAGACGATGTAGGTACTTTGGTAAAACATGGCTGGCTTATTTCCAGACCCTTTCCTGGGTTTCATTAGACCTGGGCAGGTGATTCCTCAGGAAATGGTGATATTAAGTTATACTTCAATGTTCTTCAGCTGTTGAATCTAATGACCTTTTTTAAAAGTGACAAATATGTAAGGAGCTGGATCGCCTACTACATCAGAAATCACTGATCCATTAGTTCAGATATTGGAACTGGAAGTAACATGCAACTTTCTGCTTCTGACTTCCATTAAATATGGCCAAATTGTATTAGATCATCATCTATAATTAGGCCAATTTTTCCTAATCTTTGTTGAAATGGGTTCAATCTGGTTTACAAATGAACACTGTTCTTTTTTTTTTTTTTTCCCCATAGGCTGCAAGCTTTCCACTGTCCAGCAATACATGAATCAATTCAATAGTAAGCTAATGTATTGCACATGCTTCATATTTAGGTAGTTGTAGCCTTAAATAATTATCTCCAGGCTTTCTGTTCTTCCCTGTGCATCGCACATGTGTGGTGTAAGTGTTTCTATGTGGTAATGCAGCCATTAGAACTTTTTGATGCCCTTGTGAACCTCCACAGTAAGGTCCTTAGGACCTGAGGACTGCTTAGTGCACCCACGTTTAGGCTAATTATTAGTACTCAACAGAAGCTACCCAGTAACTATGGCTTTTGTTACACCATGGCAGCTGAGTAAGCCCCTGACGTGGACACTATCGGATTACAAAACTCTACTTAACACTAGTGTTTTTCCTCCAGTAGATACTCTTTCTCATACCTAAATATGCTCATACAGAACACTCGTCAGGTCACTCGAGTGCTGAATCCTTTCAGCAGTGATACAGATCTCTTCTGATACCACTCTTCAATCAGTCTTAATTACTACTTAGAGTCTAATTTCAAGGTCTCCTTAGGTGTTGGTATTAGCTAATGTTCGGTAAGTAAGGCAAACGATAACGCTGTCAGTCTCATTCGCCTTTCAAGTTAGTACCTCTCTTTTCCCTGCAGAACACAGTAGGGCTAAAACCTTCTTGTTTGGCTTGGGGCAAAACACACCCTGCAAAAGCTGAGAAATAATCTAATTTTTTCAATGAAAGTCAGTGCCAGTCAAAGAAGCTCTTACATACTTACAGTTAGGGTACATAAAAAATGTACAAATATTGGTAACCCCAGCTTATCATATAGAAGTTTATGGAAGGAAACCAAATTAAGGGAGGATAGTCACAAAGTCTTTGAAATAATGGAATAGCAAATGCTGCTTCATTTTAATGTTCTGGAGTCACTGAAAATGAGGAAATTATTGTCATTTTTATTGGATGAGTTTCTTAGTTTTTAACACATTAATATTTATGCTGCTCAATTGTCTACGTTATAAATAGCCTTTCAGAAATCTGTGTGGGTGCCTCTTTAGTTTAGGTATTTAAAACGTAAGTAGCCTGAAAGTAGCTAAATACCAGTGCTACATGCAACTTCATCAAAAGACAGAAAGAAGGTGCTCAAGCACTGGATCTTCTCTTCCTCCCAGGAAAGAGTTAACACAAAGAAATAAAATCAGATATGTGTAGCCTCCAGACGTCCATTAAAGTGCAGAATGCTGTTTTCTATCACAGATTATATGCCAGATGTTCAAACTATCTCTAATCATTGCAGATGTAATGGAGTAGAATGTTGCAGTTTGTGAGTTTACTGGCATTAATTCTGTATACTGCACAAGGGAAAAGATTTTAAATATATAATTATATCTCATTAATACTCAGGTTTTATTTCCTTTCAATGGAACAGGACTTATTAAAGCAACCATTTACCGCATGTTTTCTTTTAGTGTTTGGCCCCAGCATAATCCTGTGTGCATTGTACGTGTAAATATGTACTAACCTGAGTATATAGAAACATACAGTACTGTATATAATTCCACTGGTACAACCCCCCACTTTTTATATGCATGAGATGTTTTTATAATGTAAATTGACAAGGAAAAAGATCTTACTTATACAGTACTGTTCTAACCACATGCTGTCTTACTTTTTATGGAGAAGAACTATAAAAAAATGTATCTTTTAATGATATTTATTCAGTTATGCTAGAAGAAAATTGTGCAGATATGTGAAACGTGTTAGGTTACTTTCATGCCCTCTGACTGCTACAGTCTTGCCCCGGTGCCAAAGGCAGATACTGCAGTGGTGGGAGTGACTCGCTGAGGATTTTTCTTTGGTGTTATTCAGTGTGCCGAGCGCGGGAGAGCTGGTCCTGCCCTGCCTCCTCCCTGCCCCCGAACGCACACTGCGTGAAGGGACCCCCTGCTTTTTCATGCTTCCTTTCCTCTGTCCTCCTTTGTAGCCTTTGGGGCTCAGCTCCCATCAAACGGTGCCCACAGGGCACAGCGTTGCCTTTGTGCTCCGTCCGCTGCTGGGGCGTCCTACCCAGTGCAGAGTTCAGCCACATCTGAGAGAGCCTCTTTACATCCTGTACCTATTGAAATCACTGCAAAAGTGTTCATTGTTCTCAGTGGGCCCCGGACTTTGCTGTCCTCTGAAAAACAGTGACAAAGCTGTGAGGGTGAACTTTGTGGGGAAGTTCCTACATCTGCTTTCAGATACAGAATCTCAATTATGATTTCCCCGGGAGCCTTCCCTCATTCAGATGATAACTTTTGTCTTCCAGCTTTAACATGTAGCCTCAACCTAGGTAAAACATACCCCTTGTACCAAATGTGGAGTCCTTTCTGGGAGCTGTTTCTGCTCTGTTGTCATCATACCCAGCAGCCCCGCAAACACTGACTTTCCTTCCCCAGTCCCATGGAGAGAGCAGTAGTAATCATAACTGGGTTTTCTTGCTGGAGACCGGGCAGCCAGCAAGGCTAAAAGTGAGTTTCCCAAGTCCCTGCTGAGGGCTGGTGCACAGGGTGGGACACCCGAGCGTCGGTGCTCGGGCTGCGGCTCAGGCACCCGCTCCCTCCCACCGCTGCCCTGCAGCCGGTGTCTTGCTGCGAGCGGTCAGGATTGGAACAGGCTGCCCAGGGAAGTGGTGGAGTCACCATCCCTGAAGTATTTAAAAGACGTGTAGGTGAGACACTTAAGGACATGGTGTAGTGGGTATGGTGGTGTTGGGTTGACGGTTGGACTCGATGATCTTAGAGCTCTTTTCCAACCTTAATGATTCTATGATTCTATGACTGTTTCAGTGTTCTCTATACCCTGGACATATGCGCAGAGTTCAGGCGACTACTCCTGTGTTTTAAGGCTGCTCAGGCAGACAGTGCTGCGAGGGCATGGGCATTTTGGCCAAGAAGTGCAGGGAAAAACTTAGACATACATATGGCATGCATATAATCGTGCCATATCTCACAGTTTGAGAAAGCCAATAGAAGGAAACCTGTGAATAACTTCCCTTCTCTCACAACTCATTGATCCAATTACTTTGCCTTTTCAAATATCAGATAACAATAGTTATTTCTCAGCTATTTCCCTGAGAAGTAAGCAACTATCATGAAGTGTAATTTAACCTCTGAGGTCGGCTGAGCGCCACATGGATGCATAGGTTTGCTTTTGTGGAGCTTGCTGCTGGGTGATGGCCTCTGTGCAAGTGTGCCATACCATACTGATTGCTTTGACTTTGAAAGGAATATCTTAATCTCCAGTGATGTAGTATCAGGCAAGGGGTACTGGATAAAGTTCAGGTGTATTTAGAGAAATAGATACGTATACAGGCAGTACAGTTTTGCTGCTGACATTTTAACATGATTTATGTATGATGTGCCTGATTAAGAAGAACTGACAATTTGTTCTACGTAGTTGCATATAGGTACGCCTTTTAAACGTAAGCAAGTGTCCAGCTGCACATGAATTGAACAGGGTTTGGAAAGCCACTGGGCTCCCTGCAGACACACTTCATCTTGAAAGAGGACCTTTTCAAGCACTTGATAATTTAGGTTATATTAAGTATGTAGATATATACTATATAAAAGAAATAACAGTACACGAGCCCCTAGTATAAAATGAAGATTCTCTTCAAGCTTATTTCTATCCATATTTCATTTTGTATATTTTGAGATGCATTAATGCAATGCTTCTACATTAAGGCCTGTTTTTATGAATTTTCATGCTGTAGCTAATAAAGTAATTAGCAGATGAAATTACATCAGATCCTATGCACTGAATTCAATAAAGAGTTAAATAGTTAAAAGGTAGAAAATGTGACAACTTGAGCTCTGTTCCGTATGGTCCAGAGATGCAGAACATCAACTGAAATCTCTCTTTTTAGTGGTGCACAACAAGGATTAAGTCAACCAGGTAATTTGCTCCAAGAGTCAACAACACTCCTTGTCAAAAAAATAAGCCAACAAAAAACACCAACACAAACCCAACCTGGCTAGCAATCTCAAGAGCAAGGAGGTCAGGGATGTTCTCTTGGCGAAGACCTGCAATGTCTGATAAGAAGAGAGAGCAATTTTAAAATCAATGCAATATTTACTGGAATACTGAAAATCATTCCTACTTTATTTAAAGGGATGTTTCATGGGTATCTATAAATAAAGGATCCCTTTCTTACATGCCAGCCTTTCAGAAACAAGGCAAAGATGCGAGACAGCAAAAAAAGGTCTGACCATATCAGCACACAGTATGATAGACTGCCCCTCCAAATGACACTTTCATTATCAGTAAATTTATGTTCCTATTTCAGTCTGTAATAATGACCATTCACAGCAAAAGCATGGTGGCTGTTAATGGACAGGAGTGGGGATAAAAATTCATTAATTAATGTGGAATTGAAGCATTTCCTCCACACACTTTGAGCAGCCAAGTATTTCACAGCAGATCTTGGCACCCGAGTGCAGGTATAATAATTATACACAATTTTCGGTGATTAAAAGGTTGTAAAGTAATTTTAGATACATCTCAAAATTATTTATCTTATAAATGAGGATAGAGTGAATACGAGCTGAATCATAAGTATCACTGTTTGGAGCTGAGCTGAAGAGCTTGCAGGGGGAGATTCCTGCTCTTCAGCAGCGATGTCTCAGCTGCACCTCCATGGTGGTTATCTACTCATAATTTTCTGCCTTTCATCTTCTGAAAAGGCAGGTGACTGAATAGTATGATTTGCAAATATCTGTAGCATCTTTTATGTCACAGTAATTTAGGCAATGATATTCTGGTTCTAATAATATGTTGCCCACTTTGATAACCAGCACATTAGTATCCGCTGTTGTGGTGAGGATGGCAATCCTACACATCACTATGTCATTCTTCCCATCAGATTGCATTTTATTCTACCGTGGATTCATTTCCAGCTCCTGTCTCTCACCTTCTCGTCTAAAAAAAAGTTGCCACACTGAATTAGATGGGCAGCCCGGATGTCTGCCACTCGTGGGACCACTGCCTCCAATGTACCTGCAGGTTAACCTGCCCAGAAAGCAGGTTTCCTCTTTGCTGTGTCACCATGACCTAGGCAGTGAAATGCCAGTGTAGATGCCAAGGAGTGGTATAAATGCGTATTTGGAAATAGTCCTGGGGGTTTTGTTATGGAACTTTTATCTTTGTCCTGGATGATGTGGGCTCCAAAATTGTTCCTTAATCTTTAGAGATAGACAATGAAAATGGGTCTTTCAGTGTTCCTGGGCTCTGATCTAAATTATTTCAGCATGGCACCAAAGGCTATGTTAGACATCAAAGGCATAATCGTTTCATTTCAGTATTAAAGTCTAGGAATTTATGGAAAGACTGAATGGACCCCAGTGGTAACCCGAAAGGAGGTGATGGTCAAAACTTACTTGCGGGTTGGAAATGTCCTGTCTGCATCTGGTAGTCCTAAAGTTTCAGGAACAGACAGGATGCCCAATCTGCTTTCTCATGTATTTTCACTTAGCTTTCAGGTGGTAGGGGGAAACGAAATGATTCATTAATGAACTCAAGAAGCAAACAAACACTGTTAAGAGGGAAGGGGAAAAGCCTTTCATTTGAGATCAACTATAAAAATAGCCAGTTCTAAAACATATTTTTGAAAACAGGAATATGCAAACCCCTTATATTTTAAATGCAAATGAAGCTGTTACTGTCAACTATTCTACATGTGTCTGATAAAACCAGCTAGCCTTGCCCTTTTTAGATTAAGCATGATTATACAAATGAAATCCAGCAAAATATATAACATGGATCAAAATGAACAAGATACTGTGCGTGTTACATTGTTTCTGTATCACATCAGTTTTCCACTGAGTGGAAATGTAATGTTTTTTGGAAATTTCTTCTGGTGTGACTGTGCTAGTATTAGTATGAAAGTGGTGGGGGCCATAAAACTGCTATTCACTCGGTGAACTAGAACACTTATTTCTGTCACCTTAGTAGGGTCACCTCACTTCTGAGCCAAGTCAGCTAGCAGTTAGATATGTTAAAAATATAAAATGAGGCTTAAGAGAAGGAAGAAAACAATTCTAAAATGCATTGCATTCAGCTGAAAAGTAGCGTTAGTTCCCTAAGACCTGAAGATCACTGTGAATGGAAGGGAAGGTTGAGTTTTGAGGGCATTGTACTGACCTCTCCAACAATCCACATATCTTAATGTAAAGCTACAGAAAGAACCCTTAGCCAGACTCAGCAGAAAGTTTCGTGATGTGAAGAGGTACGGAGCTCCTGGCCAGAGCTCAAGGGAACATTGTAAGGCTTCGATCTAATAGTAATTTCCATGAGACACACATTTTAGTTCTTTTTTCCTATTATTTCTAGAAATTAGAGACTGAATGATGATATTCGATGACTAATACCTGGTTATAACATCAGCTGTGTTTTTTAAAGGTTATTTACCTCCCCAACTTTTTTTTTTTAGAAAGTCTTCCAGGTTAAGTTCCATTCATAACAATGACAAAAAACACAAGAAGTGAGATGCAGGATTTACTCATTTGAAAGTGGAAGATATCTGTTCCACATTGCAAAGATACAAGTTAAAAGGGCAACTAAGCTCCCCAAAATCATCTATTCATATTAACAAAGTGAATATTAATGAAAAACAAAATTGAGTTCTTCCTGTGGTTGATTTTCATCGCAGCACCCAGGTATTAAAAATGGCCATAGAAATTGATCCATCAGTCATCAAAATAACTTTGGCTTCTCCTCTGTAGCAGGCAAGTACCACTGCTGCCTGCAAAGGCATGAGGCTGTTATGCGGCATCTATTTGGACACTTTATACCATGTAATGGAAAGGGAGGCAAAAACATAAAACCTCATCTCTCCCCATAACATAATCCAGTGCTGGTGAGGAACTGTGCTTTTTCCAGAAAACGCATTAGCACAGATCAGTCAACCCTACTATCCTGGCTGTCTCTGCACCGCATGTCTGCACAGTGGGGTTGTGCCCTAGAAGTAAATTGGATCACTTCACTTCTGAGACTTAAAACCGGTACCCACACAAGGACTTAGGCATTTGAAAGAGGATGTAGGCATGTGTGTCAAAAATGGAACTTTACAAAACTCCTGTTCCAGCTGCTGCCTGTCGGAAAGTGGGAATATTGCATATTTGGCCATAAGAACATTGCCTGGAGAAATAGGAGATGATGCTTTCAGATTGCTTCGGATAGCTGAGGGAGCTGATCCAAGGTATCCTATGAGTTGTGTAGTGTGTTGTGAGGACAAAGCTGCTGATGAAAGGTAGTGGTGGAGAGGGACTCCCAGTGCGTTTTGAAGGAGACGTGTCCTTCCCCGCTGCTGGCCCTTCTGATGGTGAGGTGGAAGTTGCAGGAGAGGCTTTTACTGGGCCGTGGGCAGTGCGGGGCTCACTGCCTGCACCCAGAAGTGCGGTGGGAGCCTCTTTAGCATTGGCCTTACAAATGCTGGGCTGCCCACCTTCCCCACTGTCTGAGAAGGACACGTGGGCCATCTAACTCAAGGCTGAGGATTCGCTGTAGGGATGCGGTACCTGAATGTTATGTGGTTTTGTTCTGAGCATCATGGGCCTCCATCCCTTTGGGCATCTTGACTTGTGAGATGTGTTGGTTAGGTGACCTGGGGTAAGATGTAGTTGCCTTTAATTGGACTGTCTATGTCATCAAAAGGCATCCTAATGACAGGGTTAGGAACTCAGTCCTGCGCAAGTGGGGTGTGGGGATATCATAGTGCTGGAGGGGGTGGTATAAAACAAATTAATTTGTTAAAACTCTACAGGGAAAGGTGTGTGTAGAACTGGCAAAACGTTCAGGTATCTTTTGCCTCGAGGAAAAGGACAGTCACCATCTTGGCCAACCAACCAGGCAGTGAAGCAGAGCCGTCCATAGCTAAAAGCATGAGCTTCTCCTGGAGCTACAGCTCTGCAGCTGGGAGCTGCAATAATTCATATCCTCTGTGGACTGGCACAGAGGGAAACTTGTAACAAATGCCTGCCGGTGGTTTGAAGAACATCCCTCAGTCTCAGCGTTGACTCTGCTCCCTTGGTTCCCTCATTTTATTGTTGAAATATTATTTACATCATAAATAAAAAAGCTGAGGTAATAGATGGGGACTTTTATTAAAAGGATGAACTCCAAAATGTTCCGACTACTGTCCTTCATACTTTTAGGGTACCTTGTTTTGTGTATTTATCACTCATTTGCAGGCTGAGAGTTCTCTGAGCAGCAAATCAACTTGTAACTTACATGAAAATTTCCTTTTTCTGCTTTATTTAATGCATTGATGTTACCAAACAGGGAAGCAATGGAGTCAATTCAAAAAAGGCTAGTAACAATCAAGGTAAAACAGAGATGTGGTTTGGGCAGATGCCTCATTCATGCTGGTGTTAATCAAATTCCAGATCACCCTATCTCCAAGCGCTCACTTTGGTTTGCTTGTGCAGAATTAGGGGCAGTTATTTCAGCAGAGGCTGAGTTATGTGGACGCAGTAGTGACTGGGAACCTTTGTTTCCCCAGGAAGGTCTGGCTGATCTTGTGTTTAGCCCAAATTCTGTAAAACACTGAAGTTCTTCAGCATTAAGAACTTAAAGGGACACTTGGACTCTTAAAATCCCATTTTCTTCCAGCTGTTTGTAGATATCATCTGCAGTTGCCTTAACTGATGCACACAGAGCTAAACCCAGTTTCCCTTTTTTGCCTTAGTTACATGTAACAGCGTTCTGCTCATACGCAGTGTCGCTGCTTTTCCCCTAGTTGTGTCTTGATCATATGACTGCTTAATTAAGCATGTGCTTAATTTTGTATAACTTACTTATTCAGGAAAGTTTCTCACTTGATTAAAATTAAGCATATGAATGTTGCATATCTGGGGTTCTAATTAGTTTTCTTGGCTGCTTGGGTTTTTTTATAAACCATGAAGGGAGCGAAGGAAGACAAAGGAAAACCATATCTGTAAAGGTAGTTTGGGGCTTAGCAATGGCATCTGACACGGTTTTTACTTCACTGAGAATAAAAAATCAAGTCAACGCTTCCTTTTAAACTGCTTAAGGATTTAAAAGCTTCAGGGCAGAACGAGGTAACTGCTTCAGACTTTGCTTTAAGGATTTAGAGCCTGATTCAAATCCTATTGAAGTCAATGGAAATCATTTAACGGATTTCACTGGGCTTTGGATCAGGCCCATAGCAAACGAGAGCCTTAACTACGTTAAGGAGTTAATGTCCCTAAAGCTGTTCCGGACTTGAAGTGGTTTAAGATCTTATGGTGTGTTTTCAGGTATTGTGGTGTAATTCAGAGGAGCTAAACGCTTGCATTAAATGTGCTCTTCCATCCCGGTAGCCCTTGCAGCAGCAAAGCCGGTAGGATGCCTCTGCCGGGGCAGCTCTGACTCACTCCTTTTGCTGGGGTGAGGTCTGCGCGCAGCAAAGCCCCCCGCGAGCTGCATTGCTCACAGCTGGGCAGTGGGGCAGGGCAACATGGGGGGCACGGTTCTAAGACACTTTCCTGGCCTCTGCTTGGGCAGGTAGCGTGGGAGGATGTGTTATGTGTGGCTGTGTGAAGACGCATACACGCGCAGGCTGCGGGGGAAAAAGCGTCAAAAGCCATATTAATAAAAGCCCGTTCAGTTTACTGGCCACCTTCACCGGCTGTGACGAGCAGCTCCTCCTTTGGGGAGAGAGGGGCTGAGGCTTTATGGGCTGTCATAAACTGTCACTGTTTTCTGCTGTTGTGACCTTTCCCTCCAGCTGCCCTCAGGTCTGAACCCTGGTTTTCGGCAGCAGGTCCTCGGCGGGGAGGCTGATGCTCCCTTTCCTTTGATATGGACCAGTGCAGGGACAGTGCAGGCAACTTTCATCTCACTGACTCTGGCATCCCCCCACTGAAATCTTACCATATTCTTCGTATTATTTAATCTGATATCCTTGAAGTCTTCCTCTAGTCACAAATTTAAAGGTGTTTTGTGTTCTCAGTGACCAGCACAGAATATAAGAGGACCCTTTTACAGCCCTTGATTACGTGCTATTTCTCCCTGCCTGAGTAATTGTTGAGGAGTGAGTCAGAAAGATGTTCTGATTAATTAGATATGGTATTTTAGGATGCTTCAGCCTGGTAAAGTATGGACTAGAATCCAGATTTCCCACTTATCTGCCTTAAATACTTTGACCCTATCCTGAACTTCACACTTGCTGTATGAGTGTTTGTTTATGCTGGAATTTGCTACAGGAGGCCTTATTAGCTGGTGGTCAAGATCTTATTTTTAAATGGATCGTTAACTTGTTACACACTCACGGAGTGTGTTGATGCATCTTTGCCTAGGAATCCTTTCCTCCCATTCCTGCACCCGCCCTGCATGCCCATAACATGAACCTGCTTAGAGACCTTATAAATTTCCTTCCATTCACGAGAAAATAATAATAATAATAATAATAAAAAAGCAGAGAAAAGAACCAGGGAAAAAGCAGCAGTGGAAGTGAAACACATTCTTTAATCATGGTAATGGAGCAGATGCTTCAATAGCAACAGCAGCAGGTCCAGTAAGTGCTGCATCTTCTTCTTTCATCCCCCTCTAAGCAGAGCTGCTAGCAACGTGCCATCTTTCCTTCTCAGGATTTTGCTTCCAGTAGCATCTGCTGTGCCTCTTTCTCCTACATGCTGCAACATATGTAGCTGCATCACAAGAAGCAGCCAAGTCATACACTAAGGTAATTTCTATTAATGATTTGTACTTGTTTAGTGGATGAAAACCCTATCTGTAGGCCTGATTCATCACAGCTGCTTTGTGCTGCTAGCGCGCACAGAGGAAGCGCTACGAGAGCAGGCGGATGATTACTGGATAGCCCAGGACTGGCAGCAGGGCAGGACTGCTTGGATTAAGGGAAATAACTTCAGTGAGGGTAATAAGAAGATCATGACTTTACATTTGTTGTAAGAGATGGTGGCTGCTGGATTTCCATGTGAAATTCTTCTCTGTTCTCACTGGCTTCGTTGACAGAATCAATTATCAGGAATTTCCAATACGATCTCCAGAAGCACGTTTGGATATTTTAGATTAGCAAAAAGAAAAGGGTGGGAAGGGAGAAACTCATATCTGTGGGGGTGTATGAAGTAAACTGAATCTCAGAACCATACTCTTGCATCCATCACAACTTTGCCTCTAGAGTAACCCAGACGTTGGCTGTGGTGCCACCTATGTTTTGTCATCTCTTGAACTGGTATATGTTAGTCTGAAGGCTGAAACCTTGACCTTCGCTCTTGTGCTCATAGAAACACGGGTGTTTTTCCCCAGCTTCTGTTCGAAGGATGACAAATGTGGAAACGGAACACAGGTGCAGCACCCAGCACCTCCCGAGAGCCCCGTGTTGGTGTCCCTCGGTTTCAGGGGCAGCCGGAGGCTCTCGGGGATCTCGCAGGATCGGGCCCACCAAGAATACAGTGTTTGAGCTAATATGCAAATTCTAGGTAGTGCAAACACCAACACAGTCAATTACACACAGCAAAAACATACACAACAGCCAGGAAGCCATATGATAGATATCATGTTGTGACTATGTTGTGGGACTTTCATCTTTATTGGCAAACATTTCAGGCAGCAGTTCAGATTTACATAGAATCACATATGTGCTTAAGAAAGCGTTTTATCTCACCCTTCCTTTACTGAGCTGCAGTTACTAATACCCTGCTACCAGTAAGTAATGAAGATATTTCAGTGCTCTTCACATAATCACTCAAAATGCCAGTATCTTTTCCAAATCCCATCTAAATTTCTTGAAGTTGTAAAACTGGGATGGAAATTTCAGGCAAAGTGGCAATTCTGCTTCTTTCTAAGCTGAACTCGTCTTTCTTTTCTTTGGTGTTTTGTGGTTCTTGGTTCTTGCAAGAGCCCAAAGAACAATGTGCAAAAAGAAAGCTTATTGTACTGAGAGAAGTCATCCAGAAACAACCTTTTTATTTGTAAAGGTATTTAAAGCAATAGACTTATTGTCAGTGTGCTGTACTAAAAAGAATTCTGGTTTGATTTTTGTCATGTAACGGGTTTGTTACTTGCATCATATTTCTCCAGCCTTTTTGAATTGCTTACTAATAATTCCTTAAAAAATTACTCCTGTAAACTTCCACATAACTCTTCTGAACTGGGATTTTTAAAAGGGACCAGAGGGAGTTTGGTGGTTATTGAAAATCAGGCTCTGAATGATAGTCCTAAAGACAATGAGTATTATATAATCTAGTAATAATTTAAATTCACTAGCAAACAGAGTAGTATATTTTAAAGTATTGCTTACATTCTCTATTCATTATATACCATAAATTCCTAGTATGAGCTTATTTTTCATTTTTTCCTCCATGGTTCAGTTTGGTCTTTTTAAATAAAAACATTTATGAACACTCTACTCATTAAGATACTCAGCACCTAATGAACTTGGGGAAGGCCAGCGATCCCACTGTTGTACAGAGATTTTATCAGAAAAGTTTCCCCAATTACCGCATGTGTCACTTAGAAAATTTCCATAAGATTCTTTCCAAATGAACAGTATTTAAGTATTTTTACAAAGAGCAATCAAAGCATGTAGCACTTGAATTTATGTTACATTAAAGCTCCCTGATTGTGCAATAATAAAAGATGAATGTGGATTTATATTGTATGCAAATTGATTAATCTTTTCATAGCATTGCTCAATAAAAAACACAGGGTAGAATCACAATGGTTATCTACTAGTACTGAAAGGCAAACAACAGAAGAGTTCATATAACATCCATGTGCAGGCATAATGTATGCAGCAATTTTTCATCTCAATTTTAATATAAAATATGTGCAGTATCTGTAGCGGTTGCAAAAAATACTCAAGGACGGCAGTTGCAAGGCAGGGGTTAGGCCTGTCACTGCAGTACTTCTGAAGGACGTGCTCCGAGATGCCTTTTTGCAGAGCCTTTGCAGTAGCAGCTGTTGGGGAATGCAGAAGTGTCAGCTTCTGTTTTGTGATGGTATGTCTTGGAGGATGATGAGACCACTCCTAGTGTGACATTTGGGGCAAATATGTAAGACATCTTGTCCTAAAGGTTCAAGAGAGTATGATCTCTACCATTGCAACATCTGTAATTGTGGTGAAAACACGTTGCGAATAAAGAAGACAGCCTGGTGGAAGTGTGAGCCTCTTAGGCACAGAAAGAGTTATCATGCCAGAATGTGCATATTTTAATAGCAAGGATCATTAACAGCAAATGTTCTTAGGAAAATGGTTTGTTGCAAATAGAGGGCGCTGGGGCTCCTCAGGTGTCCTCAAATGTGAATTAGATTGTGTTTGCAAACTTTTTTTCTGGTTCACTGTACTGATCAGAGAGTGGTGGATCCAGAGAGGAAGGTAGCATTTCTGCATATAATTAAGATGTAGTAGCTGGGAGAGTTAGACTAGGATTAAAACAGAGGCATTCACATTTACTCAATTAAGTGATTTTGGTCAGCCATCTCTCAGCTCAGTAAGTCACTTAACCGTGTGCTTGAACGTCTGTCCAAATAAGATGCAAGTGTTTATACCCATCAGCCTATGTCTCTCAGACCCAATTTCAGGCATATTATGAATTCCTCCAACAGGAGCTATCACTTTCTAATGTGTTCCCACCTTGCACAAGGTGGCTTGCTCGGTGTCTGGGCCTCCTGGGTGCTGCTGCAGTACAAAGCTGTGTAATAACCCTCTAGCAATAAGTGCCTCTGATCATGCAAAATATGCAGGGATAAATATGGCAAAAGCAACTGTATGGCATGAGTTTGTGAGATAAGCAATATGGGACTGTCTGAAGAAGGCATCCTGGCGTTTTCCTCCTACCCCTCTTTTTCAAGACCTTTCTTTCAAAGGTCTTCCTGCTGTCCTCTGCACTGTTAAAAAAGTGTGTGCAGATACAGTCAATTGGCTAAAAGGCAAGGTGCAACCAGCCCTGGCGCTCATTTGAGTCTCAGAAACATCCCCTGCTCCTCTATTTTTCCATTTAGAAAAAAGAAATACTGAAGTTCAGACATCTCCAAAGCCTTAGAGATTCTTCTTTCTTAACTGGTTTTATTTTGTTTCATATTTCCTAGGTGGAAATTGAAGTTGCAATTAATCTCTATTTAAGAGAATTTTTGTAGCTGATGACGCCATGCTTTAAACCCTAGGGCACGTCTGTCCTTCGGCGCTGGGCTGGCTGAACCGCACTCACCTCCTAATCACAGTGTGTGTGAGGGTGGGTGTTTTTATACTGGAGCTGGCTCGTGTCTGACTTGCTTAAAATGTGAATAGCATATATGGGATTGTCTGCACTTAGCCAAGGGAACACCTGACCATGGAGTTAAGGTGATACCCTAGCAGGCCAGGGAAAATAATAGAAGCAGCCTGATTTTCCCCAGTTAATTGCTAATTGTGGTCATTTATGCAAAGTATTACAGGAAGTTTTTTTATAGTGATCTACTTCTGTTTTCTTATTTGCTTATTTAAAGGTAGTAAATTCATATCCGTTCACACAGCACAATGCTTTTTTGTCATAAAATAAATAACTCAGCAAAATATCAGCATTACAAAGTGATATTATTTTTCCTTTGAAGGCTCACTTTGCACAGCATGTCATACTAGAGACAGTGCTGCTTTCAGATGATATTATGATTTTTTTTTTCTCTCTCCCACACTTTTCATTCCATTTTGGCTAAAGTTAATGGAACTGCATGTTAATACCTCTATTACTGGTCTTTTTGTATTCCATCTGCCAACTTCTTTACTCTTCCAGTGAGTGACATCAGAGGACGTGATAGAGGTATTTACGGTAATGAATGGTCTAGAGGAGACTGCCTGCACACTGCCTTCCACCCTTCACCAAAACACGAGATCACAGAGACTTGCATGCATTAGCTTGAGCCAGGATTAAATGTGCTGGTCCTTTGCGCATCCCTTGGGCAGCGTTTGGCCATTGGGTCTCACTAGGAAAAGGCTAACCTGGACATCTGTCCTACCTGTAAAATGGTGGAGTGGACCCCTCCAAGGCACGGCGCCAGCGGCAAGGCGCTGGCATTGTTTGCTGTGGTTTATTTTAGGGCTGGGGAGTGCGGGAGCCCGCAGAACGTCAGGGCAGCTCCAACCCATTTAAATTAATCACTTCACAGGAAAACACAGCTTACTGCTACAAGACAAATTCACTTGCTGCAAACCCTTCGTGTTTGACAGGAAAAGTGTGCTTCTCTTTAGGACTCTAAACAATGAGTTGAGAAGCCTTTATAATTAACACTTTATTAAAAGATCTTAGATAAGGAAGAAAGCCATTGTCAGAGTGCGTGCCGTGTCCTCGGTAGGCGCCCAGCTACATGTACATCATTTCCTCATACAAATCCTAGAGCTGAAAAAAGATCTGTTTAACCCATCGATTCCCTGTATGACATCCTATGTGCTTTAGTACACTTGCATTGCTTTAATAGCATTACAAGCAGATCTTTTGTAGTTTTAATCCTAATTCTACAAATGGTTCACCTGTGGGAGAAGTGGGAACCTGGGCTGTGTCCTGAGTGGAAAGTAATACTAGGGATGTTTGGGTAGTATTGATTTTTGGTAACAGCAATCAATTTAAAATAATCTTGGTCTCATAAATGACCTCTAAAGCACTAATTGTAAGAAATGTTTTTAAAATGAAATGTTCTTTATTGTTCACATAATTTTAAAAACTTATTCCAGGTCAGTTTTGCAGAGAACTGGATAGAAGGAGCCTATCCAAGTTTCTCGACTTGGGAAAACTGTGTATGTAAGGAAGCAGATAGAAAACAACACTGACATGTGAAGCTCAGTAGTGTTTTGGACAGTGTTCCCCATCTAAGATGTGCAAAATACAAGTGGACACAGAGGGTTCTGCTTCTGGAAGGTCCCCCCATGCTCTCGTATCCCTGTGTGAGAGCAATCATAGTCAGTCGTCTTAAAGAACTGGCTTCTGTAGCAAATAAACATATTTACAAACTGAGAGCTGGAGCCACCACATCAAAGACCCAGCTGAGGTCAGGTGCCTGCTCATTTCAGAAAGGTATACTGGATGCTGTCACTGAGGCTGTGAACACTTTACATCTATAAAACATCAGTTATAAAAGCACGGAGTATAAAGCTTTCAATTTAAAGGCTAGTAGCAGATTCCTCACTTTCTGATCACCTCCCTCCACCACAGACATGCTCACACTCATCCTTCTGCAAGTCAATCAACACTTGCCAAACAAGCGGGGCTTTTGCTCTCACCTCCAGCTTGGTAGGCCAAAGCCCTCAGCTGTCCAAAGCTGGGTACCTTAGGGTCAAGACTGTAGAGTTTCCCCTCACCAAAAAAATTAACCAAGCCACCCCCTTCCCCTTCAAAGCCCCACCCAGCATGAAAACAGTAACCACCTGAAATGACGCTGAGTAAATAATACTGATATGTTGTGAGTTTCAAGAGAGATTAAGAAAAAGCAAATTTCGTGGTTGATTGCGCTAAAGTAAGATTAAATCTAGAAATATCAAACTCTGATGACCTCACAGGGATGGCGTAATGCCTAAAAGATATGACATTCCTATGCATTATTGAATACTATGCATGTTTGCTCATCCCTTTAAAAGAGTAAGAGCCATGCAACACAGAACACCTGCCACTAGTTGTAAAATTCCTGCAAATGCGAAGAAAAAAGAGAAAAAGTTTCTCTCTAAATGAAACAAAACCTAAGGAAGTTGCTTTTTTTTTTTTGCTAAGTCACTGCTTTCTGTGGCTTTTTGATCCATTTCTGAAAGGATTGGCAGTTCAGTTGGTAATTAAACAGTCTCTGGAAGAACACAGGCCTTTTGGAGTGTTTCGAACAGTCTCTCCGTTTTCACCTTTTCTCAGAATTTCTTTGAAGAACCAAAGTCAAAGATGTATTTTCAAAACACATCTCAACTTTGTGAGTTGCAGACGGAAAGATCTAGATGACTTCTGTTGCAAAGTGGGTACTTCATGCTATATAGTGCTCAGACATGTACAAATGTTACTGAATGTCCTTTAGGTTTTTGAATGATTTTGTTGACTCCATTCAGGAGTTCAAGACAACATCGTGAATACTACTTAGACAATATTTTCTAGGTCAGTGTTTTTTTTTAATCCTTAATGAAAAAGGGAGAGGAAAAAACATTACATTTTAGCTATTACTATATATGAGCATGTGAAATCTGAACTATAATTTAATTGTTAATTGCAATATATTTCAGAAAAGAAACATCCGAGTTTACAAATTTTCAGTTTAACAGGAAACCTTGTCTACTTGAAATAAATTCATTTTTTGCTTGGACACACTGTAGTTATTTAGGATTGAATTCTCAGAAGGTCTAGGCATTGGTCTGTCGCTGCTCCCCGTGAGCCTTGGGGTGAACTCACTGACTTCAGTGGTAGCAGAGTTGCAATGTTGCAGCTTTTCAGAGTCTTTCTATCATTGATGTGCTCTTAGATTTGGAACAGGAGTGGACTAGTGGATGTCCAGGGTCCATGGAAAGTAATTCCTTGACCAGACCAGGAATTCCTGCAGGTACTACCCAGACCCAGTGAAATTCCCTTTTGCTCGTTCTGCTCTGCTGGGCCGCACAAGGCTTCCACAAAAATCCCCATGAGCTCTTTAGGGAAGACTCATGTGGGAAGCAAAAGTGGGAAGGTCTTGTGCTGGTCCTTAGCATAAGGGGAATTTCATCGGTAGCTAACTGAAAGTTGTTGTTCCCAAGTTTTTTGCATGTAGCCACAGCTGTGTACATTCATCTATTCAGCAAGTGGATACAAACGACCAGGAAGCATATCCATATTTTGCAAAGAATTTTGAGTGTTCTGAAAAGACTCATTAGGAACATTCCCATCTATAAACCCCCATCTACTGCACTATGATTTAATTGTACTTGCAGATTTAATTGTACTTGCAAATAATTAAACAAATCCACAAAATGTTTGCATTACATTAATTTACTTCACTTGGCCCTGCAATACTAGAACCATAATTACTTACATATTTCCCTTTACTATTTTCTAGCCTCTCTTTGTAAATTGTCAATAAGCATTCTGGAGACAGTTGGATTAAAAAAAAATACCGAGCATGTGTCTGATTAATATTTTAAGACCATGAGGATCAAATCTAAAAATGTGGGTATTTTTTTTTTCCAGCAAGTTCAAATTAACTGATAAAGCTGTACAATGAGTATTCAGAAGCCCTTTTTAATCATTGACTGTTATGAGGTTTTATACTTCAAAATGCAACCACCTATATAATAACCAGAAAAGGAGAAGACAGGTTTCAATCTGCACCGGTGGGGTGGCCATGGAGTGACCGGAAGGTGCGCTCAACAACTCGGCTGTACGATGAGTGGTCACCTCAGGCAGATGTCCTTCATGTGCTGTCACGGGCACTGACACGGGGGGACACGCAGCCCCAGTGCTAACCTCTCCCCAGCCTGGCTGGCAGCGATGCTGGGGCTGGCTGTGCAGCTCATCCAGCCTCCACTGTCAACAGGGTGTCGTGGTGTCAAGCTCACCCCCTCCTTCCACTGCAATTGCCAGAATAGGCTCTTATTTCTGATTGACGTAATTTCCTGAGTTATTAGGAAGGAAATACATAATGTAACATGCTGCTTCTGCACTCTCAGGTTTATGTCCAGTCCACCACGGTGCCGGGTGCCATGGGGCACTGAGGCTTTGCCTGCTCGCAGTGGGCACCAACCCTCCTCCAGCTCCACGTGCAGGTGCTCCCATGCACGGCTGCAGGGTCCCTCCTCTCCTTCAACAGGTGTAAACCCCTCTGTGTTAGTAACAGTACAATTCCCTGTGGGAAGAGACCCCTTTTTCTGAAGGGCTATATGAAAACTCCTTAACTCTTCCCTTAAGATTTTTGGTCAGGTTTGGTAACTGCGTGGGTTATGGTCAACCCTCTGCACAGGGACAAGGTGAATTCAGTGTTTGAAGGTGTCATGCTTTTTCAGTTTCTAAAAAGAGATCTAAGTCCCACTTTTCAGAGAAGTGTCCACCCCCATGCTGATGTTAATTTGTGGTACTATAGTCCCTTACCTAAGGAGTATCAGCAAAACTTCCTCCACTTTCCTCCTTTGGAGTTGTGCAACGTCTTCCTGCAGCCATAGGATCCCATAGGAGGCTTGGGAAGAACACACCCATTCAGTGACCAACTCTTGAGAAGAACAACTTCATTGCTGTAGAACCAATATTGCGCTTGAAGTAACTGGTGGGTTCTTGATTCCCCAAGGCCCTGTTCTTCCATGTTATACACTGTTAAGTAGCTGTCATGTTCCACCCCAGAAGAGAGTGCATTTCAGTGATGGGTGAACTAATTCTTATTCTTTCTGCTTCATTGATATAATGGGGTGTCATTAATCTTTGTAAAGTCTTTGGAGGTTGTCATATGGGAGATGGTGTCCAAGTGACAAATATTAAATTAATTAGGACTGGTAGCATTCTGTTTTGTGAAAAAAAAGGAAAAAAAACCCCGAATTGCCTCTGTAGTGGCTATTTATTGGTTTTGTGAGTGGCACTGAAGGATCTGTACAGACTAGGATCCTGTCAGAGAACACCGTGATGATCTGAAAGGTAAAACTATCCTTTGCTGATAAACTTTTACTGCCATCAGTTGAGGAACGGTTCATTCTCCGCACTAAATTCAAAACCATAATCCCTTAGGGAAGAGGCTAGTGCATTAAGGACAGTGCATCCATCAAATGTACCACCCAGTCCCCTCAAGCTTTTTCTTTTTGGAATGGCAAGATTTATGGGATTTCTGCCACTTAGTACCTTACGAGAAAAAAACAGTATTAAAAAAAGACACAACGCTGCCAAGTTTGGCATAAGCCCTACCAGCTGTCTTGGCTTTCAACACAATCATGAACCAAAGCATCCAGAAAGAGAACTCCTAACTTTCTCGTAGTTAGGCCCACCCTGAAGTCTTTCCCCTGGCCAAATCAACATTGGAGATCAGAGAGGATTTACCTGGGTAAAGATGTCAACATTTGCTCAGGGATTTGAAGGAGTATTTGGGAGTATCCTGTTAACATTGCTAATGGAAGAGACAGCCAGCAAGGGCAATGGGACTAGTAAATCTCCACTCGTCATTTGGCCAGTTAGGCTGCTGCAACTGTTTTAAGACCTGATGGGCAATGTTAGCTCTGGACACCTAAGGAGCCTTCAAACCAGATTTAGATGCCACCCACAGCAACCTTTCTCATTGCAACGTTGTAGGACTTAAGGGAAAGCTACCATTATTGAAAACATAGAGCTGGATTTTTTCACAAAAATATCTTTGAACGTTTCTCTTGACATGTTTTTGTGCAGCTCTGAAATTTCATTTCACATATCTTAAGGGAAATCTTTGATTGTCCAATCAGAATAGAAAAATAAAAGCATGCCTTGCATTTAACTTTATTAACCAGCATAGTATCAGGCAGTAACGCCTTCATTATAGCAATCTGAGTACTTTCTGAATAATTCAGAAGTGCCAAACAGAAGACTTGTTGCTTGGATGTGCTAATGAAAATATCAAGGGAATTAATTAACAGTCAATTATATCAATTTTAGATTTGGACATTGATTATGATGCTAAAAGCAAAATCTACATTCTTTACATTATTCCTTACTTCTGAGTGCTATAACTCAGCTTAATAATTCCAGTCAAAATTGTAAAGGAAATACAAATTCAGATTATTTTTCACTCTTTTCCCTTCCTTTTCAATATGCTTAAGATAAACAAGATAAACGGCATGGTAGAAACATGTATATACGTCTTATAACTGTGGTGACACAGATTTTCCTAGTTTATGCTTTGTAGCAATATGTTTTGGGAAAAAGAGCTTGAATTCAGGGGATAACAAAAATAAACATACAATATGGACATGTGTATATTTATATTTTCAAGTATACTTCAAAACTAGAAAAATAATTATTTGCTATTACTTGGTATTTTAATATACCAGTTTTTCAAAAAGGGAAGTTTTGATTTTTTTTTAACACCTCACAGAGAGAAAAGTTTATCTAGAAGTGTTTTGTTAAACTCCACATGTGCTTTAAAAAAAGAACATTTTCTGATCTTTGGTGTTAGAGGAAAGCATTTCATTGAGATCAGTTTTTGCATGATTTGGCACGAGTTGTCTAGACTGGTTTATGAAAAATGACAGCTAGTAGGAAAGTAATTAAAAATGTATTTTGCTGAAAGCAAAAGTATTTTTGGAATCTATAACAACCATCTTTAATTTGCCAACCGTTTCCACAATTATTTTATATTAACTGGAGGATTTTGTATTCTAGAAAATATGTATCTTGATAGCCGAGCATTGATAGCTTTCTGGTTTGATCTTCTCACAAACTCTGCTCTTGTAACGAAATGGCAAGAGCTGAAAAAGTGATCAAATAGTACATTCAAATCTCCATGGCATCCTTTATGAATTATTGCAGTTGACAGTAAATGGTGATAGGATTCTCTTCCATGGAGGAAACATTCCAACATTTTGGCTGGTGCTGAAGGAAGCATTGCTTTACTTGGAGCTAATACACTTTTTCAGGTTTGAATGTAGTAAAGCAGTGTCCCCAGCTGGAAAAAAAACCCAAAAAACCAACAGTGCAAAAGGCTGACAAATGGAAAACTCATGGAATCAAAGTCATGTATTATGATATAGGTTCTTCTTTAATAATGAAGGAGCTGAACTCTTATTGCCAGTGCTGGAGAGGCCGTGGTATTACTCAGGAAATTATTGCCAATATCAGAATAATTAGGTACCCTTCTGCACTTCATTGAATCACCATCTTTGTGCAACCTAGATCAGCCAAAATCTTGCTGTAGATTATTTCAGATAATTTTGAGGTGTGAGCAAGTCGAGGGTGTGCCCCTGCACTGGGAGGTCAATGAGTTAGAAACCAGTATGGAAATGTCTGAGCATCACCTAAAACTGGGCCTGCTTCTTAGTATTGCTTTCAAATAAATGTTCACTAGTTGCATAGTAAGCTTTAGTCTCAAGAGGCCACTGTTTACTTTTGCAGGCGCCGGTGGGCGATCGTGGGGCCTCGGGGCGGGCAGGTGAGGCGAGGGTTTCCATGCGTTCAGCCAAGCCCAGTCCCTTCCCAAGAATGGCGTAAGTAATTCATTTCAATGAGTTTATTATGCTGGTGTAAATTTATCATTCTCAGGTTACATTTCTGATTCAATGTTTTAGAGATGAGAAATCAAACCTGAAAGACAGCAGTGAATGCGTTATTTATTTTAAAGCTGGAGATTAAGTTAAAGTATTAATAACAATAAACTGATGGCTGCAAAGAGGCTTGATAGTCCATTGATCTGCACCTGTCATTCACTGCTCCCTGCTATTCATGGTGAGCGCTTTATTTATCACATTGTCGTTCTCCTATCAAGTACCCATTCCATACTGGATCTGTGGTTAGAAGTCCAGAACCCGCTCTCTTTATGAAGAAATTCAAGTATCACTTCACCATGATGGGTATCCCTAGAAGCTACAGAATAAGTAACTCCGTACACTGCATTTTCTAAGCTGTGTTCCAGTTTTGAACGATACTAAAAACTCCCTAAACTTCTATGTTTAGATATAGGGAATTATAGTTAGCCCTAGGTGAAACAGGTGCATTAATGTTCTCTCCTTCAGGCATATGAAATCCTGGTTAGGTTACCTGCAATAAAATCCTATAAAGTGCTTTGAAATCCTCAGTGAAAAATGTCTCGCTGATGGATTGGCCAAGTGCACGGTAACTGCCCAGCTGCGCAAGAAAGGTTTTACCTATCAAACATTCCGCAGGGATATTGCTGTGGACCACACTTCTCGTGCATGGGACTATAGTGAGCTGTCTTTTGATTTATGTCAATAGAGAAAGTTGTTGTGCAAAGTTAATAAAAAAAAAACTTTAAAAGTTTAAAATGGCATGTCTACCTCTGACATTTCATGTTGAATGTTAGAGCTGTTTCTTCTCTGGCCCCTCCTCAGTTCACTAGCCACCTCTTTTCCCTGTCGTGTTGTGTCCCACCGTGCAAGTGTCACAGACCTTCAACCTCCTCTCCTCTGTGATTCTGCCTGTCCTGCCTCATGGGTTTTCATTGCTGCCTTATCTCAGAGCAAAATTTTCTCCTCAATTGATATGCATAGTCAGACACAGTTAATCCATGCTTATCTTATCCATATGTCTAAGTATCCCAGAGATTTAAGGAACACCAATAATCGGTTTTATAAGGGACAGCAGACAACTCCCAAACTTCTTGCAAGGGTTTGGGGTTCGCATAAACTAGTAAATGCAGCTCACAATTTATTCATGTGGTGGGACCCCAAACTCTGATGTCAGTGGCCTTGTGTCCGCACAGACTTAGAGAGAAGGTCCTGAAATCAGTGAAATGATTGCAGGTTTGCATGCGTATAACTGACAGATTGTGTCCTCGATGCTCATGAATGGTTCCTGTGGCATTAACTAAATGTGTATAATAATTTATGTTGTCATTTAAATTTAAAAGAGACTTTCTGGGCAGCAGTATTTTGCCTGTTAAATCTTGTGAAGCACACCTTGAACTGCATTTTAATATGAATAGGTAACTAACGCAGATCACAGAAAAACAGACGGTGTATAATGTGAGAAGAACCAACCAAAAAAAGTCCTGGGTTTTACACGAGCTGAAGTTTGTGAATGATTTTCCAGTGCAAAGCATATTGTACTAATCCAGTTTTGTGTGAAACATTCTTAGGATAAGCTCCTATCAACTGACCCATCGGTTGTGTATGATATATACAGAGAGGATATTAGTTATGGATTACAGACGTCTTTCTACAAAGCATTTTGTTAAGTCCTGCCAATTGCAAGACAACGGCTATTGTTCTGTATTGCCCTCCTTGACTAAGCCTGTCTCTGGATTAGTAAATGCCCTCTTGGAGTTTCAGTTGTACAGTCCTGTGCCGAAGTGCAGATTACTGGGCAGATGTCCTCAGCAGTGCTGGGACAGTAACTCTCATAAGGGTGGCAGAAATACCCCTACGCACCTAGACCTCTTAGCGTATGGACTAAAGGCATTTGTCACAGCTGGGATTTCCACCTAATGCCGGAGGCAGCTGAAGTGCAGTCGCTCAGAAGCAGTTGGGTTGGTGTTAACTCTCCCAGTGGGGCGAAACCAGAGGGGACTGACCTACTGCAGGTCCGGCTAGAGAGCCACCCTGCCTTTCGCCCCATCGCAGGGGAGCGCAGTTTGCAGACCCGGCCGTCGCGTGGGAGAAGAGGCATGGGAGACTGCCGCCTCCGCCTCTTCCTCCAGTAACAGCAGGGGACGGGCGCAGGGAGGCAGTGTGCCGGCGGCACTGGGGCTTCTCCTGGGGCTGCAGAGCCATGGGCAAGAAGCAGAAGTCGACAACTGGAGCTCTTCCACCATCCCCAACCTTTGCATTTCCTATTTCCCTGTTCCAGCTCCTCCCCACCTCCCTCTCCTGCCTTATTGGAGTCATTAATGAGGGTGTAAGCCATCCCCTTACTAGACAGGCATACATTTTGGGCTTGATGACCCTGATCCTCCTCATGCTCAGCCTATCTCCTTTCAATTGTTTCATCAGCTGCGTGACTGCCGGCTCACACCTGACAAGTGACAAGTCTCAGGCTCCTGCTGACTAGATAATCAAAGTCTTGTCAGAGCTGTCAATACCCTGCAGATAGGAGAGGACAAAGAGAGGAAAGGTTTCTACAGAAACCACTGCCTTCAAAAAATACTGTCGATTCTTCTTACAGAAATCACCTGTTTGTTTCAAAACATTATTTATTACTGAAAATACGGTCTCTGCAGAACAAGCATGTAAGCGGAACAATGACAGCGGCTTTTAATGACATAGCCCTCCAAATCCGCTGGCCCCAACATTTTGTTGGGAATTGTTTTGAATCTCTGACTAAAGGGAAAATATTAATATTCAGCAGTCATTTAACCTTCCTGAAGAATTTAAGGGGGATCATTGCAAGCACAACCATAATTATCGTTTGATAAAAACCACATTTTTTTTAAAGCAAAGAATGTACAAGTATGTTCTAGTCTAATATTGCAGACCAAGGTTATTTATGATCTCTTCCAATTTTGGAACATTTTCAAATGCAGATTTGATTTAAAATGTTAATTAAAGCACAGGGCCAATTTTTTCCCTTATTTACAGAACTCTAAATCTGCAATCTACTGAAGTTGATGAATTTCATCTGGGTTTCACTAGCACAAGAAAGTGTCATATCTGACACACAGTTATTTGGATATTTACAGTTAAAGTATGTGTTAATGTTTTGAGACTTTGGGATGGACAGATGTTCTGAATGTGATGGATTCAAGAGATTTTTTTAATACTTTGTGTATTAAAAAATAAATGACTTGATTTGAAAGATAGCTATGTCTGGAGAATAAAATGGCATTGCTTTTCACAGCTGAAAGTCCTTTAAAATAATATCGGACGTGAAGTTTCTGAAGACCTAGTGACTATTTAATGTATACCATTTACTGTAGCACCAGAAATAAAGCAGTGGGTCTGGTCTGCTGCTGAGAGAAAGACAGATGGCATTTCTTGCCTCAGAAAAAGAAGTCTTTAAGCAGAGTTTTCAGCAGCACTTTTCATGTGCTTGCCTTCAGCGCCACTTCCAGATAACTCATGGTTTGAAAGAAGTTCAGTCGCTCCCCAAGCCCTGCGTGCAGCATGGTCCTTTCTCTGCTTTTATGCCTATTTCTTTTTATTAGGAATGTCTTTGTTAGACAGAAGCCGTTATCTGTCTGAGCTGTGTTCAGTTGTCAAGCACTGGCTGCCTTTTGCTGCTTGTATCGGCAGTCAGCATTAGACAGCAGAAGGTGGCAGGAAGACCTGGAAGTTAAAGCTTGTTAGATCCCCGGTGTGTTGCTACTGGTGCCTGTGGGTTTGCTGGAGAGGCTGGGTGCGTGAAGCACAGCCTGATGTAGGCAGGCAGCCAGGGACACCTCACCAGCAGCTCCCTGGTGGGCTCCTGCATCGCCACCCTTGAATTGCTGCACGGGGGGACGAGGAAGGCGGGTGTAATGCTGATACCCTGGGAACGCCCTCCCCCAGGGGATTGCTGGCCTGCTGATGGTCCAGGCTGGGGTTCTTTTTAGGAGGGAGGGCTGCTGAGAGACCCTGCAGATATTGTAGTGTTTGCTCCCGCTCTGCGTGGTGTGGAGCCAGTGTTTTTGTCTGAACACAAGTGCTAGAGAGAGCACTGGGGACGGATGTCTTGGGGCCAGCTCCCACCGCTTGGCACTCTGCAGTGGAGGAGAACAGCAGGATCAGTCCTGAAACCTAGCCGTGGTGGGCACCTCTGGTGTGATGGAGGAGGAGCAGAGCTGAGAGGCCCCGGGACAGTGTCCCAGGCTCTGCCCAGCCTCGCTGCGCAGCGTTGACTCCTCTCGGCAGCGGTGACTGCCGCCAGAGCTCAGGGGAAGTTTTCAGAGAGAAAGTTTTTTTCCATCAGAAAATGCCGATTCGTCAAAAGCAAAACATTTCACAAAAACATCTGGCTTTCAATGAATCTTCCCAGAGAACCTAGCCTGCTAAGCAGATTTTCATTGTAAATCTGTCTGGTTTCCTGCCAGGTCACCTGCGTGGCTCCGTGGCTGCCTGCCAGCACTTGCGGCTCGAAGGTAGCCACACCAGCAAGCCTGCCCCGCATCACAGACCTCGGCTTGCTGGATTTACATCTGTGTAGGAAGACCCCGTCCCCGAACACAAGGAGACTTCCCAGGCAGACCCCCAGGCTTCCAGCAGCATGGCTCTGGGCAGCTCTGATGGATTTCCATTCTGCGAAAAGTTTAGGGAAAATAGAAGGAGGAAAAAAAAGGAAAAGAAAAAAAAAAAGAAGATTGTTCTGAATCTGAATAGAAACTGATTTCAAAATGCTGACATTTCCTGCAGACCACAAATTCTGAATTTTGGCAATTCCCAAATGCCGATAGATAGAAACAAGCTAGCGAGGCTCAGAGGTAAGATGTGGGATACAGGGAATCAGCTTCATGCTTCCAGGTTAAAAGTATTTAGGCATATCATATGGAAACAATCCTATTTGTGTGACATACGTATATTTACCCACCAAGGAAGTATAAGTGATATCACTGGACTTAAGCATTATTTCATTAATGTTATTTAAAATAAATAAAAGTTATCATATGTCCCAGCTCGTAGCAAATACTTCTTTTCTATATAATTCTTAAACCTCAATAAATACGTTTTAAGTAATCTAATTTTTGTGTTTAGTTAGCATACAATGCATGTCCTGTTAAATCCTGATTAAATACATAATTAGGTGTATTTAAAGTACTTAATTTAAAGTATTAGTGCTTATTTAGACAATAGTTTTCTTATTAAGGGTTAGTTTATTTGTTAATCAAATGTCACTTAAAATGTAGAGTGGGTGGAAAAGAGTAATTGTACGATTTACTTGAAAGAAAGCTGTAGACAAAGTAGGTGGCAGAGAGTAAACAAGAAACTGTTTGAATGAAGATCACTATTATGTGCATGTTTCTAAATTTATCCATCTGCCTCGAGCAAAGAAATTGAAGGGAAGGGAGAAGACCGAAGGCTGGAGCCTGCGCTGGGTCGGGCAGCTCAGCGGTGCTTGGCCTTGTTGCGGGACTTTTTAATTCCCCTTACTTTTCTGAAACAAAGTTTTCACCGTGAAAGTGGTGAAAATGTTTTGTTAAAGTTGTTGCATCTAGAGAAAAGGCGATGCATTCCCTGTCAGTGAGACGTGGCTACTTCCACCGTGTTTGTCACTGTGCCCTCCCCGAAGCTAGCTGGAGGGAATATGGTCAAGCGGCTCAAGTTTGGGCTCCATGACTCTGTGACAGTTTAGTCACACTGCCTGCTCTTGGACAGGCAGTACTAGGAACGCTTACTGTGTAGAAAAGATTAAAAAGAATGTTTGAGGTTTTGAAGCTGCTCATTTGTGTTCTGCTGATTGTTTTCAGTTTTGATCATAATGTAAAAAAACCAGCTGCATTAAAAATCTTATCAGAATGGTTACTAAAATTTTGGATTAAATTGTCCGCAACTTTCCTCAATAAAGGAAAACTCTTGCTTAGCGTGACCCATCTTTGATGCCTTTGTTTATGGTAGCATGACAAGCAGCCCTTCGCTTTCCATGGCATATCTGGTTTTCCTTTCCTTTCTGCATTTCAGATGGTGGGAAAAGCCTCAGAGCTGATTCTGGCAGAAGTAAATGCCGATGAAGTCTCAGCTCCTCTGAAAGGTGGGAGCTGTGCAGCAGCGAATGGAGCTGCAGTCGCATTTCCCAGCCCCGCGGGCTGCCTCTGCGCTCTGGGGGATGCTCAGCATTCCTCTTGCTTCCCAGTGGGATGGTGAAACGAAGAGATGAGTAGGTCTCATGTCACTTGTTAATTAATCGATGCTCTGCATCCTCCGAGAGCCAAACAGCCCCATTTCCAAATCCAGAATTTTCAAATTGCATTTGCAACCTGCTGAGACATCTCTCTGGCAGCACAAAAGGTCCTGACTTCCAGGGTTTCGTGGGACTTCTGAAGCTTCTGCTATCATTAATTTGTCCTGCATGGAAAAGGCATGGGGTAATGACAGTTGTGAGGATGATATGGCACCGGAGCAGAGAATTATTCAGCGGTAAAGTGAGTAATTTATTTTTTCTTTAGGAATTCTCTTTGTGGACTGCTTGGTGATTGTGGAGCTCACACAAAATCAGAAATATTTGGCTAAGTTTTTCTTTCCTTTGCTGAGAAGGGTATAATATTATTGGAATTTGATCTATAGCATGTACACTTACTGCTTGTAAATCTGGTAGTTCGCATGTCAAAAACCCCTTTATCAGTTGTGTCAAGGTTATACTCAGAATTGAGTGGGTCTTCAATACATTCTGGGGAAATTTGTTTTGAAATCTCTTTCCAAGAAGTATTTGGGTTATCTGCAGGTTGTGTGAAGAATGCCAGGCATTGCACAGTGCCGAAACATGATAATGGACACGCTCCCAGGGAGGCTGCTGTGGCAAAGGCTTACTGTTTCTTCCTCTGAGGAAAGATGAACAAACTTAAATCTCTGTGTTTTGACATGCGGATGATATGTATTTTTGTGGAAATGTCGTGACAGTTATATACAAAATGTTAATGGTCCATTAAGGCAGACATGGTAACTGTGAGGTTGTGCATCTCATCGGTTCTGCTGCATGTGATGTGTCTTTTGTTGAGTAGGTTGTTGCCTCCTCTGGGTTGGTAAAAGTCCGTGTCATCTAAACGATCCCGCTTATGTTGTCTGCAGTGACTGCTTTAGTTCATCTGTGGTGGTACAGCCCCTCAGTTAGTAATTCACAATGAACCGTGTGTCCAGTTGATTTAGACTCTTTTTCTGTTAAGTGTGTTCGAAGCCGGCTTTATTGAAGAGGTAAACAATTACTCAATAAGTATTTATTTCCCCTTCCCATGCCAAGAATCCTGCCCCGCTGCAGAATCACTGGTAATGGTACAGCGCATTCTGGATCATTACTGCTTTTTCTGGGTTCCTTGTGGTCTCTAACCCCCTACTCCATGCCTCGGGGTATTCTAGCTCCCCTGGTCTTCTCCCCTCCCGTTGCAGAATTTCCTCCTGCTGCTTTGAAGTGATTGCCATGTTGTGTACGGAGATGAAAATCGGGGCAATGCTCACAAAGCTTTTGGTGTTGATTGTCTGGTTGGCATTCATACTGGCAGGTGTTTTACTGAAGCTACTCAAAAGTTTTTAATTGTATAAGCCTAATACCCCTCTGGGACTGCTTGACCTAATACTCTCTAGCAGAGACCAGATTTCTTTTACTCTGTGTTTCTTTTGACTGTTTTCATACGTTAGTGGGACTAACTTATCCATGAAAAATGAGGATGACTGAGAAACACTGTGGCTTCAAGGTCTTGCCAAGGTTTTTCTAATATTCAACAATAAAAGCTGATTTATTATTATTATTATCATCATCATTATTATTATTAAAAGCATGAATAGAGAGAGGAAACTCCAAAACAAGGCTTTCTAGCATGTAGGAGAACCAGCTTCAGGCTCTCATCCAGCTAGATTTAGGATCTCCTATTTCATTCACTTGTTGGTACCTCTGGGCTGTAGCCCCTCTTTCTCCATCCCATCTCTGGGGCACCGTCCCTAAGGACACTGACATGTTTGCATGAAACATGTAAGTTTGCATTACATTGCATTTTTCAGTGGAAAAATTTAACTGAAGACTTCTCACAATCAGCTTTTGATTAACACTTCTTTTCCATCATTCCTTTCCCTATCCCAAAATATTGTTTAGACAGGAGTTTGGGTCATGACTCCTTGCAGAATTCATATTTAATATTTCCTTAATATAGAATCTAAATTATTTTTTGTAATCTATGTAAAGATTATGTATAATACAATTAATTGATATAAGTGGTTTCAATTCTCCTTAATATGACAAATCTCTAGTGTGAAATATTCTTAGTTAATGATCAACATAAAATAGATAGAGTTCATTTTTAATGCAAGTACAAGATTTGAATTAATTTGTAGTTAGAGCAGAGTTATTAAACTGTGTAATATATATACACATACATTCCCTTCTTTTGTTTTTAAAGCTTTTCACATTCAGCAGATATGATGATGTGGTTGAGATCTTTCTATCTAAAGTCTTTTTCTTTTCCATACTGAAGCACTGACAGACATGTATTTGGGATTCCTCCACAACACACCGATACTTCTCCGTGCTAACACTCTCATAACGCACTTGCGTTTTGGTTTACAGTGACTCGTGTTTCCAGTTGATAGGAATTGTTAGGTGTGCAGGTATGAATCGTTGGCCCATTTCCATAGAAGTACCTTCTGTCTCTGAGACTTAAACCTGCTCGCTGCAGCATGGTGGTGCTGAAGACTCTGCTGGTCCACATGCAGAGGTAAAACCTTTAGCAGAGTGCAGCAGGCATGGTAGGTTTGCACAGGCTAAGCTACCTTGAGCAGAGTATTAATGCAAGCAAAAGAGAGCACACAAGAGTACTGGTAAGGGATTAACATAAAACTATGTACATTATCATGGTCTCACTTTTTTAGATTTAATGTGAGTGATGTTCTTCAGTATTACTATTAAATTTATAGCAGTGAGATAAGTGTCAAATTTTCCTACAATTACATTAAATATGGGGAAAAAAATCGGGAGAAGTGCCAAATGGAATTTGAATGTTGCTTAAAAGACGCGTGGGATGGAAGAAGCAACTTGCAGGGAACATCTGTTTCTGCTGGACCTTGTCACTTTTCTGTCAGTTGTAACACCGAGTTAATCAGATTCCTTTAACTTTAGAAACTGTTGTGTTTAAAATGCAGCAGAGATCAAAAATAACTATCCAGTGTGCTGGAGTCTGTACGTGTTATGGAATCACTTTATAAATGAGGACAGAGCTTGGTGTAAATGTATCTATTTGTATTTTCTCCCAGTATGGTGTATGAGTGAGAGCTGGAGGGATTTAAAGTGGTTTAATCCTCACTGTTCTTCATATTCCCACTGTTTCACAGGTCAGTGAGCTGCAAAATTTGTGTTGTGTTTAAAAATACATATTTTAATGTATTGGCTAGATACCAAAATTTGTCCAAAGAATACAATTGAAAGGCTTCTTTAGTCATAACTGCCTGGTTTGGTTTATATAGCTCAAAAAATATACCAAAATAAGAGTGTAATACCAGTCTGTGCTACTGCAGGAACTCTTTGTGTTGGACGAGCCACACCAGCCCTGGAGCCACACCAGCCCCAGGGTCTGGGCCAGCGTTTCCTACCCCAGTTGTATCCTCTGGTTGCTTTCTGATGGGACAAGTTACTGTAGGATGTACTGGGGGAGGAAGGAGAGCCTCTGTCATCTCTTGAAAGGACCAACACCTATGCTCTACTACGTGTTTCCCAAAGCTTTCGCGAGAAAAGTACTTTCCTCTGTCGTGGTATATTTTGATTCTTTAATTTCCCGACTTTTTTTTTTTTTTTTTAAGGAAAGCAAATATTTCCTTGAAACATTTTCAACAGAACAGATGTGAATTTTTCTGAAAACATTCTGATGGCAAATGTTTGACCTGTGCTACCATAAAATCCTGTTTAGTATGAAGGGAATCATGGCAGTAAACTAAGATTTTTTTGGGGGGGGGCACTAATTTAACTGTAGATGTAATAAAGAATTAAATAGTACACTGCATCACTCTTCATATTCTCTCTACAAATTATTATCTGTGTTTATTATTGTCATCTTCAAAAGTACAATAAAAATATATGGCATTGTTGATTAAAAGCTTTAGTTAGAATAATCACAGTCTCTTAAAAGAACATTTTAGAAGGTACAGAGTTTTCATGCTGTAGTTGCAGTTATGCCAATTAATGCTGTGATGTTGTTAAATCTCACAAGCTGAGAGGCATCATTACTTGAGTAAGGGACCTCTAAAGAGACCCATTGCACTTCATCTAGTGGTGCTGGTAAATCAGTGGGCAATATTCTCCTCTTTGAGTCAACACGGAACAAATGTCCCAGTATGGTGCTGGGAGAAGACAGTATTGCTGGAAACGCCATGCTAAGATGCCTGTAAGTCATAAATTTGAGGTCATGATTATTTGCGGTTCACACACCTCATTGCATTATTTTTGCAAGACAGGGGTGTGAATCCTGGTGTGCTGGCTAAACTCCAGTTTGAGCAATTACATTTTATGCCTGAAATTCCCCTGTAGTTAGTTTCAACTCGATATATTTTGCATCTTGGTTTGTACTGTTGCTGTGTAGTGTTAAGCAGCTAACATTTTTTACTCTATGAATTGCTGCATTTTAGATACAAGTCTTGTATGTGATCGTAGTCCATGAAACCCGTTGTGCAAGAAAAAGTTGCTACAGAAGTACTGGGAGCAAATGCTGGAGGCTGCTCTCTGCAGCCTCCAGAAGTTTTGTATAAGCGTGCAATACGTAAGTTGCATAGCTCTTTGTGCTTCCACTCCTCCTCGCTGTCCCAGTTGGATCCATAACCCCTATGGGGCATGCCCAACCACCCAGGAGACATGGACGTGGTGGAGAGGAAAGCACGGGCCATGGGAAACTTGGTGGTAGCTCTTAAGAGGCTCCTTTGGGCAACTCCAGCAGCACAGGAGCGAGCTGGCAGTGACAAGTACTGCTGAGGTACCTTGCCATCACGCTTGGCCATTTCCCCCGTTGCCATGTTTTGCAGGGGATCCTGCACGTCCTCCCAGGAGCCTGCGCAGTGCCAAGCCCCAGGCGCTAGCCCCAGGCCCTGGGTCAGGCTGAGTCCCCAGGAGTGACCCTGGTGCTAAGCCCCACACAGCAGCGGCAGCGCGAGCCCGTGCCCTTCCCACCAGCTGCAGGGAAGCCACCGGTGCCCCACCACCGTGGCCCGGCCCCTGGGTCTGCATCGCGACATGCAAACCCATCTGCGCAGAGCTGCTCGGTGAGGTGGAGACCTCTCATTGCGGATAAGCTCATCACTCCCGTGGAGCAGCAAGAGTGGCATACACAGTGCTGTAAATATAATTGTCTAGGACTGATCTCTGTTTTTTTTCTTTTTCTTTCAAAAGAAGAGGCCAAGATCAAAAGCCTTAGCCCAATCAGTCAGGCTTTAATCAAGTGAAGCACTTGAGCACATGCCTTACGTTAAGCACATAAGGATAATTGCTGATTTCAAGGAGATAACCACATGCTAAAACAGGGACTCGTATCTGGTTCATGGCAACCTTGTATCCCCATGTCTGTCTGTAACACACGCTGCTTCACCCTTTCGTTTGCTTTAGAGTGAGGTGAACATGCTGTCTAATCAAAAATAAGCAGATGAAGGTATTAAAACACAAAAGACTTGTTGCTTTGAGATCAGTTTTAAGCAAAAGAACGGGTAGAATTTAAGCCAACAGAAAGGCTCTGTGTGACTTCAGTAGAGACTTCAGCTTTGCAATAGGCATCGTATCGTGGTGTCTAAATAGACCCTTGTCTTCTCAGAACTTCTGTGATGAGTCAGAAGAATTTGGTTTTCCACTCCTTCCATTTCAAACTGGGAGGCACGTGCAAGGGCCATGTGCCTAAAGGCCTACAAAGGGCTGACACTGCGCATACACAGAACACGCCTACGTCCACAGCAATGATTAGTTTACAAATTAAATGTTTTAGAGATCTTCCACTTAGCTGGAGGTTAGCATATATCAGAGGATACAATGTTTGCATAATATTTATATAGTATTCTTTGCTACATGCGAGAGAAACTATTTTGTGGTGAAGTCTTGTTTCCACTTCTAAGTTTATGCATTATCTTCATAGTTGTTTCTCTGTTAATGGCACAGCCAGACACTGAACCCCGGTTCCTAAAAGCAGAAATAGTGGGCCTCGAGAAGTCACAGGGTTAACATCCTTAGAGGCTTGGTCTACCTTTAATTGAAGTGGGTGTCCTCAGCAAGTGGCTTCTGCCATTAGAAATGATTTTCTGCCAGAAATCTATATTCTGTCATACCCAATTATGCACCCTACTAATCAACAGAGAACTTGGTAGCACCCCGACATGGAGAAGTCTGCATCTGTTCTAAATCCTGCCCTTCTAAGCAGGATTATTGCCAAGCACTGTGAAGATTGCTTAGCTGGGTACAAAAGATGCTGTACCCAAGCCAAAAGAGGGAAGTAATTCTGATTTTATTTGAATGAGCTTATTTTATTGGATATAAGGAAGTAATTGAATTATGTACAATAAAATAAGGTTCTGTGTTTTTAAGAAAAACATCAGCAAATACTATCTCATAAAATCTCTTGAAACAACAGAAGAATGCAAGGGTCCTCAGCAGCTCAAATATCTCAGATGCTTTCCTGCTCCTCTGAAAGTAAGTACTACTAGGTGTACTTTAGACTACAGTAGTAGTCTTCTATCAGCTCATTTATCAAATCTGTCAGGCCTTAAAATGCTTAAGTACATGCTTACTGTTAAGCACATGAGCATTATAACCGATCTCAATGAGACTACTTAAAGTGTTTTGTGGAACATATCTTGCTGTTGTCTGGTCCACATGCCAGCAGCACAGCCACGTACATTGTGATTGCTTCTTGTTTTCTGGCGATGTCGTCAATATTTCCATGTTTATAGGCCACTAGAGTCCCTTGGAGGGACTAGTTCTATCATTGAACTAAAGAAGGTGCTGAGGAAGTCCACAAGACACCAAATAGCTTCCTGGGTGATGACAGATTAAATAGATCAGCATTTTTTGGCTCAGAAAAGAGATGGCTATGAGAAGATGTGACAGAGGAGATGTGCAAAATAGAGGAGAGGTGGGAACAGTTGTTCAAGAGCTAGGAGGTATTGCATGAAACTATCAGGCAGCAGGTTTAAAATTTAACTTCCTTGTAGAAAAAAAGTTCCATGTTTTTTTCTACACATCACAGAACCTCAGCACATAGAACATTGTGGAGGCCAGAAGTAATTTGAACAGAATAATTTCAAGTAAGAATAGTCCACTGAGTGCAATCAGATATGCAACTGCAGATATGACTGCCACAAAGCCGCAGCTTGTGGCAAGCACAAGGTCCCCGCTGGTCTGCAGGTATTCCTCACCTCTGCTGTATTCTGTAGCCATGCCCTGCTGCTGCTTTGCAAATTATGTTCTGCCACTTTGGAACAACTGCATTGTAGTTTGTCGGGTTTTTTTGTTGGTTTTGTGTTCTTTCCTTCTTTCCTTCTTTCCTTCTTTCTTTCCTTCTTTCCTTTCCTTTCCTTCTTTCCTTCTTTCCTTCTTTCCTTCCTTCCTTCCTTCCTTCCTTCCTTCCTTCCTTCCTTCCTTCCTTCCTTCCTTCCTTCCTTCCTTCCTTCCTTCCTTCCTTCTTTCTGTTTGTTATTCCAAATTGTAGGATTGTTTTTTTTTCCATGGAAATGGCGAAGTATGACTCAATCATCCATTCCTCCTCTCCCACGTGGTCACAGGACAGTGTCTGAGAGGCTGTTACAAAACTGGGTTGATAGAAACAACTTTTAGCAATTCAGGTGAGTTGTTACTGTGCCGGCCAGCACTTTTGATGAAGGTGCCAAATGTCTTTCCACTTTGCAGCGATGTTTACAGGTCTGCTTTGTTTACAGCAGGGTGGGAGGCTCCTGAGTATTTCTGAAAATGAGATATTTGTTCCCAAACAGAGATTATATCAATGTTGCCTCTGCCTAATATACCGTTCCTATCTGTGAAGATGTCACGTTGGTATTTTAGTACTCCCTCTGTTCATGTGCGTTGCGTGTGGAAGTTGAATAATGTGGCTCGTTATGGTTTTGGTTAAGTGCTGAGACTACTTATTGAGCTTATAACTCCATTGTGGTTTTACACTGTTATTAACAACTAAGTGGCTCTCTAGACTGGCAGTGCAGCTGGGAAGGGCTTCTCAGGCACGGGAGGAGTAGGTCTCCAGACGGAGTTCAGCGGGGTGATGCTGCGCCTGCAGATGGACAGCAGGCTTTACCTGGGCTACAGCTATTCTAAGGCACTGTGCTATTTTTCACTTTACCATCTTGAAAGGATTAAATCTAATGGAGAGATTTCACATCTGAGATGCACTTTCTTATTACTGGAATAATTTGCGAAAACTCTCATTCTTAAGGAAAAAAAAAAAAGAAAAAAGGAAATAAAGGATCCAAGTTAGAAAAAGTATGCCTCGGCTTGCAACAAAGTCCTTTCAATCTGCATTTAAATAAAGGTATTGACTATGTAAAACACAAGGCTGCCCAAGGCAGAACATAAATAGTGTTTGCCAGGTATAGTGTTTGATGTGGGCTTCCACGTAAGGTATTGAAGGCACACATCGGTAAATCCTGAACCTGCCAACTCTTTCCTGTGCAGTGTCACTCCAGTCTAGTTAGAGTGTATTTAGAAAGTAGCTAAACACACTTTTGTGGAAATCATTAAATAACACAGCAATTCATACATTTGTAGCAGACAGCCTCTAATGCACGTTATTAACTGAAAATAAAATCTCAGCATTTATCTTATATGTTATTTTATCTTTAAAAAAATCAGATGCCCAGTATGACTGAGAATATAATACCCTAAAGTTTAAGACTGGTTTGTAAACACAGTCCCTAGTGTCTACTATTGATCTTTTGCTATTTTAATGCATTTTTACTGACCGACATGTCCTGTGGTAAAGAATATTGCCTAAATTAGTTATCTGATTGGTTCTTTTGATTAATGATGGGACTGTGCTTCATTACACATGACAACATGATCAGAATAATCACTGCAGCCATAGAAGCTGGGACTGGCATTTTTTATTCCTTCATTTTTAAAGTTCATTTATAAAATTATTTAATGTATACGTCCTAAGTTGTAATTTATTTACATGACACTTTTTTCGATGGGAACTGTTGTACTGTGTCACAAATGGCTAAGAAAACAAGGTAAACTAGATGTACAAATCAATGTCTTCTGGCTCAAGGGGAAAAAAACATAATCAAGATTCAAGAGCTGACCTTGTCCAAAGTCCAACTTGTCACACAACAAACAGTGAGGTGCCCAACAAATCACTGGGATCAGCAGGATGTATTCAAAGGAATGTTTAAATGATATTATTTCTTGCTGAAGTTCTTACCAAAACTTCAAGAACCGTGTGTGTTGGGCTGAAATCAGCCCAGGACGCCCGGGCCGTCGAGTCCCCGGGGTGGAGCGCAGGGCGGGCGCACTGGAGCGGGAGGAACGCCTCCCCAGGACCCCCTGCTGAGCTGCCGTGGGGCTGTTTGCCTTGGGCAAGCCGCGTCTCCATCAGCTGCTTCACAGCATTTCTGACGGCTCTTCTCAGATGGGGCCGTTCCAGACCAACTAGCCTGCAAAGCCACACGGGGCTGCAAACAGGTCCCCAGAGCAAAAAGGTTTCTTGATTAAACCCCACAGCCAATGTGAGCAAATACTAACAACTTGCAACTTGCAAATACTAACTTAACTTCTGCAAAATTAAATCACATTTGACTATCTCTGCGTAGAGGACCAAGACCAGATGTGTTGCTTAGCATCATCTTATCCCTGTGCTATCTGCCATAGTTTATAGCACCTTTACATGCTTTGAGGTTCTTGATTGCTTTTTAGTAGGTCATTCTGGGATTGATCTGTTTGAATTTATAAGGACATGCATGCCACCTTATGTCATGTTGATGAATGATTCAAAATTTTAAATGGCAATTCAACATTTAATGTTTTGAAAAATGTTTAAATGGTGTCATGCACAGAATAAATGGCAGCTTTCATTTTCTTTCTTCAAAATTCCCTGCCAGCCTGTTTACATGATGTTGACAGACATTTTAGCGTTTGCCAGAGGAATAATGTGAAGGGTTGGATACTTGCCATAAAATGGTTTCCTCTCTATGGCAAGTGTGGAAACAAATGTGTGCATGCACAGTACATACACACACATACATTTTAAACGTATTTCCAAACAAAAAATTGTTTGTTTGCTGCTACAACTACAGAAATGTATCTCCAAGCAGGACTAACTCCAAAAGGGGTAGAAACTCAGAGCTCAGAGGAGTCGGAGTCTGACTGACTCCTGACCGAGTCCAGCTGATGGTGTACAATGCGATACATTCATTGCAAAGCTCAGGTACAGTCTTGTTGGTCAGCAGCTAAACAACCTTAATTTCACCCCAAATTATATTAAATTCTGATGCGACAACTAAAGAGTGCATTTGCAAATGGAATACTTCACTTGCCGATATAATTCTTTTCTTATTGTACCATTTTTATTATGCTCTGTCTCACTTTAAGACTTCATTGTACTGGCTCCATATAACACATTATCTGCATATAAAAGTAAATGTCTATACAGATTTAGGGCCCAATCCTTTACGTACATATGCACTTTAAATGGACCTCGGCATTGGTGCAATAGATTTTCCTCCTGGGATTGCAAGAGGAAGGCTGATATTTGTTGTGTGTAGTAAATATGAAAGTTTAATATGCCAATAATTCCATTTCCATGGAATAACTATGGATTTAGGATGTTGCGCTGAGTTAATTTTAGCTTGTGTTTAGACATTCATTTTGTGACTAACAACATTTGTCTAATTATGGTGGCATACCAAGCTTTTGTTTCCTGGGAAGAGATTGCTATTGTATGAAATATGTTTAATCATGGTTAAACACCCTTTGAATTCTCATGCTGGTTCTAGCTATATAAAAGGCTGTTTGGTGTTACCTTTGCATGTAGGTGACTGAAGCATTAATAATTCTTTTATGAAAGCAATTCTGAATGATGGATTGATACATTGAGTTTGATTCTTATATTCCAGGATTGTTTTGTTACTAGCACATTAGCAATTGTGACTAGTCAATGAAATGTCAGCACTTTAGGGCTTTCCGAATCAGGACCTATCTTAAAAGCAGTTGTAAACTACTATATGGGTCACTGAGTTTTACTATTGGTGGTATATGAAATATTTAAGGACATTGAAGGTTTCAATTAAAAAGTAAATTTTTAATTAGCAGATGTATGAATAGAAGAGAAAATCAATTTTTTTTTTCTGGAATTGATGAATATGTTACATGTAGAGCATGCATCTTTACTTTCAAATGAGGAATTGATACATTTTTCTATTCAAAAGTTGTTTTCTATCAATACAAGCAGATAATCGGTTACGCTAGTTGAATCTCTGTGTGCGTATGTATGTGTTACTTAAAAGCTTATCGATAGATACAGTAGTTTTTGGAGCTTGTTGTATTGCACTGCAACCTTTTATACATTATAAGATTAGAGCATGTAAAATTGATGTTGAATATGCAAGTTATATGTTAATCTGATTAAATGAATGGAGAATTGCGCAATGCAATCAATTGAAATTTTCAACAACTTTGTGTTGAACTTGAAGGAAATTATCACCTTGAGGCTGCCAAACCCATGATACAACTTTGCATTTGCAATATTTGCCTATTTAGCATTCAAAAACATATATGTATAGTGTTCTTGTAATGAAGTAAGATTAGTCCATGAAGGAGAGACTTGTTAGAACTGGAAATGCAACAATCTCTGCTATATAGGAATGTTAAATGTTGGGTGAAGGATTTTAGAGTGTTTTTACGCATAATGCATATTTTTTTAAAAAAAGAAATGCAAAGGAATCCATATTATTTTACCATTTTATTATTTGTTTATTTTCCCTAAAAATAAAATGACTTGATTTAAGTGCGTGATGCTATTTACTTGTATTTTAAAGCCTCGCATAGCATTATACAGTAGATTGAAATGCATACTTATGTCTTTTTCTTTCATTGGACAGCTACGCTAAAGCAAATAAAATCAAACGCATGCATTCCTTTTCAGTGGCTTACAAACTGTAAGTGATGGGAGGAAAAAGCCGCAGCCATTCCACTGAATTCTATTATTGACAACAGCAGAAGTAAAAAAATTAGAAAACAAATCCCTTTTTAAATAAAATGAAGTAAAAGACCTACATTGCTTGGAGGAAATGCTAATTGAAAATACCTTGCTAATGCTAGCTAGTCACAGGAAGGAAACATTAAGTTATTATTTTTAATAATGTTTACAAGTATATCCAGCCATTTCCAGCCAGTGAAAAATGTTAGCCTTGGTAAAATGTGGCAGTGCTACTTTTCACTGGTGATGCTGCTCATCTTCTCTCTGATAGCAATCATTAATTTTATTTTTTAACCCAGTCTTCAAATGAAGACAGATGAGCAGGAGAGTTTTAAATGCAAGCTGCTTATGTTCAGAAAAATGGCTGCTAGATTACAGATCACTGTGCCTGAGCTGAGGCCAGTGACTGTTTGGAAAGGGGGAGAAAAAAAACAAACAAGCATTAGGTGAGCGGCAAACAGGCAGGCCTGCGAGGAGCCGAGCAGGCAAAGCCTGTGCGCGTACAGGGGTGCGTGTCCCCGCGTGTTTCGGGATGCGGAGGGGAGGGAAAGGAGGGCGAGGGAAAGGAGTCCTGCACGACGGTACAGCAATCTGATTCGTTTCCTAATTGCTATGGAGACCCACAGATACTATTATTGTTAATTGTTCTTGATAATTTTAGTGTTACGTTTTAACATTTATTTCTCATTAGCACTAAGAGGATTGTTAGAGACCAACGTGTAATATATCACATCACCGGCAGCATCATCCTGCATCCTTTTATTTGTTCTTTTAATGTCATCAGAGTTGTCTTTTTAGTCAAGTGTCAACGAGCACGAGGTAATTTCTGCATCTTTTAAGCTGTGATTTTTAGTACCTGACAGCTTTACCTTGATTGTTTCTTACCACAGACACGCTGGATTTATCCCCACGCTCCTACTGCTCACAAGGCTGGGGTTTTCAGACTCGGTCCTGCCCACAGTGAGCTCGTGACTGACTATTCAGATCCACCCTTTCCTGGGTACGATTTCTGTGTTATTTGAGAGGAAGAGGCGGGTTGGGCAGTGCATTCATAACACAAGAGGTAGTTAAAAGGCTCCTCATTTAGTGGAGTAGAGAGTTGATCGCTGGCTGACCCGCGGAGCCGGTCCCGCACTGCCGACGCATTGCCTTGGACAGACCTCCCAAACATCCTCCTTTCTGCATCCCCACCGGTGACCAAACCCCACCAGGTAGGAGCTGGGGTGTCCCGGTGTGCCCCAGTGTTGCTCATGACAAGTCCTCTGTCCCATTCAAGGGGGATTTTTAAAATAAAAGTCAAGAATGGATTAGATCAAGTCTGAACTTCACCGTGAAAGCATGGAAGGGCAGATCTCGGACCTTTAACTCCACTCAGAAACAGGAGTCTGGAGCCTGCAATCGGTGAGAGCAGTCCCTGCAGCTCCTCTAACGTGCAAGTTTTGATTAGTTCTTGTAAGGAGCTTTGCTGGCTCAGAGTTTGAGTAAAGACAACATCGAACATGCCTCCTCTATACTTCAGGGTTTCCTGCCAGCCCAACTGCTCCTGGGGAATGACCTTGTCTCTAGGAATTAGGCCTTTCGTTACAGTCCCTTGTAAGGAGTTGAGAGAGGATTAATTGGTTTGCTCACTGCAGTTTCTGGAAGTATCTCACATTTTTCAGTGGAAGATGACTCTGGAAGTACTTTCCTACGGTGAAACAAATCCCTGCCAAAATAAAATGATGAATCCTGAATATTACTGGCAGCATTTCATGCCAATTTTCGAACAGTTCGTTTCTATCTGCACCTCCGTTGCAGACGTTCAGTGAGTTTAATGCCCAGCTGTCAGTGTTTTCCTCCTTAGCTGACCATCAGCACAGGCAGCACAGGTGCAAGTGTCCTGAGCTCCCCCAGGTCTCACGTATGAGATGTGACCCGGGCACAGGAGAAACCCACTGCACCATCGGGGCAGATGCACGTCTGGGATTTGAAACCCTGAGACTGAGGATGGCTCTTGTTAAAAAATGCTTGTGGGGAATGTACAGCAAAGGTGAAATGTTACTTGAGCTTTTCTTCCTCCACAATCACAGCACCTTTAACTGGGATATCACTAAAAAATTCATCGAGCGAAAAGACTTTTTAATGTTCACCAGGACAGCCTCATCCTTGTGGCGGGATAACGTCGCCATCCAGATCTGGCAGAGGGCGAGCAGGTACCCAGCTGACTCAGGTGAGGTTTGGCTGTCCTGGTACCTGAGGCGGAAGATGCTCTGCCCTTGGCAGCGAAGAGGGCAGGGCTCAGCTGGCCGGGGAGGTTCCTGCTCCTCCGAGGACCAACAGCAGCCAGAGGAAATTTCTTTGGTGCCTGCCCTTGAAAGGCTGCAACACCCGCGAGATGCCTGACAGCTCTCAGCATCTTTGTGTGTTAGCTATAGGAGTGAAATAAATAACCCATGGGTATTTAACTCCTGTTCTAACTCTGTTTCCATGTTTAGCTGAAAGGGGGTTGCTTAGTGCAAAACCAACTCTTGCAAGCTGAAACCGTATTCTGGATGATGGCAGGTCCTGGGAGGCAGCGGCTCACTTAATTTCTCAGAAGGTGAGTGCAGAGGTAGAGAGAAAGTTGGAGAGTGGTGGGAGGGGTGCTGGGAGCTAACGAAGGCCTTCAAAGTAAGAGTGATGTTAGAGGGTGTTGGGAGGCAGAAGGTGCCAGCTGCCTGACAAAAGAAATATCATTACTCACTATTAAAGAACACTCCAGATGCTTGATATAGTCATGGGTGTTCTCCTGAAAATTTTTTTAGCAAAGCTCCTAGCCTGCCTACAGTGTTGTTTTCTGGAGTCAGGGCCAAAACACATGAGCTTTTGTTCAAGCAAATAGACCATGAATCTCATGAGTAAGAGCCAGTCTTACCGGCTAATGCTGCAGAGTGGTGGTTGCCTCTTCAAAATACTAAAATCCTCTTCACATTGTCTTATTCCTTCGGGACATCATTACTAACGGGGACAGATTGTGAAGATACTCTCTCAGCAGTCCAGGGTGGGATGAACATTTGCTCTAGGCACTCTCCAGTGTTTCTGCATCATAGATCTCTCTCCATCTCCACTCTCTTCCTTGCCTTTATAACGAGCTAATGGGTGACTGTTACTCATGCCTGGAGATGCATTTGTATCAAGAAAAATGGAAGCATGAAAAAATGAAAAAGTTCATCTGTTAACTTTCATTGGCAGAAATGTTGTAGTGAATTGCACTCGGACTGTAGGACTCTCCCTAGATTTTACAAGTGCAGGGGCGATTGAAACAGAATAGCAAAAAAACGGTGTAAAAACAGGACTGCTGAAATTAAACAGGTTGAAAGTTGTCTGGCAGCTCCAAATACAGCAGAGAAGTATAGCCCTGGAGTGCAGCAAATTTAATCTTTGAACAGGTTTATTGTTTTATCAGGTTTTTGTTTAAGAAGGGTTTCATTATATATAACATTCAGATAAATTTTTACATAGCAGATTTATTCAACAGGTTTATTCTCTTAACAACCCTCATTGTATTTCAGCAGTTGGTGTGTGGGGTCTTGTACATCAAGCGAGTTTATTACTTTATCAAGTATGAATTTTAAGAAGTTTTCCTAATAATAGAAGATATGTGGAGATTTATAGGCGGTACATTGTTCTATTCAGGGTTTGAGCCATTTTACCTAATGTAAGCTACATCGTAACTACATGACAATGCTGCTAGAAATGGTGGTAATTGCGCTGTAACTCATACTATCTTCCCACCACTGTAATAGATCTCACTTTGCTGTCCCAGTGTTTTAAAAACCCTTAAAAGTCCAAGTACAACTACCCTGACTAAATTGTCTCTGTAAATTAGAAGAACAAAGTGAGGTAAAAAGCAGTATTGACATTAGTAAGTAAATGGACTGCACTAAGTTGTTTTGATAAAAATTCAGTACTTCTGGACTAAAGGAATCACAAAATCTCCTAGGCGGGATGGAGAACTTGCTTTAGCATCTGCAATAGGGACCTAGCAGTGTTTGGTGTCATCGCAAATTTTTGATGCAAGAGTTTTCTTCCAAAAATATCCACTACTGATTATTCAATCCAGAAATCAGTTTTGGAAGTTATATCTTCCAGAGGGAATGGCATGAAAATTCAGGCAGCTGTCCCTGATTTGTGGCTCTTGCTAAGGAAAGTAATTAAAGAATACTTGGGGTTTATGGCATTTTTAGGATTGTTTTAATCTTTCTGCTTCTGCTTGGAAGGAGAAAAGTAATATTAAAAAACCCTTTGAGATGTAAAGTCAGTTCCTATAAATATTATTATTTGTACTTTTACAGCCTGCATTTCAAATCAAGCTGAATCTCACTGATTTGTTCTAATGACAAAAGAAAGATCTATCACAAATTTCTTCATGTTGTGAAGTAGCAATTAATTTGTAGAGCTGGTTCGGTGTTTGCTGATAAAATGTTTTTCATCAGAAAATGCTGATTCATCAAAACTAGCCTGTTTGTAGATAAAAGTTAATTTAAATTTAATTGTCTCAGAAAGATTGGAGGAAATCTTCTGAAATTTGCTTGAATGACAACCTGTATGTCTGTAGTTTATGTTAAAAGGACTTCCTTTAGAAACCTAAACTAATTAAAGCAGAATTTAAGTGCTTCAAAATGAATAGTTCATTTGTTTTGTACTGGGTTATTTTTCCTTTTTTTCACACTTTGGTTCATGAAAGCATTTGAGAGTTCAGGTTTCCATCATGGCTTAGGACAAGACATTTCCTGTACCTCAGATTTTTACAGATGAGAGGAGTTTTCCTCTTAGCACTACTGAGGCAAAAGTACAAAACCCAAGAGTATTCCACAGCAAAATACACAACAGCAGTTTTGTATTATGATATGTGTAACCTGTAACTTTAACCTTTACCTATAACAGTTCCTGTTTTCCTGACATCTTTACTGACATGAGTAGTCCTCACCCAAGGAATGGTAAAAGCCGTTCATGGTTTAAGGGATACATGTTCATGGTTAAAGGATACATGGAGTAAGAAGTTGAAGCCTTTATTGGCATAGTTCCTGTAGTATATATTGTCTTGCTGCTCTTATATTAAAACTTTTCTGAGCAGTGGGATACTGCCGGCTTGAATGTGAAAATTATTGGATTTGTCTATTTGGGAAGGAAACGTTAGCCATGTCCTAGTGTATAGCTGATATTTAGACTTGTAAAACCATTATTGTGAATATGTGGTTTAATAAAATGTGATAGATACAATAAAATAGGTGTACTTCTATGCGCTAATCATATGGCTCTTTTCAGTGGTTCTAGTACAGAAGTTCTTACTTTTTAAAGACTAATTTGATTGACATCTACTTGATATTCTGTGATGACTTTGACATATAGCCTATCTGGTTGACAGGTGCGTTGGGTGTACTCTACAGATATAGATAGACTTAAAAAATATATTTTCTAAAGGTAATTCTATGGTTTAGATAAAATCTGCTGTTCCTCCCAACGTAACTGTTATATCTGGCAGCTCTCAACTGATGAAATATTCTAGCTTAAGACCACTTAAAAGAGAGGCTGACACGTCAGATGAAACAGCGTGCCTGATAAATTCAGTGAGAGTTTTGTCATTGCCTTTAGTGTGGCCAGGAGCTATGGCAGATCTCCCACTTTGAAAGGACTTGGATAGACAGGGAGCTGACACCTTACCTTGCTCCTGCTGCCGGAACGCAGCTGGGCTGTGCCCTGCGCTTTCCTCCTTCCCCTCCCAGCTGGGTGTAGTTCGTCTTTATACTAAATGCTTTTCGTTTGATAGTTTGGGTCTCAGTGGGCCAAAATCACCTTTCGTTTATGTTGACTTAATTCCATTAGCTTCAGTGAGGTTATTTCTGGCTTCAAACAGATAACTTGGCACAATAATTAGGTCAAATTTCTGTAGCATTTTTAGACTGGGGGTGGGAGGGAGATGTTAGGTATTTCTCTGTGCTTTTAAAAGGTGAGGCTCTTGGAGCCAGGAGTTTGCTATTTGTCATGAACATTTGTTCCACACTTCAAGAAAGGCATTGGTAAGTTCATGCTAAATTGTGGGGTTTTTTTCTGAATTGCATGCTTTTCATTTACCAGGCAGGTTTGAGAATGGCAAGCTCTCTCCTCCAGTTTATAAGACCACTAACAACCCAACGCTGTTGAGTTCCCGTATGGCGTTGGTGGTGCCTTTCTGCTTGCGTTGTTGTTTCTTACTAACGCTCTGTTCTCCCTCTTCCTGAATCATAACAACTATTGGTGCCTTCCTTGAAAGTATCGATGCATCTAACGTATGCATGGATCTAGCACAGTGGCTCTGGTATGTAAGGTGTAGTGGTGGTAACATGCAGTGTTAGAGCAGCACTGTCACCAGCCTGGTACTCTCTGTTCTCCATTGCCGCATAACCTTCCTTCTCCCACACTTCTAAATTGCTCTATGGAGATGATCCATTAAGAATCACAATAAAGCTTGAACGTTTGAATAACCTTTGAAATTATTGACAAATCGGCCCCAATGGGCTGCCTAAGAGCCTAATGTAGAACAAGAGATCGATGACAATGCTGCAGAGACAGGATCCAGGCTGCAGAAGCAAGGGGATGTGTCATATGATTTTTGCATGCTGCCACTGGAGCACAAATATAGCAGGAATGATGCACTGTTTGAGTGGACCCTGCTTTTCTTCGCATGTTCTTTTGGCAGATTAACTTCACCTGGTGCCTTCTCACAGTGGGGCCTGGGCTCGCCATGAAGTTTGGAAGAAGTGACAAGCTGAACCCATGAAGGGTTATAACCCAGGGAGGACTTGCTTGAAGTTTGTTTTGCGTGAACCTGGAAACTCCAAGTGCACCTTGTCACTCAGCAAATTCACCCACCCACCACGTAAGGAATTCACTCCAAGTCCTTGTGTGATCCCTGCTGCCATCACATAGGAACATCTATAGTCTAAAACATCCATTCAGCCACAAACTAGCCTCACATTATTTCCATATCACACCTGAGGAAGAAACAGTTCATTCAGAATCACAAAAGAAATCTGTTTTAAAACCCAAGTCCCCAGCGTTTGAGTCAAGTTCATATGTTATTTTTCTTCCTTCCATTTTTGTGAGAACTGAAGTCCTTTCCCTGAGTTTAATCATTTCCATAGGAGAAGGAGCCCCCGGCCAACAGCTGGGGTAGAGACATTCACTTTTTTCACTCACTCTGATTTTCTGGGCCATTCAGGAGGTTTGAAACCAATGTGCACACAGTTAAAAGCTGGGTAACAAAGCTAATTTATTAATGGCTGTTACTCCCCATTCTCCAGGAAAAGGGCTATTTAGCAGAGTTTATTAATAAAGCTTAGAAGTTTGGTGGACTAATGCTCCTTCCTTTAAGCACCACTATTTTCTTTTACCACATAAATGTATCCCACCCAGGTCTGTTTGGCACAAGAGTGACCTCTAAAGGCTCATTAGATTAATGGTATCTCCAGAGACATAGCTGACTAATTCTTATTTAAAGGTAGATGTGTGGCTCTGTATCAGGTATTACCCCCTTCATGCTGAGCACATCTTTAGAAAGGTCAGCTCTTGGAAAGATCTGAAAGCCTGCTCCTTTTCCCTTGTGCTGTATAAAGGCACCTGACCTTTCAGTGATCCTAATTTCTCTTCCTTTCCTCCTCCCTCCACCATCCCCCTAGCCTATTATTTATTGAAGTTGAATAGACCTTTTTTTTCCCCCCTTTTTTTTTTTTTCAAAATAGTTTCTAAAATAATTGACCAAAGGCAGCCATGATGCAAGTTAAAATCCAGGTTACCTCGATATTTCACCAGGAACCTTCTCTTTTCAGAGCAATCCCGTTGTGTAAAATTTGGAGCTGTGTGTATTGCCATGCTCTGGCTTGCACCGGGAGAAGTCAGCTAACACAATTCACTGAGCTCGCTCCCCAGAGCCCGTCAGCAGCGTACCAATAACCGCAGCCCGTGCCTACCACAACGCTGGGGTCCAAGGAGGTCCACTGGCATATCTAGAAACTCTGCTTTTCTGTAGGAATTGAGATTCGTGCGTAATCCCCATGTTTGTGAAACAAATCTGCTGGATGCCAGCCGGGCTGACGCTGGAGCCTGCTGCAGAGAGGCTTTGATCTCGCCCCACTGCCGGTGGGCTGCTGCGGTGGTGGTGAACCTGGGTTTTCCCCTGCTCAGCAGAGGGTGAGGATCTGGTCCTGGCTTCCCAAATCCCCGCAGTAGCTGGGCAATGCCTCCATCGCCATAAGCAGGGCGTTGTGGAGAGATGCAGCCCACGTCTGGTCCAGGAGACACAGGAAGGGGCAGAGGAGATACGGGTGGGCATGGGGAGAGCGGGTGTGAAACCGTGTTTCACCTCCTGGCTCTGCTCCCAGGAGCGAGTCGTGGTTGGGCAGCGGTGCCTCGAGCGCTCCCAAAGACCCAGGAACCAGTGGGCCTGCGGACTTCAAACAAGTCAGTGTGCTGGCAGCATGTGGGGACCAGTGGTCGTGGGACAGAGGTGGAGAGGGCATGCTCCCTACATTATTTTTAGTAGATCAGTGCGAGATATGTATGTTTGTTTTTTTCATTTTAATTAAACCTATTTTTCAGGTGCTAATGCCAAGAAACTGGAGTTTGGTTGGAGATGATTAAAGATGGGAAGAAGAAGAAGAAGGAATAAAGCCCAGAGGAAGAGGTAAGGGAGGACAATGGGTTAGTGGGGGTTGAAATAAAGAGAAGGAAGTGGAGTGTAAATATAAGCAAAGGGGCAAAGTGAGAAAGGGGACAGTGAAATAGGAAATAGGAAAGCCTCAAGTAATTGCAGGATTTTAAAGAGAGCTGCAATGGGCAGGAGGCAAAAGTTGAAGCAAAACCTGTGACCCTACCTAGACACCTTAATTATCACCGCAGCTTTCCAGCCACGGATTGTACATGTCTCCTGTTCAATTGACTTGCTGTCCCTTTCCCCAAACCACTTTACCTCTCTTTCTAAAGGGCTAGTTTTCTAGTTTATCAGTTGTATTTTTTTTAATTGAAAAGTGACATGGTTTTGGCGAACTCGTTTTCTGTCAGCGAGAAGCTGGTTAGCTCTTTGGTTGGTTCCACTTCCCTGGGAATTAGCACTAATTGATTTTTTGTTCAAATCACTGCACTCCAGGGGCTTGTCTTTCTTGCTAAAATAAGACTAAACCCAACTGCAGTCGGAGGTGGTATCCCTGCCTGGACTGTTCAGTTCTTACACTTTCATCCTGAACATCTTTGCCCTTTTTGTATGGTCCTGATGGCACTCTTTGTTTGACAGTTTTCTTCCCAAAGGGTCGTTCTCTCCCACTGATCTTAGTGGGGGATTTGCTGCTTGCTTTTCTATGGAGCTGGGTTCAGCTGGGATTAATAAAAAGGTCTTTTTACTCAGTTTGGCCAACTCAGCCATAGCAAGGTTGAGAGAAGCACATTATAGATAAAATGGTATTTCCAGAATTTTGTTTTGGACCTCACAAGAGCACCCTTTTGCCCAGGTTTGGGAGAAGGACTTGACTCAGAACAATGCGATTCTGCTGGAGATTTATCATGTGCCCGGTGACAAGGAGCTGGAGAATTATCTCATATTACTCAGAAAGAGCACACAATGCATGCAAAGCTGTTCAGAAACAATATTAGCCAGACTCATTATTAAAAACCTTCTAGAATTCAAAGTGTGACTGCAGACAAAAACCTAGCTTGAGAGGATGGGAAGGAAATGAAACACCCTTTGCTTTAAAGTACCCATACAAAAATTTTGCGAGAGAGAACTAGCTCCAGTTTGCAGAAATAAAACCGATGGCTGAGAGATCTGAGGAAGATGATGTTGTTCAAATCGCTTAGCGAAGCACGTCTGGGGCTGAGGAGCGGGTTCACCCCCCGGCCGTCCTGCCCAAAGAGAGCTGCAAGCCCCCGAGCACGCCGAGGGTCCCCCGCTATGGTGGCCGCCGTGTAGCCGCAGGCAGTCTCGCGAAACGGCCAGGGGCTGTCGTGCCAGAGGCTGGCAGAGGACAGCCCGGGCTGACGCTGGTGGGGGTTTTGCCTGCGTAAGGACTTGGGAGGCGTAGGGTTTGCCTCTGCGTGATTAGCACTCCCTGTGACCAGGGGCACTTTGGATGTATCTCGCTGTGTTTATGTTTTTGGTTCTTATAATGAAAATGAGATCCCTCGTGTAGCCCTCTGCCATTTTGCACGTCAAACTGAAAGTATATATGCTCGTTGTGGGTATTAGTGTCTCAGCTTAATGACAGAAGCCTCGGACAAATAAATCCATGTGCCATGGAGGATTTTCCTAATGAAACTGAAGTACAATACTGTTTACATAATGTCCCTTAGACTCTATTCAAAACAGCGAATGCTGGACGTCCCTGTTATCCACCGACACCAGCTAATACGGGCAGAAATGGAAATGTAATGCAAAGTGGCAGCTCCTTCTAACTTTTCTCAAAGTCTCGTGTAGTGGCTCTGAGCATCTCCTCTGAACTTTTCCCCTCGTGGGTGCTGTGGTGGTTTTGTTTTTTTTTTTTTTTTAAATATATTGACATTCCAGCCCTTGGAACAAGGTCTTCACTCCTTTTCTCATTTCGAGATCTTGTTTTGGGAGAGCTCTAACACCTGTCCACTGATCGCCTGCCAGTCTGCATCTGTGCCCAGCTGACAGGGCTGTCTGCTTTGACTAATGATGTGATTGATGGACAAAATAAGGAAGAACACACAAAAAAACATTTCTGTCTGGTCTGGTGTGTCAGCAAGCCTTCATCAAGTGGCTGCTGAAGGTATATTTTGCTGCATGCCTCATTACACAGTAATGGCATTCCCAGGCAAAGCTGTTTCTTTTCATGACACAAGACAGCAGGCAGCTTTATGGACTCTGGGCCTATCGAGCCTGGAGGAGAGAAACACTAAAGAGTGGTCATTTCCAAAAGTGCCTCAAGTTGCTTTTTTGTTGTCATGAATTTAATATGAATCAACACAATATGAAATGAGCATGAGGAATTTTAGTGACTAGTCATTTTTTAAGACTGCTGTCTAAACAGCCATCAAGAAAAAAAACATTTTCTTCTACCAAACCTGTTGCAAAAAGAAGTCATCTGTCAATTTTATTACATTAAAAAAGTACACAGAGGCGTATAGTCCAAACAAATGTCTGCTTCAGCGCTAAACATGTGGAAAACGCCACATATCTGAAGCAAAAAAAGGCAAGTAACTGGCAGGCTGAATGCAGTATTTAACAACTAAGATTTAAATGGCTCTTTATGTAGATCTGTATGAAGAACGCTCTTGTGCAGTTCATGTATTACGGTAGGGGACTGCCTGCTCCAGGAAGCACCATAATTATGCGATAGCCATTAGGCAATGTGACGTGGGACTGTGGAAGGGCAGGCATGAAACCCCCAGCACACCTTTCGCCACGGCCACCAGCGAAGGATAAGCAGGAATAATCCTCGGAGAGAGGGATGCAGGCAGAAGGGAGGTTCCTCCCCTGCGTGCAGCATCCCGCCTCCATTTGCCTCATCTGCTCAAAGATTTGCCATTCACATCCATCCTCCATCCTTCCTGCACCTTGTTTTCGCTTGGTTTCTCCCCCTCCTCCGAAGGCTTGTTACTTCCCATAGAGTTTCTGCATTTTGAAATACTTGATTTCATTCGGGAGAAGCAGCAAAAACGGAGTTCTGCTTCTTCACTAAAAATCTTTGGGTTGTTTTTCTGTTCCTGATACAAGAGGTCTTTTACCGTGGGTTATTGGGAATAATTTGCGATTTTAATGAGTTGTGATTAGTTAAGAAATCGTTCTTCATGTAATAAATACTACACAATAAATTGGAAAATATATACGAGTTCTTTATACTCACTTAAAGAGAGAAAAACATCGATGTAAATTCTTGTTATGACAAATGTAAAAGATAATCTTTTAAAGTGCATTTAATTTACTGTAATAGTAAGAACCACTTTATCGATGCCTAAGAGTACAGAAAAAATGAATACAGGCTAATTCAAAGCAAATAAATAGCATGATTAAATTCTGTATGGCACTTACTTACAGACACAATCATGTTACCCTTACGTATGAGTTAAAAGAATAATAATAGAAATACCATTTTTGAGTCAAGAATAAAAGACTTATGCATAGATGTGAATAACTAAAGGCTGTTAACCTGCTTTCTTTAGTCTCGATACTAAATAAGGCAATTCCAGGCTCAAGGGAAGAAGAAATTCTGTTGATTGAAAAGTTTAAACAAAGTAATTATTCTATCAAGTGCAGTAGGGGAGCTAAGTACCACGAAATATCAAACACCTGCAGGTTTCCAAGAAGTTCTCTGCTGAAAACCAGAAGCAGCTGGGTGGAGGAGAGGCCATTTTATCAGTAACCAATGGGTTTCTGTGCTCCACTGACCTTGAAGTCAATACCAGTGCCAAGAGCTCACTGTCTGCTGTTTCTTCTTGCATTATTGGTTTGAGAACCATAAAAATGTCAGAGATTTACTATAAATCACAATTCAGTGGGGTTTTGTTGTCTTGGTTCTTTTTTTTTTTTTGCTTTAGCTGAGCCTGGCCATATTCATTTGTGAATTGTGGGCAAGCGGTTAGCAGAATGTGTCTCATTACCTTTTCCAGGGAGCTTTGCTATCTCTTTAATAGGGAGCTTCGCGTTTCTGTGCAAATTTTGGCAATGCTGGCGGACAGGGTTGGGGTGGGGGCGGCTGGTAGGAGCGTGCTACGATGCTCCCGCAGGAGGCTGTGGTGTGAGCACCGAGGGGAAGGAGGGCTGTTTTCTTATCTCCCTGGCTGCTTTTTTTCATCACTCGGATTCAGTTTCTGCTTTGGTAAGGGAGACGTTCCATTTTTTTGGCCTCTTTTCCCTGAAGTTGGTGTGTGTGTCAAATTTGTCATGGTTTAATGGCTTACTGTATTTCCCTGCACTGGAACCACTAAACACATTTTCATTTAAGTTGGGATCTTTAAAGAATGATCATCTTACCCATCTGTTCAGAAAGCACAAAGACACAAATCTGGGTCAGAAAAGAGACTTGGAAAAATCCCCTGTACTCAATCAGTTTCTGGCAAGTGAATTTGTCTCATGACTTCAGGAGCTGGTGGAAAAAGAGAGAATTTAGCTGCAAAAATATTCTTTTATCAGCTCTTTGCTTGAAGCCATGGCAAACAGGTTTCCAGTTTTGTAGATGGTAGCAGAGGAACTCAAAAGGATATTTAACCTTAGGTTATTTTCTTTAATCTTAGAAGAACCAGCCACCCGTTAACATGCCTATATATATATATTTATATATAGGAGCATACAATCTTTTCTTTCCTAATCAGGTTTGTGTATCTCCCTTGATTGATTTTTCTTTTTCTTAAATCTTTAATAATTTTTCTTCATGGTTTCTGCATCCTGTCCAGGCTTTTCTTTCTGTTCTCTGTACGTGATACAGTAGTTAAAGCCTATGGCTCTAGAAGAAATCTGCTTATTTCTTCATTGTTTCTGACAGGGGAAAAAAAAAAGCATCTGAAGATCAGATGGCTTAATTATATGTCAATTGGACTGGAGGAGGGGGGTGTGCATTTGAGGTATTGGAACTATTTTATGAGAATGTATTTTTATAAGGTCCATCTGTATAGAAAGAAAAGCAGGTTTTGTCCTTGCCTGCCTTTTTGAATCCAGGTCGTAGGACTGGAATCCATAGTCCACTAAAGTCAATGGACTTTCACGAACCTTTGAACTACAGATTCAAATTTTTCTAGGATGAGTACTTTTTACTCCACTTTTATAAAAGTTCCTATTGATTGAATTGGGAATTTGACACATACAAGACTATTGAATTGTGTGGTGTGTCGCGGAGGTCGAGTTGTGCTCCTTGTTCCTACTGGGATCACCAGGACCCCATGAACACACCCCAAAACACCTGCCCTTGGCAAAGCAGGGAGCTTTTGGTTCTGCAAAGTCAGTACTTATGTTTGTGATGTCTGTGTCTGTTGAAAGCATCTTGAGGTCCTCTTAATTGTTATTTATCAATATTGATTATTATTAATATTATCTATTAATATTAATTAGTGGAAAGGAGCAGGATTGAAAGGACAAGGTAGTATGCAATGCCCACTGGGGAAGGGAGTGAGATGCTCCTGCAAAACCAGGATGGAGTTGTTCTTTGTCGATAGTGAATAACTCCATCTCTCTTGAAGAGGTGTCAGGCAAAGTCCTGTTTGGCACAAGTAACGCTTTTCCCATCCTTTCTCCCTGCTAACTTTGGATGCGATCCTCTAGTTAACCTCTCAAAAATGCAGGCCAGAGTTTTCTCTTGAAACAAGAAGCCCTGCCTTTGCCTGGCAAACGACGGTGGCGGGAAGGCTGGGATACACAGCAATGGCGAGAATCCTGTTCTGGGAAAAAGCTACGGGAAATATTCAATAAACCATGGGTCGCAGCATTAGAATGCTGTAGACATGTCGAACCTTGGAAAGTGTAATGGAAAATGTTACATACTTGTTGATTATTAGCATGAGGACTTTCGTCCGCTTAAAAAGAAGAAAAACTAATTATTAGTTCTTGAGTGCTCTGTGACCACTGATCTTTATAGAGTGCTATGATGGCTAGAGCTCTGTGAATAACTGATGTTTCCGTTCCTTGGCAATACTAAATGTGGATAAATAGTTCAGAGTCAAATTAATTTTTTTCTTTTGTTTACTTGACTGTTGATTTTTATTTCTTTTTTTAGCTTTCAAAACAGAATGGAAGAAAACGTCAAAGAAAACTTCAGTCTTCAAATTTTTTTTTCTTTAAAATGTCTCAATATTTTCAGATTTTTTATTTTTAGTGTTTCTGTGCTTTTACCAATGCAAATGGTGCAGTGAAGTGGAAATGAATTTGCTAGCTATTTCCCTGTTTTCATATTTGTATTTTTTTAACTGAAGAGAAGGCTTTTGGTAGAATAATTTTGCTTAGATCTAGTGACAGTACCTTGCATATGGGAATCATTAAGATGTGAGATTAAGAACCTATCAGCTGAAGGCAATAAAATCAATTTTAAACTTCTGGTGTCCACAAGAGGGGAAAAATCTTGCCCTTTGTTAAAATGTCCCTCGGGTTGTAACAGTGGGATGCTTAAGGCTGATACGGAGTTTAAGGCCCCCATATTGTGACCTTTCAGACCAAGCCACTGAAGGCTGCTGTATGTATTTGTGAGTGGGGAGAGATCCTCAGCCACCAGAGAAATTTCCTCTCCCTCTCCATTTATGTTGCATTTTTTTGTCCCTGCGGTGTTTTGGGTATGGGTCTATACCAGCGGCCAAAGCAGAGAGCTCTAGTGCATTTATGACCACACCTTTTCTCCTTAAACATGTCCAGCAATAAGCATAGTTGAGGAGCTACGTTGTCTATCTGTTCAAAATCTGTTAGTGTAAAATGTGCAGTATATATACACACTATTGTATTAAATGTTATATGCATATGCAATACATTAGGAGAATGCTGTGTATAATGCAGCCACCATATGTCATATAAAACAAAAATGAAGAGGTTATATGAGCAAATACTGTACAGCATATGGCAATATGAATATTAACCTCAATCTATAAATAGCTTCTGAAATATGTGTTTTAAAATAAGGAAAAAAACTCAACATAATAGCAATTGAGTAGAAATTGTGCGTCTTTTAAAGTTCTTGATGTCAAGGAGGCAAAATACCATTCCAATACTTAGATTTAATATGTACTTCACACAAAAATAAATCATGTAATATTTTCATGGCAGGCATAGAATTTTATGATTTTTATGACGATCATGGAATTGGGATTCGTATTTTATAGACAGCACTAATAACATAAAGAAAATGCACCAGAATAAAGATCTTAAGGAAAGAGGAATGGTGGTGAAGTTGCAGGAAGGAGTGGAAGACTTATTGTAATTAAGCCTTTTTGATAGGTTTTGGTTTTGTATTCAGAGTAGCTGTCGGTATATTCACAAGGCAAACACGTTGACTTTAAATGTTTAAAATAGAGAACAATAAATTGCCCTGTTTCCAGTTGCCATCACAATAACATTTGAACTAATTGCTTTTGGAGGTAATTTAATATGTGTTTAATCTTAAGGCTGTGTTTGTTCATATATGTTGTTTATACATGTTGACTATTAATTGGTGTCTAATTCTATTACCACCAAATCCCCAGTTAGATCTTCTGAAAGACAGGGATAGTGTAACATACTTGGGTCACTACCGTTTGCTCTTTGCGTTCTCTATCAGTGAATGTTCCAAACCCTAATCTCATATGGAGAGACTGTTGCTAACGATGACTTGACAGCCAGCATTACCTCAAGGAAAACAGAATTGTCTTCTCTGTGGGACGCTTTGGAGAGGGAGCAGAGAGCAGTATGAATTTATGCCCTGAGCAAAATTAAAAGATGAACCTTGATTATCTTGCGCTTCCTTGGCATATGGGGCAGCACTCGAACAGGATCAACATCACAAAAGATGATGTTTTTACCAAGCAGCTTAATTAGGATATTCTGCCAGGAGAATGTGGGGACTTGGACTCGATGCCCACCTTTGTTTATCAAGGTACTTTTAACTCAGGTTTCCTGCTCCCCAAGCTATGCACTACAGATTTGGTTACACTGGGGAACCAGAAGGGAAATATTTCACATATTTCCTATGGACACTGCTCCAGTTTTCACACAAGCTTAAGTTCCAGCCCGTTTACCATATCTTACTTTTTTTGAGAGCAATGCTGCCATGTGAATACGAGTCTGGCCGGCTGGTCAGTGCTCTGGGTTCACCAAGGGCGACTCCAGTCGTCACAGGTTATTTTCAACTTAATTACTTCTCATTAGAATAAAGGATCACAGCTGGATGGGGGAAAAGCAAGTCGTAAGGAGAAGGAAATCTGCTTTGGGAAGGAAGGGGGACAGTGCAGTAGGAAGAGAGGGAAATCCTTTTCCCACATAGGAGATGACACAAGAGGTGCTCAGGAAGGAAGGTCCTACTTATGGGAGTTTTCAGCTTCTGCCTTGAAGCAGCCAAGCTGAAGTGCCTGCCAAGAAAATGAAAAAGAGTATTTTCTTTTACTGAGAATTAGCCCAGTCCGTGTTTTCATTGCTAAGGGGGCACAGGATAATGCTGCTATCAGCTTCCTTATTTACTTCATCTCTGGCTTATCCAGCAGCTGCTTCCTTGAATCAACATGTCCCTACCAAATTACCGTAAGGGTTTTTTTTATTTAATTTCTGAAACAAACCAAAATTCTTTTAAGACAAGGAATGGCTTGCTAGGGCAGTCTGACCTGGGGTCTGCTTTAACAATTTTTCATGTAGTAGAAATACTGAGGAGACAACCCTTCAACCTGGTCTGGATTTTCTACAAACCGTGGTGTACGTGAAGGGCTCAGTCTGTTCCCCGGTCCTGGGACACGGCATTAAGAAATACGGCAGTGCTATTGATGTGGCACTTTCTCCTAGAATTCATAAGAATTTCTCCTAGAAGACTTCCCAGGTGTCACCTAACAGGGAAAATGGAAAAAGCTTGTGCTCAGCAGCAGCAGGAGGCAGAGCCTTGCTGACAGCAGCTCCTTCCCTTCATCTTGATGGCAGGCCATCAAAGGCCAGTACCAGGAGCACTGGCAGCAATGGGGAATCCTCTCCACTGTAAGTATTTCAGTTTCTACTGCATTATCTGGGATGTCTGGACTGGTGCTTTAGCATTACGCATGTAAAATGTGTTCTGTTAGGGTGAATTACAGCATCACCTGTACACGTACCATGCTGCAAACGCATAGCTAGGAGCAAGCGCCACAGCCAGCTTATGCTTTGCCACTTTACCCGTCAAATCTATGAACATGCTTTCAAGGTGCCTATCAACACCTGGGGTTTGTTGCCTATACGCTACGAGGCTGTGGGTTGGGAAGCAGTTTGGGCACCTGACCCAACGCTAGATTTCACTGGAAATTTGAACTGCGGTCTGTGGAGCATGGGAGGCCAGGGGTAGGTGCTGGTGCTGTTTTCCTTACAGGTTAGTAGCAGCCCTGTACTAACCCAAGCCACCTGCTTCTGGGTGACAAGCCTTTAGAGGAGAATCCCTCTTGCTGTGGTCCATGGCAGGGTGACACTGCAGCTCATCTGGCAGGAATTACTCCTAAATACCTTGTGATACTCTAGCATTGCCAATTTTCCATATTTAACATACATGATTAGAACTTGATGGTCCCAAAAGGCCATTACAGTCAATATTGCTTGTCCGTGTATATATGTTTTAATTCCCTAAGCGCATATTTATCTGATTGAGCTGGTAGCAGGCTCTGACAGCGTGTCTGTGACACTTCCACTCAGCTCCTTAATTCACTGGGGTTTTCTGGGGGGTAATTTCACTTTGTGTGTTCTGTAATACCTGCCTTGTGGTGGAAGGAGAGAAGGACCCCACAAAATATCTGAATTTTACCTTTACTTTCTGAAGTGTCGTGCTTTTTTTGGTTCTAAATGGGATGCTTTGGTCCAGCTATGTTTTGCTTTCCACCAGATTAATAACAGTTAGTATAAATAATACTGCAGAGCACACGTCTCATAGCAGTTGTCATTACTAGCAAGCATAGTAAAGAAAAATAATTGACTAGCGAAAGGTTTGATAACTCAGAGTTTTATGTTTCTCAGAAATGACTCATTCCCATATGCATCCTACAAACTGCATTCTGCATGCTGAACTCACTATAACCTGCTCTTAGAGAGGCTCTTGTCTCACATTCCCGTTTTGGCATTAGAAACAATAAAAGTAACAGCAGCTTTGAAGAGTATGTAAATGTATAATGGCTTTCCAAAGCGGATTGATAATTACTTATTGCACTAAATAATCCTAGAAGTATGTTAGAGGAGGAATGTGAGAAGAACGAATGAACTTACATAAGCAGAGAAATCTATGCATCCCTTCTGCTGCCTGATTCATTTAAACAGTCTTATTACTGTATCAATGCGGAGGGGAGATAATGAAGGTTGGTTTATGTTGTTACATCTTTTTTCCAGTTTGTTTTATTTTAAGAAATGCAATGGTAGCTATGGGTGGAGTTAACAGCCACCAGTGCCACTGAAATGTTGCATTTACCTCGCTCTGTATAGCATGGGGAATACGGCAAACGTTAAATGCCAAAAGTTAAATTCTTGTGCAGTAAATATTTTGGCTGCTCAAAATTGGACTTTTGTTGTTTTGAAAAACATTTCCTTTTGTAGAATTTTTTTTTATTCAAAAATAAGCTTTCAGCTGGCACCAGCTAAATGCATTTGACATTTTGAAAGCTAATTTCCAAGAATTACCTCCTCTTTTATACTAAATTATTTTGTAAATAAAAAGGTGTGACACAGGAGCATAGGAAGCAATTGGGCTTTATTCATCAATGCCTGTCTCTTGAAATCAGTCAGCGCAACGGAGCTCAATACTCCTGTTAGAGGACAGGTAGTAACACATTGCTGGCTACTTTTTTCTTCCTTTTTTTTTTGGCTGGGGTTTGTTGTTTTTTTTTTTTTTTAAATACTCTTTGGCGGTTGACATTTGTGCAGGTAGCTTTTAATTTAGTGGGTAAGAAATCACACTTGTGCTTTTTCCATTCACTGTAAATATGGGATTCATTTTTGTATATATGGTACAAAGGATGTATTTCAGTATCTGCTGCAGGGATACTGGGAAGGTGGAATTTGCACGTGCCATTTTGCACCTGTAAAACAAGGCAGCTCGGGTTGCGGTCCAGCTGAAATTCTAGTCTTCAGACTGATGCAGCTGCAAACCTCCATTTAAACTTTTAACTGAGTTGTGTGTAATTTAAAACTAATTGTTACTTGAGACATACACAGAGTGGGAATAAGAATGTGTGTGTCCTTCCCTCCCCTTCTGTCAGCTGGATTTGAGCTGAATTTCCATGGACTCTGCCCTGTGCATTGCCACTGGGCACCGCTGGCCACAGCTGGCAGTGGGGGCACTGGGGGGTTGAGCAGCAGCTATTTTTGAAGCAGTACCGCGGTGGAGAACAAGGCCTGGGTATTTCAGAAGGGGCAAGTGCATGTCTTTTTTTTCAGTGTAATTTATTTGTATTTCTATCTGTGATCACAGTTTTTGCCCTCGGTGAAGTCTTGGGACCAGGAACCTTATCCCCTGCATAGGTGAAAGATGATGCAATGCTGACACGGTTTCTGCCGCCTCGTGTTGCCTGTGTCCCACCTTCAACTCTGATGGAGGGGTTACTGTACCGGGCATGTGCAGGGAATGGTCGCTTCGTTTAACCAGTTAAGGGAGCAGGTTTTTTTTTTAGCTGATTTTTTAAAATCTTATATATCCAGCAGTTCTCACTGAAGAGGGTTAAAAGAACTACTTACTTGTCTTCGAATCCATGGCCAATTCATTGGTATTTAATATATTTCAATTAGCAAAATTAACTGAAAACATTTAACGTTAATTGGCCAATGCTTTTTTTGAATGCCTACCTCTCCCTTCTGGAAAAAAAAATGTTTGTTTGCTTGTTTTCCTAATAAAAACCCCATGGAAAATATTTGCAAAGATCTTATTTTAGGGCTAAAATCCTTGGAAGAAATCAGCTAGAATTACACCTTCCCTGTGAAATAGCAGCAATTAGGACAGACGCCCTCCTCTAACTCTGAGCCAGGCAGCTTGGGTGACAAATATGTCAAATTAATACATCACCAGGTATGAAAGCGCAGTTAGAATTTGACTGAGGTACTTCCAGCCTGAGAAAGGGAACGATTTATCAATGCAAACTTAATAACATCTATTTGAATCTAACTAAAAATCAATATTTCATTACCAAATTGTTAGTGAGAATGAAGAAAAATTGCGGAAGTCGGGCAGTTTGGTGGAAGAGAAGCATCAGGAGTTCAATGTGAAGACGGGATGATTCATGAGGCCAAGCCGGTGGAAGGGTGAAGGAGGACGAATGCAGAAAACTTGGAGGGCCCTCTCTCTGGTGACCTTGGCAGCGAAAGGAAAAAAAATACCAGAAAATGAAAGTGACTGTCAACTCCCAACAGGGATGGATCACACCATAAATCAAGCATAGCCCTGAGAGAGAAGAGAGGGGCTTAGGGTGGGGGGCGAGCACGGCGGGGGAAACCGTTGGGTAATTTAACTCTTTGAACCTTGGATATCTTTTGTTCGTACTTTAGTGGAGTTGGTAAAACATATGTGAATCCCTTCCCTTTGCAACAGTTTACACAAAAATGTGTCAGGGGCAGATAAATGGTGAAACATTGCATTCCATTGGCTGGGATTTAAAGTACAGTACCAATAAGCATTTTCTTCAGCCCAGGAAAAGAGAAAAACGAGAGACTGAGGCTCCTGTGACACATAACTAAATCAGTTGGTTGGGAGGCCTAATCCGGGAGAGACTTTTTGGTGATTTGCAGGAAAAAAAATATAGATTTAAGGACATTAGTATTTCTATTACTGAAATAATCTATTGATCCGAACAGCAAGCAAAAAATCACTCCTTTAAGCCTAAAATACAAATGAAACTGTGAAGGGCTCTTGGATTTTTTTTAACCTTTAATGTTTTGTTTAGTTCTTAAAATCTGTTCTCTGACAGAAGCAAAGTGAAGGAGGTGACTGCCACAGAGGGGTTCGTAACTGTCCTCTGACAGGGGCTGAAGGGGATTCACAGGAGATGTGAATATCACCTTTCTCAACTAGAACTAAAACAGTATGAGCACTTTGTTTGATAAAGAGAGGCGCAAAGTAATCCCTCCTGTTTTTTCCAGGCGATATTTTTTACCCTTTCTCCTGATAGTCTTATATTTTCTTTTTCTTATCCATCACAAGAAGGGACCTGAGTTTTCCTTCCTGGGCCAAATGGATGTGCATCCACACCGTCCATGAAAAGTGAGCACCTTTCATTTCCAGTTGGAAAAAAGACTTGCAGTAGAGCATCTGTAATCCTGAGCAGACATCGCAATAGCTACTGTGGTGGGAGGCAAACCCCATGTGCATCAGCAGGTTTGCATAAAGGCACAATGGAGTGTGTTCTGATCCGTACTGCTGGGAAAGGTAACTGCAGTTACGAGGTTTGACTTCTCCTTTCTCTTTGAATATTGAAGAGTGGCAGAAATACTGATCCTAGAGGTATTAGAAATGCACCTTGGGAACGCTGTGCCGGAGTGCTCCAGTGCTGGGCCTCCTGCTGCAGTCCAGCCGGCTGTGCCGCATCTTTGGAAGCAGTGGCCTGGGGTCGTGGTTGCGTTTCCACACCCCTTATAATGGCCTTCACCATGTGTGTGCTGGGTACAGCACAGTTTTCCATCCCTTGGGGAGAAGGCAAAGGAGGGAGGTGGCTCCCAAGCTCTTAAGACTCATATAAATACCTTTGGCTTGAAGGTGGTGGGAAGATAAAATGAAGTGTGAACTAGTGGGTTGAGGGAGAGGGACTCGTGTGTTGTGTTAAAAAGCTCCCACTTCAAAAGAGGAGGAAAGGCCAGGAACTGCAGCCCTGGTCACTTTATTAAGCCAGTAAAAGTTAGGTTTGCTTATACCTGGGGCATCCTTTGGTCCACCTTTGTGTGGCCGCAGAGCGAGCCCGAAAACTAACATGTTTGCTCTTTCTTGACCTAGTTTTCAGCTGAACCAATTTACTGGTCTGTCTCGAGGCATTTGCCTGCATGGTGCTGCCCCCAAGAGAGGACAACGCCCGCTGTGTCTGGTACTGTGCAGTTATGGAGGACCAGGCGTGGGCTGTTGCCTCCACCAGTGCTCCCAAGACGAGGGCTTGGGGCTGCACAGGCAGCCCTCACCGGCTCTGGGTTTTGGGGGTAGCCTTATGCATTGGCTCTGAAGTAGTAGGTAAGAAACTGCTTGCTAAGATCACCCAACACAGCTGTCCTGCTGACAAGGTGCTGTGGTAATTGGGGAGAGGTTTCCAGGGACACGAGCAGCTCCTGGGTGGCAGAGACCTCCCGAAGCAGCTCAGAGGGCTCCAGGGCTTTTGGTTTGCAGGTTGCACCCAAGAGGCACTATGGTAAATCAGCTACCAGCAGGAGGGCAAATAAGGGGCAATGGTGTGGCTCAGAAAATGTGGCAAGGTACATATGGATCCCTGCATGCTCTGCAGTTCACTTGCGGTACTGCTTTTTTTATCTAAATATAGGACTCATCTCAAAGCCTCACATGAGAAGTTGCAGATCTAATCAAGGTCAGAAGAACATTAAAAAAAATTGGAACAGGAAAAGGCCATCAGGACCAATGTTTCTGTTCCTTTTTTCCTCCTGTCTTAGCTCTGGATCTTGGCTCTAATTGCCATTTATTTTTTATTGCTCTCACTATACTTCTCATATAATGTTTATATTAATGGGCGGGGGGAGGGGGGGAAGTGAAGAAACACCAGGAAATGGAGTGCAATTGGAGTATGTGAGATGTGGCTTTTGTCTTCTTTATCACTGTTTTCTTGTAGTACTTCCAGCTCAGATATTAATTTATCATTGAGAGTGCCGCAGAAGTGTGGTCCCTTGTATTTTATTGAAGGCTTGATCTAAATTCCAGATGGTCACCATGTGATCAAACCAGCCATGGGCAAATAGGATATTTCTTTGTGTCTATATTTGATTTCTTTGCCAAATTCGTACCTATCTAATCTTCTGCCCATGAGCCTGCATTCATTCATTCTTTAAAGGAGTGTGCAACAGCTCCGCCTCCTCATGGGCCAGAGACAATGAGGATGATTGCAAACATTCACCATCTAAATGCGGTTAAAATGCGACGCTGTTGCATACAAATAATAGCTTTCCACGTCACAAAAATGTCTAGCTAAAGTTTACAGCAGAAAAATAATTCCTCTCCTCAAGGAATGAAGGGTTCTCAGAGAATATGCGAAGGGGGACATGAGCGTCTTGACTCGACACTGCTTCAAGTAAATGCTTTGATTTTGGGATGTGAAGAACTGTGAAATATTACTCATGAAAATCACGGAGCCCTTCTCCTTGTGGAGTCCCTGCTTTAGTGCAGGAGTTTAATGGATGTGAATGAGAGACCATCTATGCCAAGTAGGCTCTTCTTTCTTTAAAAAAAAAAGAAAAGGCAAATTTCAGATATTAACAAAATTCTATATACTTCAGAACATAGAAGTAACAATATAAAAACCTTCTTAATCATGATATGATTAAAGGATTTTTAAAAGCTGCCTTGTAGTCACATTTCCATTTCCTGATAAATTCCGTACTTTCTTTCAAATCACTTCTCATCATAATAATACGAACTGTAAAAAATCCTTCCATTTCTGCAACGTGCTATGAAAAAAATGGGGGTGGAAAGGAGAGAATTAAGAAGGCTCCAAGTTTTATCATTCTGTTCATAAAGCAGCACAGCAACCATAACTGCAGCGCAGAAAAGAAACAGATACTGTACTGTCTGAGGTATTCTGTGCCATAAACTCCCATAATAGAAACAGATGGCAAAAACGCCTTGGAAGTAAGGGAAGTACTGTACATGCAGCTCTACCCGAACATATGAAGAGATTCAGGCCTGACACATAAAGGAATACGTCTGGAGCGCTGCCAGCGCTACTGTGTAGTGCAGCAGTTGGTGCTGGAGATGAGAAAACCCGTGATTTTGGGTTTGGGGCTCCGGAGGGGCTCGGCAGCAGGACCTTCTCCTGCACTTTCGCGGGTGTGTCGTTCTGGCTGGGGTAGCAGAGGTGGATGGAAAACCTCGCGGGGTGTCATCGGGAGCTTCCCCCGAAGGCCCTTGGTGCCGGAGCGGCTCGGGCGCGCTGCGGAGCGCCGTGTGTTGTGTGCCAGGGTGGGGTCTGCCTCGGCTTTCTCCCCCTGCCTCTGCTCGGCAGAGATCTTAATATCTAATGAGCTAAGCAAAGTTGTGTGGCGAGTACCGTGCATGCAGTGAAAATGGCAAAAGTATTTTATTCATCTCTGGTATCTAGGTAAGGAAATGTCACTTATTTCATCCGGCGTTGTTTCACTGGTCCTGCTATGAGTGAAAGGAAATATAATGTGTGCATTGCACTAGAGGGGGAGCTGAAGGTCAGGAGTGAAATATAGCTTTCTGCTGCACTTGGTCTCAGTCTGAATGTTACCTACATTATCATCAGAGCTCACTGTCATAATGGGGAGACCTTGTCACAAGAGGGAGGTCACCTAGAAACGGGAAGAAAAATTGGGGGAAAAAGACTAAATAAGATAAACTAAAAAGAAGACAAGTAGGGTCCCCAAACTTCCTTTGTGTGTGCTTGAGAGCAGTAAATTATCTGCAAAAGCCATGCTTGTCCTCCAGCACCTGAAATCCCACTGTTGTCTTGGGCCTGAGGTACCGCTCTCCTAACTTCCCGTAATTTTGTTATCAGCACCTTTCCACCAGTGTGTCTAGCTTTGACCTCTGTGCCTTTGTGATGGCTTGGATTTATAAGCTCCAATTACGTTTCGGGGCAGTAGCCTTTCAGATATTCTTGGGAGAGGGGGATATATCGGATTGTTTTCATTAGAAAACAGACCATGACAAAGACACTTCGCTATCCTCTCTGCCCCCGAGACTCCACGTCGGACCCCTGAAACGTGCTGATCCTGCCGGCGCAGCGCCGCAGGAGGACCTGGGGTGCGGCTGGCTTGTGTCGTCGTGAGCTCTTCCTCACCACCATGGGAGAATTTTGCTTCGAAGTTTTTGGAGGTCAGACCTGCGTTCCCACTGCCTGGCTGAGACTTCTGCCTAATTGCAGGGCAGAAGAGATTTTAAACATCAGTGTGAAGAACTGAGTATTGGGTCTGCACTGTTTGCATACCCTCCAGCCACACAATTAACAGCCTAATATTCGTGCATAGCCTCTTTCATCTAAAGATGTCAAAGAGCTTTGCAAACATTAATTCATATTAATATGTTGCTAAAAACAAACAAACAAACAAATGTTTCCTTAGTGCTTCCAGGCCTCTCCTCCCCCTGACACAAATTCAAACCAGAGATCTCCGAGGTGGGGCTGGGCACCCATTCTGGTAAGGGGGCCACCCCCTTGGCACGTCAGCGGAGAAGGTCTGCTCTCTTCCAAGACCGTCAGCAAACGTCCTGGCTGCAGCTCAGCATGGCACAGAGGTCGCCTGCCCCTTGACGTGCCGTGGTAAACGCTTACGTGGTTTCTCCCTGGTCCTGTCAAAATAATCTAGATTAGCAGCCGCTGTTCCTAACAGCGTAGGAGTTAATCCAGACCGCTTCCCCAGTGCAAAGGCAGGAGGGGTCAGCCTCCAGGGCTGCAGCCGCCGTGGAGGGCGCGAGAGGTGCCGAGCCGCTGGGCATCCACCTTTGAGGCTCAGCGTGGCTCAGGGGGATGTTGGGCTCTGGGCCCGTCCACCTCGAGACCCTCCCGCCGGGCGGAGAGCTGTCTGTCTGTCTGCAAACACGATTGGGTAGGGCTACAAAGGTAGTGCAGTAAATATCCGGAAATCCAAATCGCTGATCATATGACATCTCTCTCATTTGCAATAAATCCTTTGGAGACTCACCAGAATTCAAGGCTTAACAGCTAATGGTTAGACATAAAGATTTTACTTTTCAGTCTACTGGAAGAATGTCCAGCTCAAAGAATCCTTTTCACATGAAATAAGTCTAATTTTATGTTTGTCTAAAAAAAAAACCACCAAAACACCAAAACCCACCACCAAAACCACAATCAGGACAAATTGAGTTTCAGGATTTATAGTGATAGTTTGTACAACTCTAACCCATTCTGATGTTCTTTATTCTTGTGTCAGCTGTTGTGGGATCACTAACAGGTACTTGGAGGTGGTCCTTGGAGCTGCCTTAGCACAGTCGCCAGGAGCTGTCTGAAGGGGATCTTCCTGGATCTTTCCTTTGGAAGGACGGTATTCAACCACTGAATTACAAAGCCAGGTACCAATGTGAGCCTGAGCTCACATAAAATGCACTCTTTCATCTCAGTTTAGTTGTTACTCTGACAGTTTAAGCTTCTCAAATACTGTATCTCTTTTTAATGAAGAAATTGCATACTCACATACAGAAATCACTTATTTACAGCGTAGAACACCTATTGATATATTTTGGTCATTTTAACTGAATTTGGAAGTCTTCATAAAGTGAGAAATACAACATTTCATTACACAATTACAGCTAATTATTTTAGAAATACAGTTTAAATGCAAGTTATCTAAAATTTATTGCTTATCTGACTGGAAAGAGCTAAGCAAAACCTGAAAATCATAAACCCATCCAGAACATTATATTTTATGCAGTCCAAAATGTGACACATGGGGTCTTTAATAATTCACTGCTTGTTAACATTAAACAACTGTTAACATGCTCAAATAATTAGTTATGCTTGCTTGACATGTTTGCATCTTTAATAATTGATGCATTTATCTTAATTACTAACAGTATTATGGTCGTAATATGCATCTTTTTTCTATCTTAAAATTTTAACAAAAACTGACTTTTTGCCAAAAATGATTATCCTCTAAGTTTTAATTACTCATTGTAATTAAATTGCAAGCTGCAGTATTTTATTAAAAATATCTTTCACAAAAAATATTTAATGGAAAAGAGGTGATTTGTTGTTTATGCATCACTCTTAGTAAATATTTCATAAGTTTCATATTACCCTTTCAGAGCAGATATAAAAACCATAACATTCTTAATATAAGAGTCAATTTAAAAGCTGCTATAGTAGTCTTCATTTCTCCTCCCAAAGGTTTGCGGAAGTCAGTGAATAAAGGAAGACAAAAAAAACCAAACAAAAAATGTGATGGTGATTGTAAATAGGATGGCCACAGTGACAGGAACCAAGGTTGGAGACGTTGTGCTGGTGACTATATAACGCATTCTCCAGTGGAATTAGTCTGACTTGAAATAGAGATGAACATTAGAAGTTTTTTCATTCTTCAGTGTTCTTCTGATTCAACTTTCGTTTGCAGGCTGCTAATAACAATAGTGGCAGTACTTCGACTGTAATCATTTATTTATTGCAATGCTGATAGAGATAGGGGTGAGCTTTGTGTCAGCCAATTTGAAAAGACCGTGTTTTCAAGGCCTTCCCATTGCTAAGACAGGCTGTTTTAGATTAAGATGGCTGTTTCTGGTCCTGAAACGTAGTGGAGGCAATTACCACTCCTGTGGAATGACAAAACTCATTAATGGTGTCAAAGGATTCAGCTGCGTCCATGTTCTGGTGCGTGGTTGTGTTCCTTCCCGAGCGACCCACAAAGATGCTTGAAAAGGCACCAGCCTTTTACTGGCAGGAAAAAGTCCATTTGAGAGACAAAAATGTTGTCCAAAGTTCTAGAAATAAAACCCAAATGCTGTGAGACACTGTCTCACACTGCTACAGGCTGAATGTCAGGGCTTCGTTTAGCAGGTGACTAATGAAAGCCCAGCTTGTCTCTGAGGTATGTGGCTTCCGAGGAGCTAATACTCGTGAGCCAAAGTCAGCCAAAACACTGCATTTTTAATGGCAGAATGTGCCTGGGAGTAGATCTAGTATAACACTTTTTTTAAGGCGAGTCAGTAGACCTAAGGTGCAGAAGCATCCCACGTGCCAGACGGAGCGGGCAGGGAGATCGTGACCAGATCCAGGAGTGCCTCCTCCAAGCCCTCAGCTTAGAAGTCTTCTTTCAGAAGGGTTTACCCCAGGTACGACCCTTTGTCAGAAAAACAGCTTGAGATCAGATGAGAAGAATGCTGAACTCTGACGTTGAGCTCTGTGCGGAGTATACTACCTGCTTTCTCAAATATTTGGGCGCTTTCCTGCCTGCAGCAAATGAAACTCGCACATTTAGTCCTGAGCTGCCAGCAGAGCCTGTGGTCCTTCAGCTTCCGCAACAGCGATGATGCTGCAGTGAAGATTTGAACCTATGGAGAGAATTAGATATAGAGCAAAAGTGATATGGCGTTTAGTCCCTAGGAATCACTTAAACCGAAACGCGAGAGTGGCTGGCAGGCAGGGCTGGGTGTCCAGCGCTGGGTGGCACACATCCACCACGCGCGGGTGGGAATGGCACAAACGCAGCAGCTGCCACCCTTCCAACTGCTGCTTCCAGATTCACTGTACACTTCTAATCTACCCTGCCTCTTCTGACAGATTTAGAAGACTCTTACTACTACAAAGTCCTCATGTCCTTGACATGGTGTTCTTCAAAAAAGCGATTTCTAGTGTGATTTTAGAGTTAAATAAAAATTTACACATCACAGATCTATTAATCATTTTTTCCCTTCTGTGGGTGTATCTTCAGATTTCAGTGATTGATTTATGTGGCCAGATGGGTGCATTTGTTTCCTGCTGTCTTTCAGTCCAGCAGAATCCATGCATGCTGTGCAGTACCATGGGCCTGAACTTTCACTTAAAATGCACTACTGTACATAAATTCTGAATATTATTCCCTCTTTGGAATGAATGGGATTCAGATGTGAATCCTTTGGACGTGGCGCAAGTTGAGTTTTTACCTCTCAATTAGTAAAGAACCCATTCCTTTCAGCTTTAACAGGAAAACTTCAGTATCGCAAAAGAAGGTCCTCTTCATGTCCTCCAGGTTTTTGCTCCAAACACCCTTCCTGTCACCACATAATGTGTAGAAGCTCATTAGCTGAAGCCAGAAATAAAGGGTTGTCATAGAAGTTTACTGTGGGGAAAGCAATCTGTAGTCTACACATGCATTTACATTGACATATGCTAACATCTTAAAAAATATTTGCATACGGTACTGTAGGGTCAGTGTTCCCAGTTCCCAGATCCAGGAACCATGAGAACAAAGACCATGAGAGGGGTCCCGTGGAAAGAACTAGAACTGGAATAGAGTGGACGTACTAGCTCGATTCTCAGTAATATTGTATGCAACGACATGTGTAGGCATACGGCGTCTTCCTGGTCTCCAGTAGCTGAATGTAAATCTTTATCCAGGTGATGCAAACACTCGTGATGACAAGTCCCTTTCTGAAAGAAGAGTGGAAGTCTCAGATGCAGCAGGTTCCCAAAGGCCATGTGAAGGTAAGTCGGGGGGAGGAGAGGGAAATCCAAACTAATGCCCCTACTGAGGGACTGGCTTCAGAGAATCCACGTGGGAGAGAGGTCTCTCAACAGCCCAGGCGGGAGCTCGCACTTCATTAGGCACCGGGAAGTCTCACCATGACATGCAAAGTCACAAGACTTTGCTTAGGGACATGGTTTAGGGGGCATGGTGGTGTTGGATTGACGGTTGGACTTGATGATCTTAGAGGTCTTTTCCAACCCTAATGATTCTATAATTCTGTGATTCTAAGAAATTAACTTCAGAAGTTTGCCCATTCAGGGAGTGAGTTATTTTGCATGTACGGTGTGTGTATTTCTGTATGAAATGGAATTTTTTGCTTCTTTCTGCAATTAAAAAAAACTTCTTCAGGTTTATAATTCACAGCCACTTTTCAAGCCCTGGTGGTGCGTTAGGAAGAGGCCTACAGCGCTGCACCAGTGAAAAGACTGTGGCCAAGCAATAGTGGATGTTTGGTGAGAGTATCGCTGTGGTGTCACGGTGTTTTATGTTTCTGACAAAAGAAGATGCAATGCAGAAACAGTGTTTTGAGGCATCTGGCTTGCTTCTGCCATCCATTTCTGTTGGGCTTCTGTCTTCATGGGATGTTAATTTCTAGTCTTCTCAATTTTTAAGTCTTGACATTGACTGCAGCTCTAACCTAGATTTGCTAAAAGCACAAGAAAGGCTGTCCTGAGTGCTGCCATCAAAGCAGGAGTCATGCTTGCAGAGTGCCCTTCTCTGGCGCTCTGCTTCGGAGCTGAAATCTCCGTTAGAAATAAGGAGCAGCGCTGTGAGCTAGCCTCTGCCATGGAGACTCCTCAACCCTTCTGTCTTGGCACGTTTTGCACTTCATTTCCCAATTTTTTTTAATCTCAATATTCGGAAAAGAGTTTGTCTACAGCTGTGACAAACCCGATCGTTTCTTTTATTCGGTGCCCTTAAGACTGGCTTCCCATGACCTGCAAGAGCTGGCGGGGGACACGCTCACCCTCCCGTGCGTCCCTCCTTGGGACCAGCCACCCACGCTGGTTGCGGTCGGAAATGGTTTGGCCAAAATTCCTGCTGATGCCCATGCTCACTGATGCTGGTGAGGAAGGGAACGAGCTCCTCATGAGTTTCACGTAAAGCGTGAGTGCGGAGAACAGGAGATGGAGGAGTGGCTGGCAATGATGGCAGGCACCGATGTGCATAGAGATGAATTTCCAGAAGGGGGCTTAGCTTTCAAAAAATATTGCCTGCAGAAATATGGATACTTCCCTATGAACTCTATGATGTGCAAAATATACATAGGAGTTTTACAGTATTTTCAATATGAACATGTTCATGTTTATGACCCAGAATATTTCAACTGTGAGCTAAATTCTTCCTAGCTCACTCAGGGTTTTGACATTTGTAAGTCTTTGCTCGATCTAGGAGTATCTTTAATGGCTTATATTAATTCAAGGTGTCCCTTTATGCACTTAAAATAAAAAAAACCCTTCCTTTTAATGACATTTCCATTTATTCAGAATTATTATTTAAAATCCTAAATTAGCATTCTGCACTTCGGTTCTGACAGAGCCATTACATTTTATACTGAAAGAGTTTAGTTAATTTTAAATTATTAAACCCCATTGGCTGCATGAAGTGAGCATCTTTAAGCAAGTTTCTGTAGTTCGGGTGCATTCCAATCAACTACAATTGCAAACTTAATTCAAAATGTTTTTCCTATGTTGCTTTTTGTCCTTATATATGGCAGTCATTATTCTGGGTTTCACTCTCTGAAGTTAAATAGCAGCTGAAGTTAAATAGCAGCTGAACACGCTAACAGCAGTATAGAGAGCAACCTGTCCTGGGCAACACAGCTCTTCAAACTGAAGACAGAGAAAATCACAGAAATAATTGTAAGTCTTTTTTTCTGAAGGAAAAATTTAAAAGTCCATGATATAAACTTGCTTATATAGGAAATGAATTTCTTCTGTCAACAATATGTATTTACTTTGCATTTTTAAAAGTTTTATCTTAATTAAAATTTTTCCACAGTATAAAATAATTTTATTTTGATTTTCAAAGACATTTGCTTCCTTTCAGTTGTTACCTGGCATGACTTAGGTAAAATTCTAACTTTTGCATGAATTAGAGATGATAATTTCTTCAGGCATTTAACTGGAGAAACAATTGCAAAGCTATTTAGCTTAGAGAGCAATATCTAGTAGGTGAGGAGGTCTTTGCATAGGTGAGATCTAATACACAGTCTTAAGGAAACAGTTAAGAAGTCTTTTTGACCGCAAAAGAGCACAGTGGAGGTGAAAATAATGTATGCAAAATGGGACAGAATATAATGGAAAGTATAGTTATTTTTCTCTTAGAACTGAAGTTACACTTCAAGGGCAGTATGGATATCTAGCAATAAGCAGCATCTTAAAGCACTTCACTTGCTGTGACTTCAGGTGACATTTGCTGCAAGCTATAGATCTGCTTTAATTATTTTTTGAATCTGCAAACTATGATCATTTACATGCATTACTAATTCACTTGTCTCCTGAAACTTGAGCTGCGCAGTTTGCGTTTTACAGATTTATCAAGTGAAACAATTGGGCTAATATCACATTAATTTAATTAACTTTAATTTTAAATGACTTGCTAGAGCACCTAACAAATGTAACGTCTCCAAGACATTTTAGCAGATAGCTGCGGCTTTGTTGTACACTCTTGTCTTCATAGTGAGAAAACATCTTGTTAGCATGAAAGGCCCCTAACTACTTTAAAAGAGAATATCTTGTTTATACACTAACGTTTGCCTTGATTGCCTGGCTGTCATTTCAGAGGTGAAAGAAAACAGCAGAAGTGCTGATTGGGGGGCTGATACAATTTTAATGTCTGCACCGTTCTGCAAAGATCTCATTCACACACGTGTAGCATCGGTAGTTTATCATCTGTTTAGGATATCCACAGGGAATTGCCCGCAGCCTGGGATCGCAAGAGCATGCCCAGCTCCTGGCCAGCAGCTCTCCTGGGAGAGCTGGCGCATGGTAAGGTCCTGCGTTACTGGTCAAATAGGCACCAGGCTGGTATGCGAGGCTGGTCCCAGAAAGGAGGGCAAATGTGGCACTTATTCTTCCATCACAACTTTAAGTGTTCTAAGGAAAAGACTGTAAAAATTCTGACAATCCAAAATCCGTCATCAGGTGTTCAGCTGTCCCATCATTGGCTGAAATTTTAATGGCAACCACTAAATATACATCTAAATATTTTTATATATATATATATGTGAACGGAAGTGGTCTAAAGTGGCAGGTTGTCCTGTCTGACAGGAAGGTAGGTGCACTAAATATTTTAAGAGAATATAGTCTTTCAGCTTACAGAGGCAAGCCGGAAAAAATAACATGGCCATAGTCCACGTGTGGACACAGTCAGGAAGATAAAGGCAGGAAGGTTGTATAAGAACAGCAGTGTATTCGCATTCACTTTGCATCATACATATATATTAAATATTAATAACACTGTATGAATATTCATCTATGTTTAATATTCATTTATACACGGAAGTTTACAGCTGATCCCTTTAACTTTTGGTGCCAAAACCAGTGTTCAAAGGGTTATGCTGCCATTGTTTCTGCAAAACGTTTACATTTATCTGCTGTAAAATAGGCTGAATGGCACCGAAGAGTGTCGTGTTTAGTTTTAAAATGCCACAAATAACAGATTTATAGATTTTTCTAAATACATTATTTTAGCTTGACAGCATTAATCATTCATGCTTCCTTCTTTCATTTTTCTACCTGCAATGGATTATTGAAACAGAAAATAACAACGGGAAAGGCTACAAGCAGTATCAAAATGTCAAGTTTGTACTTACAGTTGTATGTGCGTAGACAGGGTCAAGAGCCTCAATTATTTGTATATGTACACAGTGGTACTACATGAAAGGTTATGTCACCTGCAGCTATTTTCTTGCAGATTTAAATAGGACTGATATTCAACTCCACAGTCAGCCACTGACATGGAACATAGAATTGTAAAATACTATGAACTCTTATGTCAGGACCTAAAATATGAACCGGGTGATTGCAAGGTGTAGCTGTGGGCAATCCTATGTATTGCAGCGTAACTCCTTTAAATTACTTTGTGTTATCCCTGACCCGTTCTTTTCATTTAAGCATAAGCCAGGAACAACATGGAAGTACTTTCTAGGGAGAAGAAAACCCCTTGATATTGCCTATTTTTGCAGTAGCATTTGCTTGGGTTTTGAAGGTTCTTGTAGTTTTTTGGTTTTGTTTTGGTTTTTTTTTTAAATGCTTCATATTTCCATGAATCCACCCAGGTATGATAATTTTAAAAAATCCAAGAGCATGGCTTGCATGTTAATGAAGTGCAAGTCTTATATCAAAACTGACAGCAGCGTTATTTGGAGTAGGATGTGTGGTGGAGCTAATCAGGATATTTTCACAGTAGAGGGAGGAGGAGAAGAGCTAATCAGTAGATTTTTGCTGGTGATTTGCTTATTTAAGTTATAGTTTAAGAAAAAGAAGTAGAAAAAGCAGTAGTATGGAGTTTTCTTGACTGAGCTCCTTATGGGTAGTAGTCACTCTTTTGAAAGGTCAGCACAAGACCTACAGTTCGGAAAGTCTTATTTTTGGAGAAGTGATTGATATAAAGGTACTCTATATCTTTAAAGCAACCTACTAAACCAGCAGTAATAATCATATATATCGATAGATTTGTACATTACTGATGTATGCCAGTGTGAGGGACACAGTTAAGGTTGTAAGTTCAACTTCGGCATTTACATTTATGAATTCTTGAGAGTAACTTGCTGCTTCCATGTCTTTAGACTTTAATGACAGAAAAAAAACGCATTATTGAGGGCCCAGTAGTACAACATTTATGTACTGTTAGTCTTGTTTTGATTTAAATTATTTATAGGTAATGATATAATTAGCGCTGGGAAAGAACTATCTTATCAGACAAGAATATTTCAAAGAACAAATAAATGAACGGTCAGACATTAACATCAATCTCTCTATCTCTAGTCAGGTACCACAAAGCACATATATATGCTGAATTAATAAAATTATCATTGTAAACTTATTTTGAGACATGTCATTCACTTAGTGATCGTGCTAATGCATCCTGCCAATTTTTACAGTTCTGTCACTAGAAAATTCTGTTCATTTTAGCTTTTTATCAAATCTTAAAATACAGATTTCACTGTCTCAAAGTACATTGAAAGTAAATTAAGGCATTAAGTACTGCTGAATGAATATGTTTTTCAGAACTTACTACTACATGCTGTTACACATCCAAAAGTTTGATCCCTGCTTTCCGGGAGGAAAAAGATGGTCGTATTGCCTCTGGAGTAGGGCTTTGCCATTACATAACACACTTTCCTCTCCGTAGTTTTCATTTTTGTCATTTTAGATTTTTTTCCCCTGTTATTTAATCTCTAGAGTTATCTCATTCAATTATATGAGAGATAATTGATTTTAATAAGTGCTAATTGTTCTGCAGAAATTCTTCATATGCATACACATCCTTATATCCACACACAGAAGCGTTCATGCTACAGAATTTAATATCAATTGCAGGGAAATAACTTTGAGCTGCTTAACTGAAATAGCAACAGTATGAAAATTCGGAAGGTTTCTGCTTACAAAAATAGCAGTGCAATTAATGTGTAAGTCAGTATCACTAATATACAGGGGGAGTTTTAAAGCTTTAGGACCATAGTTAGGTATATCTGGCCAGTAAAATACAAGGGAAGGAGAATAGATGGTCAGAGGGAGGACCAGGTGACGGAGCTGTGGGCATTCGTAGTCTGTCTTCCCAAGAGAGATGCCTTCAAAACGTGAAGTGTCTCTGGCAAAATTGCCTCCCAGGGAGGGGTTCCTCCTTGGAGTACCGGAGCAAGCCCTGGGGCACAGCGGCACACGGGGCTGGGACAGGCAGGGCTGGGACAGGCAGGGCTGGAACAGGCAGGGCTGGGAGCACTCCTGCATGGCACTCACCCCATTGGGATGGGTCCTGCAGTCAGTGCTCTCCGGTGGGTAGTCTGGGTCCACAACGACTCTCTGGAGAGAGATTATCGTGGGATTTTTCCCCCCGTGTTTTCTTTCCTTTTCTTCCACTTTTTCTGCAAGAGTAGGTTCCATGATTCACATTAAAAATATTTTAATACAAGGGCAATATTGATTGACCATGAATAAACCTGCTCGTGATAGTCAGTATACTCCAAGTAATAATATAAGTGAATAATGTTTTACAGTCACTTTGAATCAGTCTCTTTTTCCAGGTCCAATCCATCCGTATTCAGTTAGAAAAGACTCCTCCAAGGCAAGTTATTCATGGGTTCATCCCAATTCGCCTCTTTAGATCCTGTAAACAAATCCAATCACTGGCTGTTTAACATTTTTATTACATAAATTCCAACATGCAATAGAACATTACTGGGTACTGCTAATAATGGTGTGCATTTCAGATATATTCTCTTTTTGTCACAAAACCCCTTAAACCATATTCTAATAACTGTGTATAAGATATAATTGGTAAGAAGCATCACATTCAACGACCAGGAGGAATATCTCTGTAGTGGTTTTTGTTGCTCCTGTTTTCATCTAAAGTAACCACCAGACATTTCAATTCCTTCAAGGAAAAACAACCCGTGTCTCCTCTGATAACCCAAACGTGCAGACACGTTGATAAATAAGATGCGTTTACAATTCTTTTATTATGGTATTCTATGACAAGATAAAATAAACAGTATTTTGTGGAACATTACAACTTATAACAAAGCTAAGTTACTGTCCAAAGATGCTGAAAAATTCCAGTATAAATACACTTTATTTTCAGCTGGCTCATGGATGATTAGGGCATCCCAACACTTTGACAATTTTCATATAATACTATGAAGAATTTCATGATTTCCCTTCATCTTACTGCTGCTGCCAGCTCAATACATCTTTTTCTAGTAAAAATTATACAAATCTATGGTTTTTACTCTTCTCATACACCATAAATCCTCGAGATAGTTTCATACACGTTAACTACAATCTTTCTCCCCCCCAACCTCTCCCTCGAGTTCAACCAGCAAAACCTCAGATATATTGCACAGAAGAGGAGCTGAACATAAGGAAACATCACTTTGGTGAGATTTGAGTAATTTCTATTTATAAATACCTACCTGTATTTCTTTTACATAAACAATAGTGAAAGCCCAGGAAAAGGTTGGGTCATCAACTGGCATCTGTTTCTCTGCATGAGATGTCCCAAGAGAATAATATTTACTGAGCAAACATGAGTTACATGATGGACCATAATGTAGAGTTTTCAAATTGTCTTGGCAGCTGTTCACCTGTTGAATAGCTCTGTGACTTTCTGAGGAATTATTTGCTTGATCCTGTCAAGGCAGAAGAAAGAATTTTGATATATACAAAAAGCCATCTATGCTTTTCTCTTTAATAATCTCCCTTCACAATATACTCATTTATGAAGCCTGACTTTACTGATGAGAAGGGACAGGCAGATCTTTGGCCTTAAGAGTTTGTCTCTGCCTTTGTTTTAGAGGACTTTCTTTGGGTTAGATCTCTGATTTTTCCTGCTCTGCTTATCCTCAAGATATTCCCGTTGCTCCCTGGGCCTCCCGGCAGCCTGGCTCCTGTTAGGAGGGAGGCACAAGAAGCAACACAAAACCTGTGTGCTGCCTCCATCCCTTCCCATGGTGCTTCCCATTGACCAGCTCTTCAAGACTCATCGCAGGGGGCCTGTCCCTGGGGGCTCACCCCCAGCCTCCATCCAAATTGGCGGTGGTGGGAGAGCATGCTGGGGTCCCTGCCTGGCCCTTCGGGGCATCAGGGAGGAAAATCCAAATACAACTTAAATGTTCTTGAAAAGCAGGAAATCCCACCAAAGCTAATTTCCTTGGTGTTCGTTTTTGCTCTGCTCCTTTCTAATTTTACCACCTGTAGTGTAAATTTTTATGAGGAAAGGCTAGCAAAAGAAGTAAATATGTTTTTTAGTGTGCCGCTGTTCTCTCTCTTTTGTTATTACACATAGGAGTTTATTCTCATTTTAAAATTCTATTTACTGCCCTCTTATGCTGCCTTTATCTCTGAATTTACTTTTTATGCACTCTGATTATTTGGGCAATAAAGCTTTCTTTGTATTGGTCAGGGTTTTTTGACAAAACAAGAAGAAATGTAGTTCCTTGTAGCCTATCCCAGTAAGAAGTTTTTGCACGCAAGGAATAGTTACTATGTTTTGAAAAACAAACAAACAAACAAATGAAAAAAACAGCTAAAGAGCGCAACCCCTCAACCAGAGTGCCTTAACCCAACCAGGGTTAAGGGCTAGCTATGCTATGCACTCAACTTACCATAACTTCAAAAGGCATTCAGAATGCAAAATATATTTTACTGTTTTGTGCTTTAAAGATTAAATCCAGAAGACTGAAGGAAAGCTCCCACTGGAGAGAGATTTGTGCTTTCAATCCATAGTCTTGAAGGTGAGCTGTGTAAAGTCCTCAGGGATGATAATAGGAGTCCTAAAAACTCATAGACGTCATTTTGCAGGACCATGACCCTGATGCTATGCCTGAGATACTGCAAAGAACTTTGTGAAGTGCTCCAAAAAGCCTTTCTTCTGTGCCTAAATTGATGGCGCATCTGATGACTTAAAACATGCAATCTGCTTGTGGAAGAGTCTAAAAAATTATATTTACAATTTTGACAAATATTTATGTTTTGTTCTCTCTGCCATGAGTTAGGGCACACTATCGTTCTTTGTTTCAAGCAAGTAACTGAAGTATTAGTTAGATTTTCTTTCCATTTTCTTAGAACTCCCCAAGGTCTATAGTTTTCTTTGCGGAAACAGTTGCCATTAAATATGCTGTATGTCAATGCAGCAGTGAGGTGGTTAATTTTGACTGAATATTATGCTATATAACCACTTGGCATTTAACTTGAAAAATGACTTTCTGCTTCACCTGTCAGCAGCCCAGTTCTCATCAAATAAGTGAGTGAGAAAAATTTTTAAATTTCAATTTCCTGATGCTATTAGACACTACTTCTTCCATACTTAAACAGTTTAGCAGTGCATGTACATGTTTTGGTATTCATGCCATGCATCACACTACATGCTATTACAATAGCTTTTTTGTTTAAAGGGTAAAGAGATGCATGGATCTTTATCTTGGGGTTAGGAAAATGTATTGCAGGAACATGGCCAATCAGGTTTCTGAATAACTTTGTAACATAGTACCATAACCCTGATGCAGTGCGAGGAATTTAAAATACTAGATGGCTACGACTCCACGGAAAGAAAGCATTCTAGATGGAGACAGCACGCACAGTAATCTTGCACTGTGCTTCCTCTGAAAACCGGTGCCTCGTGGAGTATTTGTCTTTTTTATCCTTTCTTCTGCCAGATACATAATTCTGACAAATCATGTAAAATATTTTTTTGTATTTTCGGTATATTTTAGAGATGAAAACTGTTGCCATTTTGCATTAATGGTATGTTTGCTTTGTTTCTGTTTCAAATACACGATCAGTTTTCCCTGATGACTAATATATCCCCAAACAGTAAGAAAACTTCCTTGATAGAGGGAACATACAAATGAAAGAGATTTCCTCATTTCATTTTCATTTCTTATGCTACTTTACACAGTTTTCACTTTACCACTAGTAAGTCTGGAGACATTTTACTTGGGTGGAAAAAAACATCATCTCTGCTGTATTTATTCTTTGACATTAGTTTTTGACATTATTGCACGTTATAATATGTGTAAATCCATAGTTGTATAGTAACAAACATCAAACATCAATTGAAATAATAGTTCAGTGTAAATATGAGCTGGTATCACTAAGGTCATTATGATTTGTTCATTTATTTGGTTAGTCTTGACAATTGACTCAGTACTGTGGTACAGAATAGTATGGACAGTTTCAGTCTGCACCATTCCCTGTCTTAAAAATAGATGTACAGAAGACAGGTGGTACTTAGGGATCCAGGGGTGAAAATTGCACACTGATTTTTAAGTCGCGCTTACAGTAAAAAAAAAAAAAAAAAAGCAGTGTGGGGGTAAATTCTACTACTTTTAAGAAAGTACAGAGTTATGCATTGGACTAATCTGTCTAGTATTTCCATTTTACTGTAATGTAACTTTGCTAAAATGGAGGAAGTTTCATCAGCTTGAGCGGGACATAAACCCCAACCAGGAATCAGGCCCAATATTTAAAAAGCTGTGGCTGAGCTGCTGGGTGTTTTTTAGGTGTCTCCATTCCTGGTAACACTCTTCAGGGATTTTAGTGTTTCCAAAAATGCACGTTTTCCCAGCTGGCAGCGAGGGCTCCTGAAGCTGTGGTGGAGAGCAACCCCAGCACGTGCTTCTGCTTGGAGCTCCACAGGGCCCTTCTGCCTTGGTGCATGTTTGTAGGTACAAAACCGCGTCTGGGAGGGAGCACGGTCTCCTGAACTTTTGTTATGAATTTGTAAGAAGGCAGGTTGTATGTGAGTGAGAAAATTAGATATACCTTGTACCGTGTGGGAATAAGCATGGGGGTTTAGTGACAGTAACAATAGAAACACCATGCCCTTAGGGTTGATTATAGTTGTGCTCTCAAATTTACAAGAATTACTATTTAATGAAACAGCAGTAGACGCTTCTAATCTGTGGGTAAATTAGTATACTGCTTGCATAATGTTGGGTAGTTATTAACTTGATGGTATTGCCCTGGATTTACTCTGTGGTCATTGAGCAGGCTTTGCTCTTCTTCTCCATCCCTGACAGCATGGAGGTGGAGTGCAGGACATCCCATTTGGTGGCCTGATTTCTCCCCACAGAAATGTCTGCTTTGCTTTCCTAGGCTGAGAAATGTGGAAACTCATTGGTTGTTGCAGCCTTCTTGGTGTAAAGAAGGGCATGTTTTACTATGCTGATGGAAATGAGACATTTTTTTCCGTTCCATGTATAAGTATACACATATTTAGGATTAGGTTTTATAGGGTCTGCATGTGAGCATAGTGTGGGACTTGGATGGCTCCATGTCCTAGGGATGTTTACCTCTGCTGCTGACTATGATCAGATATCACATCCATGTGATGGCTTGTGCTCTTAAATCCTCAAGGGAAGAGTACGAGCTCCAGAAGATCATCTGCCATAAAACGGTGAGTGGGTTGAAAATTGCATCTTCCGATGTCAGCTGGATGCTACAAGGGTGATAGGCGTATTAAGTTTGTGAAGCTGTTGGATGGTGGCTTGTGGAGTTCAGCCTGTGCATGGGTGAGGGTCTGTAAGAGCTGGACACTGCTCGTTTCCCAAGAGCTTATAAGAGTCCAGTTGGCAGTGACCACTGGGGACAGCAAAAGCAATGAGGCGAGATGTATCTGTTGTCTTCAACTCAACCACGGGGTCAGGGTGGAATAGGAATGTTTTAGGCAGAACAGCGAGAGGAAAAAGTTAAAGGAGCAAGGTGCACAAATCATTGAGCTATCCCAGATGGAATCTTTGGCCACGGAGAAGCGTCAGTATGGGGTTGCAGCCACGCCAAGCAGCGGGAGACCGCTTCATTAGCCCCAGCTTTGCACTGCCCCAGGCGTGGCCGGCATGGACACTGCCCTTCCTTCCCTGGGGCTGTGGGGCTCGCCAAAATAATGTTGCGTGTGCAAACATGTCCTGAGGAGGCCTGCGGAGGGATGGTAATGGCTATAAGACTTGTCAAAGTCTAATTAGTTACTCACAGAAGAGAGATTTCAATTTTTTGGCCGAATCTCTTTGTTTGGAAAGATCCCAAACCCCTGCTTCCTGGGAGCCTGCCTTAGCTGTGAAATCCGCAACGGGCTGCTCCGTGGGATGACAGATTTTATTTTTAATTTTTTTAATAATATTCTGCTTTACGATGGGAATTTTTTTCAAGGTTAAATAAATGATAATTAGAGTTGTGATGTTCTAACCCAATCAGTTGTATGGGATGTTTCCTTGCTGACCTCCCTCCTGGCAGCACCAAGGGGAGTGAGTTCATATATCACCGCAGAAAGCTCACGAGTCCCCTTGAAGCGTTACGAAAATTGCTGTGCACAGCTATTTTGTTTCTGAAAGACAAATCCCATGCAAAAGGTAAGAGACAACAGGTGAGGAGTTTGCTGTCCAGATGCAGTGCTGTTGTGGCAGTGCAGGTCCAGACATCAGTAGCTGTACACTTGATGAGAACATCAGGTGAACATCAGCCAGTCCTGTCCCCTCCTGCCCGGCAGCCATAGCTGAAGAAATTTAGATGAAGAGGTGCACAAAAATCCTTATGCAGAATTCCAGGCTCTGCAGGCTGGTATTGAGATTCATTAGTCCCACATGTTCTTATTCTTTGAAACCACGAGACTAGCACTTCTAATATTTTCACCCAAGTCCTGTTGCCAGCTGAAGTCCCACAGCCTCATTGGGTGAAGGTTGAGCCCCCAGACCTGCTGTGCGTGGAGTCAGCTCACGCGGGAACCTGGGACAGGTCTGCCCTGCAGGGTTCGCCATCAAAAGGTGGGTGGTCTGGCCTCACAAACTTTCAGCTGGAAGGAAAATGGTTACAACCACTCTGATTCCCTCTCAGCGCAATAATATAAGGAGAAAGACCGTATCTCCTATTTCTGTTGTCATTTGTTAACATCTCATCCTTCACACATTTCTTTAATCATTGGAGGGTATTTGCAAATATTTAAAAATGCTCTCTCTTCCTTCAGGAATTTTTATATTGGGTTTTATAGAAGGTTTATAATAGAGCAAATAACAGTTTGGATGAAATTCTGGGAATTCTTCTGTAGTGCGCTTCTGCATGATAATCATTATGAGATTGCTTCCCCACTGCTTGCTTAATGCAGCTGTCCAAGTTTTGTATTTAGTGGGAATCCAATTTGTTTTAAGAAATTAACAAAACAAATACTTAAGTACTGTGCTGAACATATCGTAAAGTTTTTATTCATTTTGGTGAGAAGAAAAAAAGCATTAAAGTGCTTGTGGAACAGCCTTTGAAGCCACATTTATGAAATTGAATCCCTACCAAAATAATTTGCTCATGTTAATACAGATGCCGTATGGCATTGCAACAATTATTCTATTGTTTTTCTCTCCAAACTGTGTTGAACTTTGCTGTGGCAGTGGTCTAATATCTGCTCAGAGAAGCAGGCTGGCTGCTTGATTATGGCAGCGATGCCCCTTATTCACAGAGGTGCTGATGGGAACCGTGTGGTCCGCAGATACGGTCGTGGTATTTATGCCCCTCAGAGGAAGGAGGGCCCTGGCACTCGCAGACGGGGCTGCCGAGCCCTCCCATCCTTTTTTGTAGCCCAGCACGTGAGATAACTTCTGTGCACTTCAGGGCAGGCACTGTTCATCCTGTGATCTCAGTCACTGTGGCATTGCTCCTCTGAACGTCCTCTGCTTAAAAGCACAGGGGAAAAAAAAAGGTCTTTTGTGTGTCTGGCACAGGAGCACTGTGCATCTCGTACTGGGATTTCCAGCTCATTTCTCTCTCTCAGTGCAGCCTCTGGAAAAATTCCTCCCTCCAGCTTAGTTGTGACTTCTAACTGCAGCAGATCCCAGGGACTTTCTGTGCCGGGAGCCGTTCAATCCCCTCCTTCAGCCCCAGGACCTCTGCGCTGGGTGCTGGCTCTGTTCTCTACCTTCCTCCTCTCAGATAGGGAGATCTGGGTCTTCTGCTCATGTGCGCTTGTAGGATCAGAGTTTCCCCCCAGCATACACTCTCCTTTACTACCAAATTCTGAGCTCTTTCTGCAAGATGACTGGTATGTTCAGCCACTGCTATTTTCCCCAGATATCTGCTAGCATTTTTAAAAATTGCACCTGTAGTTGTGCTCCTGCCAGCATAAGTAGCGTAGACTGAACATGAAACACAGGTGCATCTATGAAGTTTGTTGCTGTGTGGTTTTTTTTTAAGAAGAACAAAAACTTGCTAATTGCAAAAATTCAAAGTTGAAAGGTAACATCTGACACCAACTCTTGCCAAGTTTTGTTTAGAGTAGACAGAATGTCCTGGATCTCGCAGCCCTCCACGGTGCTGGAGGAGCCTGCCGAAATTGCCAGTGCCGAGCTCATACCCAGGAGGTTACATTTTTCTGTCCTTGGCAGCCCATGTATTTATTTCACTTTTCAAAGTCTTTGTTTTTTAAAAAAAAAACCCAAACAAAAATCTGAACATTTTGCCTAACACATGATCTTAAACCTTGTGTCCTACCTTCATTACGGGTATCCATGCACTTGGCCAGGCCACCAGAGCAGTAATTCTTTACCTGTACGTTGGACTCCGTTTTGAAAAGCGTAAACAATAACCTGTGGGGCAGGAATGAGCAAAGGGTGTTTCTGAAGAGTCCTTTAATTCTCCCTAAATTCCTCTCTGGCAGTAGCTAGGCTGTGGCTTCAGAATATGAACCCTCTGCCAGGGAAGCCAGCAGGCATGTCCGCAGAGCCCTTATCGCACCCGCAGTAGGCGCAGGCAGGCGGGGGGAGGCCGCTGGAGCACGAAGCGTCGGGCACCCATTGTTTACATCTGCGATGGCAACAGGGGACGTTTTCTTAAGGGAAATGATAGGGCCAGATGAAGGACATGCGACTGTTGATCTGGCTTTGCCTTTCGGGGAGGAGGGGAGTTTGGGGGGGCTGCTTTTTTGCTTCTCGCTGTGCAGGGCAGGGGAGCGTGTCCTGGCCCCTGGGACCAGCCAGCCCCCCGGACCTCCCCAGCAGTGTGGTGGGGCTGCACTTCTGGCAAGATTTTTTGTTTTCTTTTTTTTTTTTTTCTTTTTTTTTCCCCCCCCCGCAGTGATGCAAACTGCATTAGGCTTTCCAGCTGCTTGCTGTTTTACAGCTAAAAAATCTTCAATGGGCAGTGAAAGGACAAAAAAGATGTTTTGGCAATGGGATGTCTAACTGGTTTTCCAAATCTGGGGCTTTAAAATCTTTCTTGATCTGGTGTATGAGTTCTGATTTCAGAATAGGTGAATTTCAATTTCCCTGCCTGTCCATTAACCACTCAGACTGAAAGAGCGAAACCCACTTTGCTTTAAAACTAAGCTAAGCGCAACCTCCCTTACTTCAAACTGATTTCAGTGGTGTGGACTATAATGGTAGCATTGCTGGGCCTACAAATACCTATGATTTCAAGTTCAGTCAAATTGTTTATATGTTTGTTTATGCCAAATTGCTTATGTGTGTCAGCTATGTAAGCTTTTGCAGAGTTTGCTCCATCTCCTTGGAGAAACTCGCAGTACAAAAGTTTCCTCCCCGTAACGGTGACAGTGATGCAATCCTCCCCTCGACAGGGATGTTTAATAACTGTCTTGCTACATTGTGTGTTGGATGCTAACAGCAGGAAGCATTATTTTAAAAGATTTAAATTAGCAGATTTTATTTACCACACTAGTATTCTCACGAGGCATCTCACTTCTATCTAAAAGAGTTTTAAATTATCAGCTTTTATTTATCACAATGGTATGCTCCTGATTTATCACACTTTCCTGTATGTTATTTACTCAGACCAATATGGCATAAAAATAGCTGTGTAATATACAGAACCCAGAAACACTCATGTGAATTTTCCAAAAGCAGGGGGAAAATTGAAAAACAGTTGAAAATATCAAAGAAATGTTAACTGATATATCTTTTGAGTCTACTTTTGACCGTATGTGCTATTGTAATCAGGATAAGAGGACCTAATTTAACTGCTTTGCCAGTGCTTAGGAAAGCAGCCTTTGAATTAAATTCTAAAATTTAAGGCTACTGCAGCTGTCTTTAAGTCTCTAAGTTAAAGCTATACCAGTTACAAGACAAACTGGTAGGAGCTTTTAGGTTTTGTGTCATTCAGTAGACTGTTGTCTAGTTTCAGATGCCATTTCAGTTCAATCCCTGCGTAAAAAACATTTAAGAGTATCTTATTTCAGTTTTTTCATCTCTGTAACTGCTTCACTTTTTTCTACTTACAGAAACATCAAAAGGAATTCAGGCTCACTTGGTCATAGTCTGGACATCACGTTTTTATAGGAACAAAGAAAGATGTGGTGTGCCCTTCACACATGCTCATATTAAAAATTTATTAGGTAAGTTTCAACATCTTTCAATTAATAGGCAGATTTTAAGGCTTTTGTAAGCAGTACAGTAGTAGCAAATGCCAGCTGATATTTTACAGAAATATTCCAAACAAAAATACCGTTTGATTGCAAGGGGGAGCAGAACCTCCAGGAACATATCTTCATTTTTGGTAGTTTAGTCCACAGTAACAAAAACCACATTGTACCAATCAGATATTTAATGAGCCTCTAACTCCATTTCTACCTTATCCCAAAGGTATAGCAAATAGTGCTGCTTTTTTAAAATATCAAGAAAACATCATTTGCTCTAAAATGTCCCTAAAAGCAGGTCTAAATTGCCAATAAAGGCTAGGTAATTGTATCAGCATGGATCAGAAAGCATTTCTCAGAACTGATGAAATAGTTTGCAGTATTGCAGAACCTGAATGATGCTCTCTGTACATTACACTGGAAATATCAGAGACTGGTCTCAGTTTAATTTGCTCACTACTGTGTATTTTGGATTCTCAGGAAATATTTCTCTCTAATGTCATTCTGTTTTTCTTTAAATGTAATTTGTTTGGGGAAAGTCAGACGATTTCTGCAATCTAGGGTTCACTTAGAAGAACTTTTTTTTTGTTTGCCAATTATAGAATACTATTTTGCCAAGAAAATTGCGTGTTTGAAAATTCACAAATCCTTTATTCCTTATTGTATTCCAGATTTTAAACATTTCAGATTTGAAAAATAATAATTCACAAGATTGTTGCCCAGCTTATCAGTTCTGCCTCAGTAGTTATACAACCATTTGACAACCAAACACACATACAGTATAAATATTTAAGAAAAAGTAAATTCCATTAAGCTGCAGTGTGATAGATGCAGTAGTAGGTACTTATCTTTGAAATATTAAACTCTAGACATTTATATCCATACAAAAAAGAGTTTCCTGCCATTTGATGAGAATTATGTGCCTGGCACTAATAAAATATTAAACTCCAATTTAAAAGATAAGTATCTTACCCACTTTTTTCATAATAAAACATTTTACAGTGCATATGAGAGCTAATATGCATCAGAATTTCCATACAATACTGTATTTACAAACTTTTATGAAAGTTTTGTGTCTGCATTTATTAGTTGCTGCCTCTATTTAAGCACTTATTATTTCATATAATGACATTGTGTGTTTCAATAATGCATGATAGAAGGTGTACAAACAGGCTTTATTTTTTGTAGCGGAGTTTTCTTTTGTTACAGGCGACTGCTGCTAGTTAATTAAATGTAGATAGCCCCTGAAAATTGCATTATCCTTTTCTGTCCCTATTATATAAATTAACGTCAAAGTGATGCAATGTTTCATGTTTAAAATAATAGATACATGTGTTAAAAATTATAGCCTGCAGTTTTCTTATTTGACAATGCATTATTTTCAACGGGAAATGTCAGTTTCTAACCTTCTGCCAAGAATATTTTGTAAAGGGCAGTAAGTAATAAGTGTTAGTTATCAAATATAGTGTCTTTTGAAATTTGAACGATACTATATGTGGAGGAAAAGTCATAATATATAGTGTTTCTCCTTCAAAAATAATCTCATAAAATGAAATGATCAACAGATGGTTACCACTAAAAGGAAAAGAAGTTCCTTTGAATGAAGAGAAGTCACCTTTTCCAGCAGATGAATTTCAGAGTGTCGCAGGCTCTGTTTTCAGCAAGTGGCTCATTTTGCCTTTGCTTTTCCAACTCTTTATATAAAAGGGTGAGTGTTAATAAAAAGAAAAAAGGAATTGAGTTTATCTCAGGTATCATCCCATGAAGTCATCTGAAAGCTGCAAGAGCGTTAATACGTTTGTCAATGTCCTATCAAACTCCATGATCTCCCAGCTTTGCTTTGCTACTTAATTGGACGATATAATATTGATTTCATTAAAAGAAGCTATACAGTTAGGGTTTTCTTTCCTGTTCCCATAATAATCCTTTTTTACAATTTACAAAAATATTTCATTAGACTCTTTTTACTACGGCTTTTTGTATTGTGTGATCAATGTCAGTAGACAACTTTGCCTTTTTTAATTACTGAACTGGGTGATTAGAGTTAATAAGCTATGAGATGTAAATACTGCCATTTCAAATAAACAAGAAAGCACTTAGAAACCAAAACAAAGCCTTTCACTGAACTCAGGCACGACATACTCTGAGAGATATGCGGTACAAGTGATTTAGTATATTACTCACTGTAAAGAAGGATGCACCTTGTTACTTTAAACAGCAAGATACAGCAGAAGGTTTTGGGGTTTTGAGATATTCTTTTAAAAGGTGTAGCTTAAAAACTACCATATTTTCAGATCACAAGGGTCTTATATTTATATTTTCCACTTTCCAACCAAAGAGACAGTTGTGCTCTCATAAAAATACTTTATAAACAGACAGCTTTGGTTTTCGTTTTTCTTCTGTAAAGGATACCCTCCCTGCTCTCAGGGGCAGCAGGTTTACACAAAGCCATCAGCTGCTTCGAAAAATGGTGTTACAAAGCAGAAAACCTTTCTTTGTATATGTAGTCTATAATGTTTAAGATATGTAATATAAACTTGGATTTTGGGTTAAGAACTAAAAAATACTATTTTTTAGAACAGCAGGCACATAATGGTATAACAAGGAAATTTCCATCCACCTTATGGATCCTTGTACTTCTGCCTGCGCATTCTGTCCATACGGATGGAAGGTGCATACACATACGCACTTGTGCATCAGTAGTAACTTTGCTGGCTTGTTTTAAATTGGTTATATATTTTATTTTCAGTAAGAGTTAGTTACTTGTGAGAGGGATGTATTTTTTTAATTTCAAATGAACTTTTCATTAATGTCCTTATACACCTATTTCTACTCTTTTCAGAAGGTCTCTATTAATGCTACAGTGTTTTTGTAAACTCTTTAAAATAATAATAAAAAACCCATGTTATGATCACAAAGCTAGGAAAGTGGTGCCTAATTACAGCCAGGATAAACTGCACTTAATATCTATCTGTTGTCAACAAAGCAATTTGCCAGATGATATCTTTAAATCCTTTCCTTAAATTGTTTTTCGTACAAATTATTGTAAATGGCTATATTTAAGAGTCCATTCAAAAGAGCTGATGGTTTTGCCTTTAAAAAAAAATTTTAAAAAAATCAATTAGAGAGCTAAATCCATGTTACCATGATCAGGATTTATTTGGTTTTTTTCACGGAGGTCTCGGTGATCCCTTTTCCGACAGTCCCTGGCAGCACAATATTTTGAAAGCAGCATGTGACAGTCGTCTGCATGATTTTATTAGCGCGGCTGCCCAGCGCTTTTACAAGGTTACGCGGCTGCTGCCCCCAGGCGCTTCTCGCGCCCGCCGAGCGGTGGGGCGAGGGCCTTCTCCTTCCCAACGGCCCCTGGATGGCCGAAAGGGAGCGGTGGGAGAGCGGGGGACCTCAGCAGCTGGGGCCACCACCGCTGCTCCCCGGCGTTGCGCGGGTGCAGAGCAGTGCTGCCGCAGATGGGCCGGGGCCGGGCGGGCTGCCTGGCTTTCGGGGGGTCTCTCCATGGACTGTATACTTCAGATCTCTTCGGTCTTGAAATTGGGAAATTTTCATCTCTACCCTTCTTAAATCTTTTTGCAGTGAGAGATTTCAAGTCAAATGTGTTTCCGCACACTTTTCCTGAGAAGGCAGATTTACATATGCATTAGGTTCATTTTATCAGAATACACACACAGCAATGACACATCTCATTGACAATGTGCTGTCTGATGGATAACTCCATACAAAACACATATTTGAAAGGAGAAGAGGAGGAGGAATAGGATTAAGAGTCTGTACATAAGTGACATCATGTTTTGTGAAGATGAACAGCTGGAATGTCTTGCCCTACTTCATATTTTTGGATTATTCAAAGATCCAACAAGTGTTTTGCAAGCGTAAGAAATTCGTTGCTGTACAGCACCATCATTCAGAAACTACTAGGACCAAGTTTGTCCACACCTGAAATCATTATATGCTTTATTTAATAATGAAAAGATAAAGGGAAAAAAAAAAGTGACTTGGATTTTGCCTGCGCCTGCAAACTTCGATTTTCAGTGCCACACCTCCCTGTTGGATTAATTCCATGTCCAGGCAGTGCAGTGTTGTGGTTTTGTCTTTCAAAGGTGAGTAGGAGTATTTAAATATTGTGGTTTTAATTGCGTCCTGAGACACAGGGGAACAACTGCATTGCATTTCCACCTGGGAGGGCTGCCGTGGACCGCCTGCACGTCCCTCCTGCCAGGCTGACGTCGGGCGCTTTGCTTGGCTGGAGGGAAGCAGGAGGGGACCCAGCACAGCTTTGGCCGCGGTGGCCACTTGTCAGCTTTATAGGATGTCGGTGACTAAGAGGTGTGGAAGATTTTAGATGCTGAAGCATATGTGCTAACATTCCTGTGAGAGGAATGTACATATACTGCCGATCGTCCTTCTTACTGCACTGCACAGGTTTCTTCCTACTTTCCTTCTCTTCTTCCTTTCTGTTTCCTGCAAGGACAATTTAAAATATACGCAGCTCTGACCCAAGTGACACAGTTCCTTCTGTAGGTCCATGGAAAAAAGAATATTTAATTAAAAAGGAAAACTATAAATATAATGCAGTGGTATTTCTAGATGCATTGCTGCTGGGATTTACCACCATCACCAAGGATGGATAGGGGCAGCAACACCTCCAAAGCAAAGAGCTGCAACCCTGAAAAGTTGTAGCATCAAGCTCAGTTACCTTTTTCTCTATGTCTGACCAGGGTGACATTCATAACGGTCTATTGTTTATTTTTTTGCTGAAGGGAGATGCTACCCATCCTGTGCCAAGCCTACAAAATGGAAATTTCTGCTTTTGCAGACCCCTGATCTCTGCTTTGTCATAGCGATGTTTTCTGTGGAGGTAATATTGGTCACACTCAGGTGTGTAACTTCACCCACTGCAGATGACCTGAGCTACGCCTTCGCTGCTCGTTCCTGCTGGCCATAAGTGAAAGCTTGCACAGAAATGCACTCCAGTACAATTTTACCTTGGGAGTGAAAAATGCTTGTTCATTTAATGTCTTGGTGAGATAGTACATATCTTTAAATTCCTACCTCAGGTTTCCCCTCTATAAAATGGGACAATAATACTGTCTTTGCGCCTTTCAAGGAGAGTCTTCTAAGGATCGGTTAATAAATGTCAGTGATGTACTTTAGAGATCCTCTAAGGAGTACCCTGTGGAAGGATACTATGAATTATTGACTCTCTTCCCAGCCCACTCTCTAGAGCGCATCCACACCCCTGAAATCCCTTAGAAATAAGGTGCTGGCACCATAGTTTTAAATTACACTGACACTGTTTATGCAAATGTAAGCACTTAGGCATGCAGCTCCCTATATATATATATATATATATATAAAAAAGCGGTGACCTGGTTTTCATGGGAAAGTTGGCTAGTTGTGTACTAAGTAGGCAGATTTTGGCAATTATAAATTTAGCTTTTAGAGATGGGCAGAAATGGGGACCTGTCCCCCAAAAAAACAGCTAAAATGAGTCTGGAGTTTTGGCTGTGATTTGAAATATATCTAGTTCTTGGATGCTGTGCAAAGCCCCATTAGCCCACTAGGGATCTGAGGGACTTCCAAGACTATGAAGGACCATGGTAGCAAAATGCTCCACGCACTTCATCCCCTGGGGAGGTGGGAGAGAGCAAACAGAGATGACAGATGTTGCTCGTATTGATCAGCGCATGCTGGAGAAGGCTATGGCCCCGTCTCTACGAGTAAGAAACTACATAGCTTTGATTAGGACTTATTGTTTCTGATTTGGGGGTGGGGGGTGGGCAATAGCATAGCAGACACCTCAGAGACTGGCTTCAGGATGGGACTCAGCATTGTCATCAGCCTGTCTCCAAAGATGAGCTCTAATTTCATATTTGTCATCAATGGTTGATGAGAGTGTTTAGCACCTCTCCGGACCAGCTGTGTAAGTGCCTATGTGTTGGTTTACAAGAACAGAGCAAAAATTTTCATTTGAATCCTTTTTTATATTTGTGCACGTGAAAAACAGAGAATCAGCAATGTAAAATATTGTTAAATTGTTCTTGGCTGAACTAAGTTGTTCACATAGAGAAAGAAAGGTCACAAAAACATCCAGAAAATTCCTGAGTGTCTCACCACCATGTTTTCCAAGTATGTCATTTCACTGTCTTTATTCACAGTGTTTCATTTTGATGTTTTCAAAACAGAAAATGTTGTTTTATTTCACTTGACTTTGTTCTGAATTTTCCTCCTTTTTTGTTGTTTTGGGTTTTTTTTTCCATTTACTTTTAATCTAAATGAAAATATGGTTTGAAACAAATACAGCGTCTTCATCCTCAAAGGATTTCTTTTCTAATCTTCCAGTTTACCAACAGTTTTGGGAAAAAAAGATTGTCTTCACTCAACTGCAGTTTATTTTATTGTTCTGGACCTGTTATGGAGCAAAACCCCTCATTTACAAGCACGGTTCAGTACAGACCTGACCTGTGACGGCTCAAGGTTTCTCAGCCACATATGCAAAATTAAACTTTGCTGGGCAAGGATGCCAGGTCAGGGCTAAGCCTGGGTCAAACCACCCCAGCAGAAGGGAGAAAATAGGGAGGAGCTGCCGATGGGATGGAGAGGCAGGAGAGATGCCTGAAGAGGGAGACCAGCGGCATGGGCTGCCCTCCCAGCATCTGGGGATGGGAAAGGAAAGGCTGTTGGTGGGACCCTCATAAAAGCTGTTGCCGTAAAACCTGGGGTGCTGCCATATGGGGTGCATATGCTGCAGCACCAGCATTCGTTGACACCCATACTTTGGTGTTAATTTTGGAGGAGGAGAAAATGAAATTATCTCCATGCCTCTTGTAAGATACAGCCTTGATTTATAGGTGGTGTTATTATCTATCTTCCTTTATTATACATTTTTAAAAGCCTGTATATGAGTTCACCTTGGTGTCTCTGCTGCTTGTAGACAGTACTCAGGGGAGAGCTTCCTCCTCCTTAGTGTACGAGTTGATTCTGGAAAACAGAAACGGTTTGTAGGAGGAATCACAATCCCATCAGCGAAAGGGGGGTTTAAGGGTAGATATTTAGTTTCTGATTGTTTGAGATACTTGCAGGTGACAGGCTGGCCTTGCTGGCCTGGCTTGTATGGGAAGTCAGTTAGGCATTTATGGGTGCTCTTGCCTTGGAGAAGATGTCAAAATGATTGTAGCCCATTAAAGATAGTCTAATATACCTTGAGGTTAACTTACACACTGATGATGAGTAGGAGGATTTCCATAATTGTTTGGCAAGTACCCTCTCTATTTATGTAGCCAACTATTGATATTCATAGCATAAAAACTGGTTATTCAGCTAAAACCCCTGTGCAATCAATCAGTGATACAGTCTATCAAATGTCTCAGTCAGCCTGTAGTCATTATTATCTTTTTTTTTTCGTTTGGAGACGTTTGGGATGACTCAATTTCTCTAATCTTGTAGCATTCCCTCTGTCTTTAGAGGGGAATTTGTAATTGTTGAATTATTCTTGGCCATCCTTCATTCGGAATTTATGTTGTAATTTCAGCAAAAGCCAGACCTTGTACGGCAGTTTTCATCTTTTTCAAGGCTGCTTCTATTTCTTGAAATGCTGGAGGGTTTCCAATTATTCCTTCTGGTCGCTTTGGATGTGAATTGTAACAGATCATCCCAGAGTCGTGGTTCAACATTGTTAAGCTTATCAATATAAATATGATGTTAAACCCTTTTTAGATAATTGGGGCTAGGTGTGAAAATATGACCAATTTATGCATAAATTGGTCCTATACTTCTCTTTTTTCCCTTATCAGAAAGAATCTCATCATGAACGGGTTTCAGACTGTTCCTTGTCAGGGCGGCTTCTATACCTGTTAACGGTTGATTAGGTTGTTATATCACATTTCAATACCTGCTTAACCTGATGCCAGTCAACTATGCAAACAAAATTCATTAAGGCAAACAGAAGTCTCCGAGCTGGAATTGTATGGCAAAAAGGAAAAAAAAAAAAGGTTTGATACATCAGCTACTACTGTATGAAACAATGAAGCCTTATAAATCTGTATATTGGAAGAGCACTCGATCATAAGTAAAACTGAAAATGAGGAATGAGGTAACAAGCAGAGGAGCCTTTACACCCACCCTGTCGTGCCTGCTTGTGTGTGAGAGTTTCTTTGCCAGCCACACGTGCACAGAGAGTGGCAATATCAGGGGGCCGCTGAATATGTAGCCTTACTGGTTTATGTCCCATTTCCAGTTGGTATTTGCCATAGCATTTCTTAAAGTAGTTTATCTTTTTCACTGTGCTTATTATGTTCATAGGAGGCTCGTTTGTAGCCTATCATTATGATGAAGTGAAGTTTAAAATTACATTGGGAGCCTGCTTAAGGACCATCATGTAGGTCCAGGGAGAGGGCTTATCCAGCCTGCTCAGACCCGACTCAGCCCAGGCGCTCCATTATTCATGTTGACCAAAGCAGCTCGTCGAGAGCGCTTGCGTGGGCGCGGGGCAGTGCTGCGGTCCCCCCGTCGGTGGGCTGCGCTGGAGAAGGGGCAGCAGGCGGGGAGGCTGCCCAGCTGGCTGCCGCTGGCGGACCGGGCTCCAAGGCTTCGGGCAGGGACACAAAACGCGCCAGAGGGAACGGTGATGGGGAGGGATTTACCTGGTAAATTCTGCTTTCAGAAACATTATGAATAAGAGGGTTGGAGCAGGAGGAATTTTTCATTCAAAGACGTTATTTCTGGATTTCTTTAGTGACTGTACTTAGAGCAAGGCAAGTGCATGGGAAAACTTCTTTTCCCACTCATCCAGTGCCTGCTTTGGGTTATGGTTTGAGGCGGGTGAATACCTTCAAAAGAAAAAGCGTGGTTTGTTTTGGTAATGTCTGGTCTTTTGATTTAATATATAAAAAGAATGCCATCTTAATATTAACTATAACAGATAAAAACTAGATTGTGAACGAGAGGGTGTCCCTACTTACTGAATATGCAAATCCACGTGAAAAGACTAGAACTGCTACCTTTTACAACACAATCACAACAGCAATTTGTCCATTGTTGGAATACATCTATTTTGCCCCCTCCCTTTCTACCTTTGGAGAAGAGGGAACTGGGATCAAATTTGTCTTGATTTTAAAATATCTGTAGAAAAATATCAAATAAGCCAGGTTCTCAAATAGATTCTGTTCTTTTAGAATTTTTCTGTTAAGAGCTTAGCATGTTTTAATAAATCGTGCTGAAAGGCATCATTATCTGCTCCCTAATAGTAGTCCTTTTTGGTCAAGAAAGAGAATTGTTTGGAAATATGATTATTACAGAGTACGTTTTGGTGGCTATGGTAAAATTCAAGGCTACAGTTCTGCAAGAGCAGAACATTTGTTTGCATAGCTTTATTTATATAAATGATCCCATGCCTAAGCAATTTCAGCATCACCATTGTGCACGTTGCATACGTGCCTAAGCCCAGGGGCCCAGTTTCAAAGTCAGGATTTCATACTGGGTTGGATATTTGGCCCACGTAGTTTAAGAAAACAGAGAATCTGGCGATATGCATTTAATAGCAATATAAAAATAAAACCCAATAAAAATAATGAGAATTATATTTCTATTGGGAGAACATTAAAGTCATAATGGTGCAAATGGGCTTTGGATAATTGATAATACTGATGCAGAAAATTATTTTCAGTTCCCCCTCCTTTGCAGTAAAATACAGCTGCATTTAAAGAGGAGGAAAGAGAATTCTTTTTTTTTTGTTCTGTTGGCGAACAACGACACGGCTTTGACTAGCATCACTTAGTAAACCTCAAAGCCACATTGAAAATGAACGTGTGAGTTTGCTGCGTTGGCATCTAGAGCAGCAGCGTGACTGGTTCCACCTTGGGAACCGTGGGATGGTGAAAGTATGTCGCCTCTTGGCTCCAACCTTGCTGATCACTGCAAACCCAAGTAAGGGATAATCATTCTTAATCTGTGGTTTTACTGAACCAGTGTCTTGCTGCTGCTGCTGCAGTTCTGCTGCAGCTGTGGAGCAGGAGATGGCTCCCTCAGCTGATTTGCATTGAGTCTTACTGCAGTTATCTGCCTTTGGCAACACTCGGCCCAGAGCCCCCGGGAAGAGGAAAACGAGGCTGTCCCATTTCTCTCCTGCCACCACCGTAGGTAATGGGGCTTCATCTGTTTAGCGCTGGGGCAGCAACTTGTAAAGGCTCTGTGGGAGGGTGGGATATAGGGCGCTCTTGTTCTCTGCTTTATTTGACATCACTAGCTTTACTCCATCACTTGCTGAGATTATTAACCTGTCTACATCTAGTCATCACCACAAATTAATGAGGATTTGTCATGTATGGCATCTTCATTTACAGAGCAAAAAAACTTCTCTTTGGGCTCACGGATGGTGAGGTAGATGTCCATGATTTTGTCCTGGTTAGAGTTACGTGAGACCCATCCTGCTACACGGATTCCCTGTCTTCATTATAAAGCACCAAAACGCAAAGTAGTAAATTTGACTCATGAAAGAATGATCTGAAGTTTATTTTATGAGAAGAGAATATTTTTGCTCTCTCAGGATAAGAGTAGGCTGAAGCCGGCAAGCGCTTACATAGCCATGGAGTAATGGAAAACAAGAGCAGGTGGCAGAAGTGCTAAAGCAAAATATATCCTGTAAACAAAACGATCAAGAAAGAAATTTCATCCAGGGCAGCTGAACTGGCCAGTAGTCAGTCTGTAAGGGACAATGCTCTTCTGTTCAAGAGCTCGCCAGTCCGTATTTAATGCAGTGGCTTTTTTAGATGAAGTCTCTAAATATTCTGTTTTCTCCAACAAAGCAAAGGGAGGCAATAAGTCAGCACAGCTGAAATTTAAAAGATAGACTTGGACCAAAAAAAAAAAAATTGTGGAACAGAACTCTTGTAATTTCTTTTAATACTTATCTAGTCTTTCTGTGCTTTGGTTTCCTCAACTTGTAAAAGGGATACCTCTATTTAGTTGCCTGGATTGTTGCACAAATGATTGTTGCACTGAAACTAGGATAATGTAGTATTTATAAAGTATTTTCAGATCATTGAGTAGTAGACAATTTGGAAACCTCTTCTATTGTACTGAATCTGAACTAAATCTCTAGTTTCTGTCAAAGGATGTCTCTTCATATTTTAAACAAGGAACTGTTTGTGGTTTTATGCTTATGAATCAGTCTGTATTAGGTTGGTTTATAATCGAAACAAGTTTAAGAAAAGATTGGAAATATGTTACTGAGGCACAACCACCAACCATAAAATAGGATAACCAATGGTGTCCCTAGAAGTGTCACTGTCATGGAGACTCATGACATTTTGCTGGGATTTTGTTGTTGATCTTAAACATGTAGATGGCTGTAGATTAAATGTCCTATCTTTTTTTTTTTTTTAGCTATAATATGTCTGTTGTGCTAATCATTTCAACCATGCTTTGATCAATACAGTTCTTAAAAAGTAGAAAGAAGATTGGCCATGCATTATTGCATGCCAGCTCACCAGTTTTATGGCCCGTTAGTGGGATTTAGTTGGTATTAGTAAAGGTAAAGTAAGGTACCTTTGTTTTTACAATACATATCCTTTAAGATCAAGCTTCTGCTGGGTATGTTACCGATCACACTGCGGTAGGTTTTTTTTTTGCCATGTCTACTGCTATTGCCGCTGTTATTGCTGTAGATGTACCCTTTGTAGCGGAAACTGAAAAATATACAGTACGAAAATAACCGTATGTACATGGGAACTTTTCATCCTGAAGTGCATATAAGGTAATGGTTCAGATGAAACAATACAGGGTAAAAAGAAAAGAGCAGGTACCTCATGCAAATAGCCTGCCATCCTGTTACCGTATCCTATCCACCGGTAACAGAAGGTGAGGTCTGGTTTCCCCTTATAGCTTCTGGTCAAGCTGCTTAAGGGTAACTTACTCGGTGCTGCTAGAATTGCTGTTAGTAACTACCCACGAAATGTTATATATGATAAATGGAGCAATGACATTCTGAAAGGTGAATCTCAGTGTCGCACCAGGTCTCTGCTGTGTCCAGTACCGCTGCTGCAGACTCTGGTGTCACGTTATGGGCTCACAAGTGATGGCAAGTGTGGGCTGACAGATAAAGCATGGAATTTAACACAAGGAGAAATCTATGCTTGAATCTTATTGCAGCGTGTTATCTGACTCCATTGACTGCAGCATGTGAATGAATTAAAGTGAATGATGAAATTATGTACAGTCGTTTTCATAAGCAGAAGTCAGTTACGAAGTGCTTCCAGATGTATGTTTAATGTATTTCTGTTTTATTATGGTGTCTATTTGATGTACGTGGTACTGACTAAACGGTTAAAAACACTGCGATGTGTACAGAAGTATATTGTACTCAATTTTTTCCAAAAGTGTCAGTGTTGATAACTAAAAACTGAAATACTGCAATCTAATCAACAGTGCTTTTATGGGCCTATGAGCATAGGCTTTTAACATTTGGGTAACTCTACTGTTTGTAGACATAAAAATAAATGGCCCTAAAATTATTTTAGGATTGTAGGTTTAATATAGGGAACTAGATAAAGCTACAAAAATAAATCAGAGTAGAATTATTTCTGGCATCACATCTGCCAGGCCCATCAAGAAACAGATATTTTACATGCCTGCTTCATGGGATTCAGGAAACAAGCACTCTGCTCAGCTGGATCGGTCAGGTGGACTCACAAAATTTATCTCCTCGGCTCTCTATTTTCTGACATCTTACTTTATGGCCTACAGCCATACCATTCTGGTTTAAGATCCTATCAGATGTCACAAACCACGCTGTATCCAGAACGGCCAATACTTAAACCCTTCAAGTCCAAGCGTAGGAAATATCGTTAGAGAATAGGTGGGTATCACTCTTCTTTCAGAGTTGGTAATGGGCAAATGCTCCATCACGCTGTTATCAGACACTGTATGTTGTAGGCACTTGGTTATGGTTAAGACATAAAACTGGCATTTTGACTCTTAAAGACACGTGACCAGTTTTCTAAAGGAAGAAGGTTGATCTATAAATCTTAGCTTCATCTGAATTTCAGTGTCAGGTTTTACTTTTTTCCTACCTAAGATTTCTACATTTAATGCAGTTGCATATGGTGCATTTTCTGTGCTCAACACTGTAATATAAGGTCGTGCTGAAAGTTACTTGGCTCAATGTCATGGTCCTCTGGAGTCCACAGTAGCGGACTCTGTGATTGTCAGGGGAGCCAAATTTATCATGTATAGAGAGCCAGATTCTAATAACAGTGACTGACCATGGTCCAGGCATTACACTCAACCCACAGCAGTACTCCCACAGATGATAGTGAGTTTTCAAAAAGATCAAAGCTCAAAGCATATGGTTTTAAGCAGTGACTAAACTTCTGGTCATTAACATCATTTGTTCCTGGAGTGCACGATCACTACATTTCTTATCCCTCTGTGGGATAATATTGCATATTGTTTGTCTTTTATTTTCTTCTTTAACCATATTTTCTATTTTTCTGGTGCCTTTTTTTTCTTTACTTATTCCCTTCTATATTTCTCTCAGGAAGCAAATTCTGATTCCTCTCGGGAGAACTAACTTTTCACTTCTCCTTCTTATCTACTAAGATTATTAGCAATTAAGTACAGGGTGATAATTGACCCTAATTAGTTGAAAGAGGCTACAGCAAGGGTGAAAAATTCAGTTTCTCACAGGTGGTGTTGTAAGAATTTGGTTTTGCAGGCAAAAAAGCCCAACAAATAACCATTTGTAGCGAGGTGATGTATAGAAATTTCTCTGCCACATAGGTGAGAACTTAGACGTTTTAAAATAAAAATTCAGTTTCTGAAATGGAATATATTAGAGGGGCCTAATTTGGTCCAATGGCATAATGCTTTAGGTTGCTGCTATATATAGATTATGGTGTATTTAAAATATATCTGGTTTAAATTACCCACATAAACAATAATTTCTGAGCTCAGGAGTGGTCACCATGAAAAGGACAATTGGGCTATTTACTCTGATGCAATAACCCTTGTAGTGAATGGTGCCTAATTCTTCAATTTGTAAAAGATCCCAAAGTTTGCAATGCCGTGCGAAGTCATACATAGCAGTACGTCTGAGGAGCACAGACAGTAGTGTGCACAATGATCCCGTTTCTCACACTGAGTAAGCCCCGTGATTCTCATCATCTTTTTTTTCTTTCTTTTTTCTTTTTTTCTCAGAGGAGCTCACAAGTTCAGTGTCTGTTAATTTGTTTGGGAAATTTAAGTCGTTTTCACCAAGACGTTATTCTTAGTACGTTAGCTTCCCCTCTACTCTGCAATTCACCAGATATATTAGTTGTTTTTTGGTTTTTTTTTTGCTGACTTTTGAGGATGGGGAGGAGGGAAAGGGGAGGAGCTGGAGGCAATAATCCCTCGGGTAACTCACAGCTGGAGATGGGACACCAGAGCAATGGACCGAGCCTCTGAGCTGGGAAGGAAAATCTGCTTTCTGACATCCCGGTTTGGTCCTTAAAACCCCCTTTTGGTCCTTAAAACTGCCCTTGGAAACTAGCATGCTTGATCCATCCAAGTTTAGGAGTACATATTAAGTAATATAGCAGTACCTGGGTGAACTGTCTTGGGGTGAATGAGGAGGTCAGCCCGTGAGATTTGTGGCCCTAAACCCTGTGACACCATGTGTTGTAGATCCATCTGTTGAACCTCTCTGCCTTGCCAGAGGCTTCTCCTCTTCACTTGAGAGGGCCATATATGAAAATTCAGTCCTCTTGAACTCAGTGGACTACCAGGATGAGCAAAGTGAAACAATACACAATGCAGTATGAATTTAATATATGTAAGCTGCACTGCATTTTTAATCAGCTATATATTTATTGTAGTGAAGAGTAACAAATTACAGTACCACTAGCACACAAAAGCTTATGGCATTCCATTATTCTTAATTAATAGGTAAGTGCAAGCCTTTTTTATTTATATTGGAGGAAATCTTGTTACTAATTTGGTTGCAAATGTATCTGTAAAAAGGGAAAAAATGTATATCTATTTATTTTGCTAGTTTAATAATAGAGCACTCATTCTTTCCTTTTAGTTTTTTGATTGTTACTTGGTTTGCAATCAAATATTAGTATGCTGGTTTTGCATATATTTCAAAGACGTCCACTCTTTAATAAGGAAAACAAACCTGTTTGTAACAAGCAAGCAAACAAAAAACTAATAAAAAGCATCTGGACTCTAAAATGAATACTGGAAGCAATAACATAAGCACAAGTTCCCTGGGTCCTTTTACGTGGAATCTGGTTCACAAATCTATCACAGGAATAATCAGTAGATCATTACGAGAAAAGCATAAGTGCGGATAACATACATCATTAATCCATCTGGTGGTCTTCCTTTCCTTCCATGTAGGTAAGTACAGATATAGGTCTCAACAAAACGTACAAGCCATCATTTGAGCTTCATTGTTAATTCAGGGAAGGTGAAACCAACTGTGTCAAGTAATTTTTATCCTTTAACAGAATTTAACTATTCCATAATTAGCAATTACGGTCTTCACATACTTTCCATATTAAGATCACAAAACTCTTGGGAAAATTTAAACTGAGTCTTAAAAACAGAAATTTATATTTAATATCTTGAATTTTGGTTTAGCTTCCTAAACAGAAAGAGCCGTTCCCATGTGGTATCATGGAATTGGAATTCCCCGATTGGAATTGGGGAAGCTGACTTCTGAATATTAACCTCTTCCCTAGATGTTATATGATCTGGAAGATGGTCTTCAAGATGCTGTTTAAGAAAGGAAATAAACATGATAGGAGTAGGAATCTCTTAATATTTAATTTTAGTTTTATTTGTTACAGGTAGTTTGACAGATTTTGACAAATACCATGAGAACCTGTTCCTAACATAGCCATGATGGAGACTTGATGTTCTAACAGAGAATGGCAAGAGATACGGGATCTCCTGAAGATAAGCAGTGGAATCATTTTAATTCTCAGAGCAACCAAATAAGAAGTTTTCTTCAGAGGAAATTGTGAGTACACAGTTTTTCTGAATCGCTTCTCTGAATCATTTTTTAAATGGGTATGCAAGTATGGAGGTGGGTGACTAACTTAGGTTACCAATATATGAAAATTCAGGCCAGAATTTGTGCTTCTTACGTGCCTTGGAAATTGCGTGTTAATACCAATGACCACAACTCAGATCTAGATCTCAAAATTCTTATAGTCTAGTGTTTGAATATTTATGCACTGAGCTATAATGATTTTCTACAGGATGCTGTTATTGGTGGCCCATGTTGTAGTAGCTACCTGAAATTGCCCATTTCCTTCTAATTGTTCTGAAAACCTGATGTATTTTTTTAAGGCTGTCTTTCTGGGCTGCTTTATTTTGTACAGAAGCTCATTGCTTGAGCGAAAGGATGTACTGCCAGAGATGCTCAGAGAAGGTCATTTGCTTATGGATAAGGGAGTGTGGGGCACTTTGATTGCAAAAGTAATCCTTAGATAGCTTTATCTGTCTCTCCTCCTCCGTGAGGAATAGATGGCTAAAGGATTACAGTCCCATCAGGGTAGAGCACCACTGTTTGGTTAGAAGAGGCCTGTTAAGCCTTGTTTTTTCTGTGTGGTGATGGTGACACTTTGCTTAAAGTAACATCACATACAGCAAACAAAATATGCAGCCCTCTCCCACTGAGCTTTCCAGGACTTACTGCTTGGAGTAAATGTTAAAAAACGCTGCAAAACTTGATCAAGAACTGATAATTGAAAAGATGACACGACCTAATTTGAGAAGGGTTATATCTTCACATGCCCCACGCTTGTGTAGTTCAAAATAGTACACATCTTGTCCCTTTAACTTCAGGTGTATGTGTCTTGTCTGGTTCTTGGAAGTGACTGTGTACAGGCAGAGCATAATTGGCAGCCTGTGACATCCCTGTCTGCAAGTGTCTCTCTAAACGCGGCGTATTTCAGCCTTTATCTAGTGATGGCTGTTACCTGAGAGAAGCCCAGGGCCATCTCAAAGGGCTTGTAGCGGCTAATTGTGCCTGTTAGGACTAGCAATTAGCTGGGGATCTCTCTACTAGGCAGCACCGACACCCACTGGCTTTCAGCTCTTTTCACTCCCTTTCTGTTAACTAGCTGTGCCGAGCAGGGAGACAGGGACAGGTAGGCAAGTGCGCCGTCGCGCTTGGGAAGGAAGAGGAGGGGTGCGTGCAGGACCGCTGGAGAAAAAACAGGCACCAAAACATGGCCTGATTATTACAGAAACAAAGCAGCAAGCGACCCATCCCTCATTTATAGGTATCGGAAGCTATAGCCGGACCGCTTGCACAGGCTACACTTCAGCTTTAAGAAAACAATAAAATCTAATTACGTATAGGTCATAAAAAAGATCACGTACATATGGTGGTTGCTGGTTACCATGGTGCAAACAATGGTTTCAATGGAAACATGAAGCAGAACATCGGAGAATTAAGATAATAAATCAGTTTCATTGAATAATAAAGCTTTGCACTTACCCATTAATTAAGGATAATCGTATGCCATAAGCTTTTGTGTGCTAGAAGTAATGTGTTACTCTTTACCATAAATATATAGATGATTAAAAATTCAATACACCTTACAGGTAGCAAATTCATACCATCCTCCGTATATATTACGAGAGAAAGATGTAAGTGTTCTTTTTACGCTTATTATTTTTTGGATTGGGATAGAGCGTTTCAATTATCCAACAGATTTTGAGTTTTTGATAGCAACTGGAAGACTTGAGAAAATCTACTTCTTGAAATCTTTGTGAAAATCTTTAAACATTGATGACATAATTCAAAGATATCTACAAATGTTCAAAAAATAGGCTGGGCTTGTCTGCCACATCTGGTTTCCAATAGCGAATTGAGACATACCGCATAACGCAACACACCGTAACACAATACACACTGATCTTGTATTGACCCTTCCACTTGATACATCTTTAGGTGCTTTATAATCCCTAACAAATGTACCTTAAAATCCTATTGAACTGTGTAAGCAATTGAGAACAAATGTCTTCAGACCAGAAATAGCATCTGATTCTCGGACCAAACAAGAGAGACCATGCCAGGTCCACAGGGCGTGCAGACTAAAGGACATGAAGGCTTCTGCCTGGTCCTGTGAATCAAGGGCAGAGAAAATCTTGGGAGCCAGCACAGGGCGTCGGATTCCCTTTCTCAAATGAACAGAATGAAACGTGAAACATTTTAAAACTTTTATCATTAAAACCCTACCCCTCTCAGGACTTTTTTTTCCTTTTTTCTCTAAAGTGGCATTTGCAGGATGAATTTTCAGATAGGGAAAATAGAGTCTCAGGCTGAAGGGATGGTGGGCACAGGCTACATGGACCCCAAATCCCACTCTCTGGGCTCTTACCCAGCGCCCTGTGGAGCAGCCCAGTTCCTTGGCAATGAAAGAAATGTTCAGCAACATGCACAGACCATTTTCTTAATGTTAGAAAGGAAACAATGAAGGGCTTGGCTTTTTTTTTTTAACCCATGTAAAAAGTTATGTATTTGCCTTTAATTCCCTGCCTGTCTCTCTCAAAGTATTCCTCACTGCTCTCAGTGCACCCTTTCAGCTGACAAATACTCATTTTTTAAAAGTTGTATTTTAGGGAAAATGCTGAGTAAGTGGAGGCCCACAATACATCAGTGGTCAAACCATCTCAGGCTTCCTACTGCAAAATGCACAAAGCCAGCAAACAGACGGGCTGACCAGCTCACGGGACAGAGCACTGGCATTTCAGCTCTGGGATCACAGTTTGAGTCCAACCTGAAACAATAAAAAAAAATTAATTTGGTCATCTGAGTTCAGCTCCTCCTGCACAAAACCATCATACATAATTCACTAGAATTCTGACTGTGCTCTAACAGCCTCGGCTTAGAAGCAGCGTGGCTCAGTCTACATGCAGCTTGAATTTTCTTGTAGACCTGATGAAGGGAATTCCTATATGCTGCAGACTGATCGTACAGCGAGGGCAGTGTGAGAGGAGCTTGTGCTGCTAGCAGCACGTCGAACCGTGCCAGAAGGCACGGAAACAGCAATGCTTTAATGCTTATCAATACCTGAATGGATATTTCCCAGAGTATTAACCCGAATTGCAGAGATGTACGCTGAAGTGTGTCAAACACGCACAATGCAAAAGGCCAGTGAAAGCTTTTTGTGAATTTTCACAGGAGAGCTGGAAAAAAAAAATTTGAAGAGAAACAAATCCAAATCCTTCCAAACTGAACTTAAGTGTTAAGCATGACCTTTGGATTTAAGAACCACAAATTTTTACAGGAAGTTGAAAACACACTGGATGGGGGAACTAAAGAACAGCAGGAACAGATGCCATTATTTGGCACACAGTGGGGAGAGAAGCGCAGAACAGGCAGTCTCTGCAGAAGACGTTTTCCTTTAACTCTCTTTGTTTTCTCTTGGGGAGATAAGGGTAGGCACTGCATGAGATTTTCTCCTTACATCAAAAGGCTTGGGCGGGGGGCAAGGGGAAGTTTAAAAATATTTTAAGAACCTGGTCGTAAAAATTTTCAGTTATCTGTTTTACAGCGCAAGATGGTTTGGTTTGTGAAGAGGGGGAAACACTGAGCAGAGAGCCTAGGAGGAGTTTCTGGAGATTAACTGCCACAGCCACTTGCTATCAGGGAGGGAAGACCTGGGAAAGAGGAACAAATACTTTGCAGTCTTTGTTAATCAGAGGTGTATATTCATGAAGAAAGTGCATGCGAAATTCACTGCATTGCCAGCTTAGGTGGCGGGGGGAGCCCGGCTCCCGGTGGGTGAGCTCGCCCTGCCTGCGGCTGCTGGGGCTGCGGGGAGCCGTGGCGGAGCGGAGACAGAGGCAAAGGCCATTTTCTCGCCCACCTGGGACGCAGTCCTGAACGTATAGAGAGGGATCAGCCACTGTCGTTTCATTCAGCTTCTGCATTGTTAGGAGCGTGGGACAAAAATGAAAACCACACCTTGCACTTTCCCGGGACGGTTGCATCCTTTGAATCATGCGAGTGTGTCCTGAAGTGCCGCTTTGGCCACCGAGAACGGAGTAAGCACCGCTACCACGTGCCCACTGAATCCAAAGAAGGTTTATTAATTGATTTTTATTTCTGCTTCTGAACTAGTAGAGAATTGCAGACTTGACACCATATGTAATAAATAGTATCACCTAGATGGGCAGAGGAATCATGCAAAGAAATCACTGTTCACAATATTTTGTAACGCCTAGTCCACTTTGTGACCCTTGGTTTACATGTACGAGGTTGGATACTTCTGCCAGGGGCCTGATGACCTTTCTTGTAGCAGTCTGTTCAGAGACAGTGGGATCAAAGAATCACTAATTAGTGGTATCTCTTTGGGGGGAAGGAAGGAGAGGTTATTACTATGCTTTCACTTCTGAAGATAACACTTACGTATAGTGGTAGCCTATCTTTGCCAACACTTTCAGTATATAAATTAAAGTTTTAATGACCCTGTAAGCATTCCTGGTTCAAAACAAAGCACTAGGAAGCAAAGATAAGTTGCAGGGATAGGAGCAAGAAAAATAATAAAAGAAAAGGATTATTGTGAAAGTCAACAAAACATCAATCAGACTGTGTATCAGGTCATTATTAAGATTCCTTACTTTGTAAATTCTAGAAGCTTCAGAGGTGAGGCCAGTGGCCCTACTGGCAAGGACTCAAATGTTTAACATCAGAGTCCTTGTTTTTCTTGTGCCCATGAGTTACAAATTGGCACAGGGTGTTCTAAATGTCATGGTGAAATCAAGCAATAGGACAAATCTATACAACAGCAAAGGAACAGGCAAATCCTTCATTAGAAAGGAACAAGCAAAGAGCCGCATCATTTTTTGAGTGAATTTCCTTTAACTTTCTCATATTTCTTTGAGATAATACTCTTTTCTAAAATAGCACTTTGTACTTTCCTAAGTTTTGCTCTGAACAAAACTATTTTGCATGGGTGCAGGTGCAAAGATGTCTCAGATGAGCCTGCCAAAGGTATGCACACAAAAGAGCTTTGAGTATGCAAATTAGGTAAACACATGTTTCCCTATCCCTTTATGGAGCTAATTGGCAAATCCAAGTATATGATTCGTGCTTTGAAGCTGTAAAACACTTAAATTCTTACATTTAGGAACGTGCAGCCCTATTGAAATTTATGGTGTTACTTACTTACTTGAAGTTTTAAAATGTCACTAAAGAGATGTGGAGAACCGGGATGCAAAGAAACTGGACAGAGTCTTTGTGCGGTCTGCCCTACAGCACATATTTCCCTCCTCATAAGGTGTTAAATCCTATAAATATTTATACATACATAGCTAATTTTTACGTGGTATTTTAAATGCAGCTCAGTTTTTACCACCTATTTAGGGGGTTTAAGGCTTCTAGCTTAGGAGTGGGTCAGTTGTGGTAGCAGCCCAAATGGTATGTATCTCCAGGGAGCAATGCCTATATGAGATGCCTAAGGTTACGTAAAATGGGTATAATCCGTATTGAAAGCTTTTAAGTTAATTTTTGCATGTCCTCTTACTTTAAGTATATGCATAGTCCGTTGGGTGTGATTTGCATGATGGTCTTTTTACGTCTTTGGCAGTGTGAAGAAGTGCTAATATGTGCTTTAATGACACAGACTGGGCAGTTTAGAGTTGCTTTAAATGTAAATAAGAATTGGTCTTTTAAAATTCATTGGTATAGTGGTATATAATATAGAGATAAGCAAAAATGTGGAGTAAGTAAAAGGACTCATATGCCTAACAATTTGCAGAAGAGGACCTTGAGAGAGCATGTTTCTCTTTTGTAGGCAAAACTTATTCCACGACTGAAAATGTAAGTGGAACAAGTTAAGCCATTTTCTTCCATGTAAAAATATTTTTTGGCAGTAGTTTGTCATTTCCTAGATTTGCTCCAAGTCAAAGCTGTTTGAGAATCAGAAACGTTGGAGGCTTCTTGTGTTTAATATGGACTGGTGCCTTTTGTCATTTGAGGGAAAAAAAAAAAAGAAATGGCAATGGAAGCTATTTTGCTAATGTTTTTATCTATTCTGTGACTGACATCAATAATACATAACAGTTCCATTGACATTGCATCCTGTCCAATGGACCCACTGACCTGATTCAATGTCAGCTGAAATGCCTCGTACATCATAAACATACATGAATTCTCACAGATCCATTATCCTCCCGCCCGGTCCAGGAGTGCCAGGGATCCAATACTAAGCCAAGGGGAGTTTGCATTCTTTTTCTTCAGTTTATATTTTCTTTCACACTATGAAGGAGCAACTCCATACTCTGTAGAATGTAACTGGGAGATCCCTACACATTTTATGAATACATGAATGATAATGATGTCAATAGTCGTTCAGATACTAGGCTGATAAGACTGTGGTATAAAAACCCAGATAAATACCTCATACCTTGTCAGGAGAACCTGCAAACCTGATATGTCATTCTGTCTTATTGTGCAAGAATATATGAATCATAATATTCCTATTAACGTTGTACAAAGTCTGCAGTAGTTGCAGACTGCACCCAATGACAATACAAGTTTTGTAAAAATATGGATATTTAGCATCTGCCCCTGCTGTGATTTCATTGCAACTAAAAGCAAAGGGAACGCAAATGAAAAGTATTCCAAGGTTTTCAGTTGGTCCCCCTTAACAGTACTCTGTGACAGTATATATTTGTTTTACTACTGAGCCTGTTTAGCAGTCAAACTGTAGGAAATTGAATATACACTTACTGTATAAAAATGATATGCTTGGTTAGTGATACTTTAGAAGAAATAAGTGCATCAATCATAGAATAGCAGGTTGTCAAGGCTTTATATGTAGGAAAAACACAGAACAAAGAATGTAATGCATGTTGGGCACCTTTTTACAAAAGTTTCATGCCAAAGTTGATTTACAATAAACTCTTCCCTCCCTCTCTCCTCCCAAATTCTTCTAAAGAAACGTTCAAAGAAATCTGAGCAAACTATCATGCTCTCTGTTCTGACGTGTGTGTAATTACAAGATCATCCTCATTGTGAATTTTCTGTTTGGTTGATTTAAGAAAAAAAAAAGGTTCATTCTCTTAATGCTGTTCTGCCATTCAAACTCAGAAGGGTAATTTTCCTCACAAGTTAATGGGAAGAAGATGACTTAATAATTAGCCTGGTTTAGACAGGGCCAGATCCTTGACAAGGAGCAGTGCCTGCACCCGGAGCTTGCTTTGGAGGCTGAGCAGTTCTCAGGGGGAGCCTGTCTGTGGAGATTTCGTTATAAGAAGTACTCTGCCCTGAAAGAAGGGCTCTGAGATATGCACTGCAGCTGTCCCAGGCACCATTTTTGTCCGGTGGTTCTCCTGGGCACGTTGGTCATGCTCAATTTCCCATCAGAGCCCTCTGAGATGTGCAGAGCTGACACACAATCTGTACAATGCACAAGCTTTCCTGACAGCATGTGAAAACCTACAGATTAAAACTGCCACGAAGTAGGCTATTGCTATGGACTCTTGCCTCACTCTGCCTGATCCAGACCCAAAAGCATGACACCGAGCCTGCTTCTGCCCAAACGCAAACTTAAATTCTCCGTTATAAAGCAGCGTAATACTTCAGCTGGTAAAAATATTCTTGGATTTCCAGTTCAGCAGCTCTTCCCTCACTCTCCATTTCTTCTTCAGGGCATCCATTCACCCTCCCATGTGTGTGGCTCCCTTCATTATATGGATTTATGCTACAGACATATGGCCCTAGTTAATCTGACAATAGCTCTTGCTCCTTCTAAGAGATCTGTTACAGAGAGCTAACCATACATTGTAATAAAATATAACACAAAGACAGGAAAGACCCTTTTATTTCAGCAACAAAGACATCTTTTGTTCACCTTAAATATCCTTGGTACCAATACAACCATCCTAAATATCAAAACAATTGCAGTTCATTTCTGTTGTTGGCCAATATAAAGTCACAGTTCTTCAAACTTCTAGCTCTAAATCCTTATTTAAGTGTTTCATTGGCTACTCACGTAACTTGTGCTCTGTACTAGGGAGAAGCAAAGCAAACAAGCATTGATTAGACTATCTCAAAACTACTGAAATGCATAAGTGGCCACTCATGCCTTATCACCCCTCTAGTTACCATGCATAAAAGTCCCCATTTGGACCACCATTTGTCATAGAGGCACAAGAGCTAGAAAAGTTCCATGTTTCTTTTCCTTTCCAAGAGCAGAATGAGAAAAGGAGTAGACTCAACCAATCTATTCCATTAGGAAAATTACAAAATCCTGTGAATTTTTTCCACAGCTTTCCTGAACAAAGAGGGCAATCTGAATGTGATCCCAAACATCCCTGTGATCCATGAGCAAGGACCATGCGTGGAGAAGCAATAGTCCATTTATCATCCCAATGTCACTTCAACTTCTGGTACTTCTCACTTATGACTTTCTTCAACCAGCGCTATTCCTGGGGAAGTGTCAAGACAGTGCTTCAAGGGCAACTGTCTCCTCCAAACCCCTCATTTCTGGGGAGACTCATGTATGAGTCACAGTGATGACATGCTCATAGTATGTTTTTATTCCCTCACCTTAATCCATCTGGCTACATTTGTAGAACAGAGTGAAGGCACAGTAAAATTGCTTTATCGGCTTGACTTTCTAGCATTAAGCAGTTTAGTAGCGTGAAGGTTTACAAAATCTGTGTTATTTAATATATCCTTGTCTGGAGAAAATATTATTCCTAACTGAAACGCATGGACATCTTTGTGTATGTTTTGGCATAGTAATTTCAGACTGGTCTCCACATTAATCTCATTTTTGTTGATTTCGTTGTTTTTAGAGCCCTTTAATTTCCCTTTAAATTAAATAAATAAACCCCCCCCCTTTTTTTTCCCCAGGATTAAACAGGTATATATACAGGTATAGACAAGCCCATGCTGCACAAGAATGTAATGAAGATACTAGTAAAAGCAGAAAGCGTCAGCTCTGTGTGCAATTGGGAACTGAACTCTGTATCTGGGGCTATTCCTCTATCTCAAAGTTCAGGGTGCAAGTAACTGGAATTGAGATGTCTTCTACAGCATAATTTTTAAGTGGAGTTTTCATGTAGTCTCAAAATAAATTGATCCAATGATTTACCCATTGGCTGTCCCCTCCCCATTACCTCCTGGAAGGTATATACTTTTGTGGTTTTACTATTTCATTATGATCTGTTTCTTGGGCCTCTGTATGCATTTCCTTTTGGGTAGCATTTGCATAACAAATGATCCAGAACACCTGTGCAAAGTGATGCAGAAGAGGAGGGGGGAGAGAGAGTGTGTGTATGTGTGTGTGTGTATATATATATAAAAATATAAAAAATTTATTCTAGCCCTTTAACACCACTCTGGACTCTAATCCAGCTGAGGACTTCTGTGACCCAAACTCAACATTTCTATCCACTGTGAAAGGGTGTTACAACTTTATAACTCTGCTAAAACTATGACTAGATGAAGACCTTCACATTTTTACAATGAGGTTAATATTGCCACTAAATTCTGTAATACCAAGCAGCCTACTTACAGCCTGGTGTGACCTCCCAGTGAGTGCTTTGTTATGTCATAAACTTATTTTGCAAAGCTGCAAAACCTTATGCACTCAAAAATTTCTGGACACCAGCCAGATTCCTTTCAATAATCCTAGCTGAGACACCATGAGCTGAAGACCTTGGAGCTTGTTAGCCTTTTCTGAAAATCTTGATAGCTTGGAAAATAAGTCTAGGTACAGTTGATGAGTTCTTTCTGATGTTGTAGATGTTATGAATATAGATCACGGATGTATCTACCATCAAACCTTGTTGGATGACTGCACTGGAGGGCAGCCCTGGACAAAGGAAAAAACCCAGTGCCAAGTTGCTATACAAGCAACACAATGATCACTTGCTGAAGCTCACGAGGACAGTCAAATTCTAGAAGGTACGAGCTCCCTGCGTTTCCATCATAGACGACCATGCTCTGTCCAAACACAGGAGGATTGTATGAGGAATTTCCTAAGGAAGGTGAGTTTGGCTGCATATCTGCATGGAAATCAGACTTTTTATTTTTAAGTGTGCTATGAAGCATGTGCTGGATTTAAATCACTTTCTGGAAGATTTGATTCTATTTATTTTAACTATCCCTTTTTCACAGATAGAGTGCCAAGCTCGCTGTCTGGGAGAAGTAGTTCTGCAATACCTTAGAGCTTCAAAACCCAGTTCTGGGGTTTCAGAACACCTCACTAGGAGGTACCGGCTGTAGAAAGGAGCTCAAAGAAGGAGTTCTATACTCAGGAAACACCCCAGTGAGACTGTACCATAGCCTAATTATGTGAGGGGAATCTTAGAGGTGTATATATCCGGGGATGGATCCCAGTGCTGCATCCTGATGGATGTTGAGCAAGGGGGAGTACAACCAAGCTGTGGGACTTGCTCTCAGCTCTCTCTCCTGCTCCTCGGTGAGCAATCCCCTGGATGAACAGCGCTGGTACCAACGAGCATGGGACCAGAGAAAAGCAGAGGTGCCAGAGGGGAAGTTAAAGAGATAAATACTCAAAAAGTTGCTAAAAATATGAAGTACTAACAGCAAGTCATGTAATATATAGCGCTTTTTATTCTGGGACAATAGGGAATGATTCAGAAGTGGTATTGAAGCCAGTCTGCAGTACAGGCACTTGTCAGGTGGCAAGCGGCATTTTTCATGTTAATGGAAGAAGTATATTGTGTTCAAACACTTCAGATTCAACCCTGTTCTTATAAAAAGTACCCTGGTATTTCTAGTGAACACGAAGAGAAAATAAGTCTTAGTCACTGAGAACTCCAACAAAGATGTGCAAATAGGACAGCTCAGCTTATCTGCCTAAAAAGTTTCAAAGGTTTAAGTAACTTTGCCTAGATTCAGACTTTTTTTTTTCCCCCGGGTCTTGTAGCTATTTCTGATGTGACCTGTTACAATTTGTTTGTTGTTTGTCTTTCTGTAGAGATAGGTTGCTATTCAGATCCATTTTTTCCTCTTTGTTATCAGGGCCAATGCGATAAAAACAGGAGAGAAACAAGGAGATACAGGAGGAATATCCAGAAAGCATTTCCACACTGCAAAAGGTTGGCGCGGAAGAATAAAAGACAGGGCAAGTACTCGATCTCTACTAAGGAGTGATATAAGGTATTATCCATCAAATACTTCAAACTATCTGATCCAATCTCTCTTGTCACGAATTTATTGGCTGCGGTACTACTTCTGAGTCAGCCCAGGTACCGAACTGTGCCGTGGAGTTAGTCAAAGGCAATACAATAATAGTGTAAAAGTTGCAGGAGGTGAATGCAATGCTGGAAATGCTATTGATGGCATTACTTATTTATTTAGTAGACAGAATTTAGAATGGGAATAAGGATTTGTCTGTCACCATCATGTCAGCCATCAGTTCAGCGCTGCCTTAGGCAATGAGTATGCTGTTACTAATTTTAGTTTGTTTTGTTGTTATTCAGACCAGATAATTTTTGAGGTTCATTTAGTTGCTGTTAATAAAAAAGAAAGACAGAAATACTGTGTACTGGCAAGGGAGGTTATTCAGAAATCTACCCCTCAAATCACAATTCCTTTAGTTTTGCTAGTGACACGACAGTGAGTTAGTTAATTCCTTCAGAGAGAGGAGCAACAACTTGACTTCTCTTCATGACTCGGTGCCTTCTCTTGGGGGACCAATGTCACAGCCACATCCTGCAGACTGCATCGCATTTGCGTTGCCTTTGGAAAGAGCACTTCCGATGCGGAGCGCTGGAGGATTCGTACTTAAGAGGAAGAGGTTGAGAGAAAATGCACTAGAGGTACTCAAAATAATGATTGAAGATGAATGAGTTGCTGTTCTGCATGCAGTCTCTAAACGCCATCATGAGAGCTAACTGGGTAGTGGACTGGTAAAAGGAGGTGCTGCCTTTGCTCAAGTTGTGATTAAACTCTGCAATTCACTTCCATGGGAAAGTGAGTCAGAATTTTCTGAAATTTGAAAAAGACTCTATCTGTCATTTCTTTATTTATTTACATGGTATTTAGAGCCCAGTGGACAGAGATAGCTAAGCTGACACAAGAGGTCACTTCCAGCTCACAATGGCTTTGGGGCACAAATTATTCACCTGCCAAAGTAATACTTTTTCCTTTCCTAGCACTATTTCTGTGTTGTCACCACTTTACAGTTATTAAGTGTCTCTAAATCCCTCTGCTGCCCCGCATGTTGCCTTTGATGTAGGTGAGAACAGATATATCCATTTTACAAACGATAAAGGGGTGAGGCACTGAAGTTAAGCCACTGACCAAAGGATACACATTAAGTCAAAAAGGAATTTTGAAGGAATTTGGATGCTGGTCTCCTTCTTACATCGCTAGCAGTATCACAAAATTGAATTCTCTTGCCACAAAATGTCCAAAGATGAGAGTTTGCAAAATAACGTGATTTTGTTTGTGCAGAATACACCCGGTACCAGCCCTGACAGCATCATGCAAAGATCCCAAGATAGCTCAGAACAGGCAGGCTCTTCAAGTAAGGCATAGGGGTATCTGCAGCATCAGTGCAGCATCCAGGAAACCAGCCAAAGTGGATTGCCCTGCTGAGATTGCTGTGCTGCTTCCAGGGCTTCAGGGAGACCAGTGCCAGGATTTCATGGCACTGCGTCGTGCTCTGTGGATGCACCCAAATCTCCACTGATCTGCAGCCAGGAGCTCCCAGAAGCAGCAGCACAACATGTGCACGGAAAGGGCAACACTTCTTTTGTGCTAGTGTGGCTACAGTTTTAATTACGTTGAGGAGGTTTGCCTTCATTTCATGCCAATGATGTACTGCAAACCCAGAAGCTTTTAGACAAGAGAGCCCAGCTGACAGTGCAGTCCGCAGAGGAGTTTTTCTTTATGGGTCTCTCCTCACCAGGCCCCCATTCAGGACAATCAGGAAAACTAGTGCACATGGGGACAGCAGGAGAACTAAGAGCAAACCAGGCTGGAACTGTTGAGAGTTCTCAGTGTGGTAAAATCAAGTCAGAAACCTCATCTACGCAACATTTTTACACCTACGAGCTGTTTAACAGCCGCTGGAAGGGCGGCCTCTGAACCTCCCAGGCCCGAACAGCTCGCCAGGTTCGTTTCCTCTGGCTCATGGAACAGTGATGAGGACCACCGGAGGTGCCGCAATAAGACATTTGTCACAGTCTGAGATGGAAATCCTATCTGGTATAATTATTTTATATTAAAATAGATGAAATTTTGATATGGAAGTATAGAATGTTGTACATTATATTAGCCAGAGAACAGGATATTCATCTCTGCTTTAATTTGTAGACTTCATAACTTTGTTTGCATTCACTGCAAGATAACTACTGTACATTCCTGAAGAATGACATCTTGCATGAAAAGACTTAACAAAAGCCACAGTGCTGATAATTTTCCCGTGGATCAGGGAGGACAGATCTCTCTGTGGTTTCACAGACATGGACCAAGGCTCGCCTTTATCATTTTCAACTAAATTGTAATGCTGTCATGGCTGCACATTAAAGGAAGTTTCTCTTGATGAACTATTTTACTCAGTCATGTGAAACTTGATTTATTCTCCTGGACCAAACATAAAAAGGGCAAAAACTTCATTTAGGGAGCTTGTTTGGTCGGCAAAATGCAGACATAGCGAATGTTTTAGAAATAGGTATATGAATTTATTAAGTTTTTATCTGCTGTTGCTCACCGCATCTCAAAATTTTTGGAAGCCGTTTGTGGGATTACACTTTGAGACCTGAGAAACTGAAGGTAGGGCACTGAGTAACACGTGTGGAGGAAGGCAGTGATATACTGTCATTGATTATTTTGAACAGTGAGGAGTAAAGTACTTCTCGGAGGACTTTGGCAGAATGTGAATGATGCATGTGCAGCTGGCTGCTTTCTGGATGGTGCTAAAGCATTCGTTTTAATAAAATCTTAATCAAATTACGTCTGTATTTTGGAAAGCCTCTCTGGTACTGTGCTAGCTGAAGTCACCTGAGATGACCACCTTCTGTAAGCACCTACACAGGGAACGCAATCTTGTATTAAAGGCACCTTTAGTCCATCAAACAAAAATGTAACAAATCCCTGCAGCTGAAAGCTGAATCTTCACAAAGTTGGAGCAGTAATAAAATAGAATTTTAAGATCCAGAGTCTTTCCAAGCTCATGACCTACTCTTGTAGTTGTTCCCAGACTGCTTCTGCTCTGAGGCTGAGGCAGATTTTCAGATATGTTATATCCCAAAATAAATGCAATTTCCTGTTCAATTTACATGTTTGCACTTGTAAACACTTGCAATCAGGACTTCAAGAGAAGTAGACTTTTCAGTTTAAAAAATGTAAAAATACCTAATTTTAATTATTTGTAACCAAAGAAATCCCTTAAATATGCAACTTGCACCATAGATGTGCCATCAGCATTGATTTAGGAGTCTGTGTTCCACAAACTTAAAACATTTCAACAGATTAAAAAAAAAGAAACAAAGCTCAACAACCTTTAACTGATGTTATAATAGTTTAAAGGAGCATTAACTGAACTACCAGGGAAAATGAAAACCAATAATCAGATAGAGTCATTACTCTATATTATGTTCTACAAGATTTAAATTCCTGTATTAAAAAAAAAAAAGGCAGATATTTATATTTTTGTTGTTGTTTTTCTTCCTTACCCTGGACATATGGCACTTAGAATTGTGCACAGACCCTTTGTAAAAACAGTGTGAGTTAAGCACAGAGTATTGCCTAGACATGTAGCTTTAACTGTGAATTTCTTTGCTTCGGTACTAGAGGGTCAAAGTCAGATTTTAGGTGTTAACCAAACATAGGATGCATTTGGTTGTTTTGCCATCAATTTTTGGCATGTGAAAAACTTGATGACTCTGAAATAATGAACTGTTTTTAATGAGTGTCAAAACTGTCTCCTGGTTTCCGTTTGTCCTTGTGACTCAGCAAAGCCCTGCTTTGGAGTTGTCTCTGGATGCTGGCGGGTTTGTGAGCGGCTCGGGGACGGGCACTCCCCCCGCCAAAACTTTTCAGTGACGACAAATCATAACCGGTTTGGAAATGAATCGATTTGCAAGGCCTGTTGCCAGAGGTCAAATTTGCAATTGCATGGAAATGTTAAGGTGCAATTGCTTCAGGCTTTAATGAACTCCAAAAAGAAATATGCAGGCCTGTGAAGCTCATCCATTAGATCCTGACCTACAAATGGCAAGGAATAACAGCAACGCAACCAAGAGGTATGCTGACTAAGGGAATTACGTGGATACAATTAGTTTTACATGTTTTGGCATTTAATCCTGATGTCTAGGCAAAAGAGAGAGCGCACGGAAATTACAAATAACGGGAGGAACGGCGTTTCCGAAGACGTGCAGGTTTTCTCCTGCTCTCCCTTCCCCTTGCAGCATCAGAGGCAGCTCTCCTCCAGCTTTGGGAAGGAAAGGGTGGCAGCGGTGGGTGGCCGTGGCAGTCCTTGGCACGGGGGGCTGTGCAACCCCAAAAGGCAGCTCGCCCTGGCCCCAGGGACGAGCAGCAGATGGGAACTGCCCTGGCCAAGGAAATGGGGACGGGCAGCGTTTCTTCTCAAAACTCCTGCCTTCCCAAGAATAGGGAAGACCAAAAATAGGAGTAATTTGAAGAGCTATTAACAGCTTGCATAAACCAACCTGAGCACAAAGAGAAAGGTAATCGCACTCCAAATGAATTAGCAGGGGGGATGATGGGAGGAAAGTTTATTTTGTTTATGGGGTTGGGGTTATATTGTATAAATAATATTCACCCTTCTTCTCACAGTAAAAATTCTCTCCTTGCTTGAGACCCCTGAAATTTTAATTTAAAAAGTTGTTAGCAGGCGTGGTCCAGAAATAAACACCCCTGTCTGAGTACCCGCTAATTTCTGGGGCTGGAGGCGAGTGTCTGCTCCGAGTATCTCAGCGAAGCTCTCCCCTCTAACGAGACAAACTTCCCACAGTCCTGGAGAGCTGAAAAATCCAGCTCTGAATGCGCAGCTCCACCTGACCTCGAGTTGTTTGGCTGGGAAGAGTCCACGTTCACTTCCATGCTGTTTTGTGAGGCTTGTGCCCTGATGTTGTGATGAAGAAATGCTGTGAAGGGATCTGGCATACTTCAGTGCCAGGTACAAAACAAACAAACAAGCAAATAAATAAATAAATGCAGTTTTCATTTGGCGCAAACCTCCTAGCAACATAAATAATCAAAACCTGATTAACAAACTGGTCAGTTTAAAATGAAAATAATGATCTTCCTTTGCCTTCCTGCTCCCATCAGGATGATTGCAAAAGGTTATCTGTTTCAATAAATCAATTAGACTCAACAAGCTGGTTTATTTGCCAATGGGAGGGTTTAGTTTTTGCAACCCGAGGGCAGCTTCCTGGGACGTCTCACCCCCAAAGGTACCACCCAGCCGGTGGCCTGGCCAGGGTGCTTTCGGAGGAGCGAGCGCAGGTCTCGGGGCCAGCTCTCAGCCAGAAAAGAAAAACCCTGGCAGGGCAGGCTGAGCTGCAACGCCCGGTGCCGTGCAGTGGGTGCCCAGGGAAAGGGGCGAGATGGGTATCACCCCTTTGCCCCCTGCCCCTCTCATGGTCAAAAGTCATTGCTCTGTAGTGGTTCAGTGGAGGTCGAACAGTTGGGAAGCAAAAGGAAGAAGAGAGGAAAGAGGTTCTCTCATTTATTGAGAATCCTGCTTTTAGCCTGGGTACCAAGGAAAGCAGCTCTCTTTGTATGTAACGTGGTACGTTACAGTGTCTTTTTTCCTCTTTTCTGCCTTGCATGTTTTGTGGTTTTTTTTTATTCAAGGGCCAGGTCATTGCTTCTGAACCTCTCTCTCAAGAACTGACACTTAAAGTGCAAATGAAGCTAATGACAAGAGACAATATTTTAATGTTAATTAGATATTTCATGTGTCTTAGTTCATCAGAGCAATATTGCTCTTTTATGTATTACATGAAAGCAGAGCTTTAGCTTGGAGGAAAACAGGGAACACGGTCATAGAAGTAGTATTCTTGGGTTTGTAATTATTAAAATTATTGTTACATTTAGGAAATCTAGGAAACTTTGAAAGGAAAATACTTAATAATAATAATGGAGCTACTGCGCTATAGGAAGCCCTGGCAAAGGCTTTACATCTTTCTTTTTCCTCCTACATGAGGTGGCATTGTAAAAGCTCTAGTCTCCCAAGCTCTTGCTGGGAGAGCAAACTTGGCTTTTCTGCAGAATTATATTGATATATAATGCAGATACTGGGTCTTTCTTTACCTGGATTCCCCCCCCTTCCTTTCCTATGACATATTATCTTTTTAATAGTTATGTTAAAACAATGACGTGAGCTGCTAACGCTGTACATCCCGGTGAAATGGCCTAATGATGATGTTCACCAGAACTAGGCACATAATGTACAATATTTTCTGTGAATGTTTGCATTCCTTGTGTCCTTTGCTCCTTTTGTGTTCTTTCACTGGCTATTTGAGAAGTTGCATTTCACTGCCAGGAAGTATTTATACAAAGCAAATTTCAAAGTTGTGCACATATTTGAAGAAAATGAAATTTAAGGCCCTGTCACAGCAATGAGCTCCTTCCAGAGAGACCTTGTGCATGGACTCCGAACGCAGAAAACGCCCGGAGAAGGTCATTGCCTCGGCGGGATCTGCATTCACACACACCCCCCCATAGTGTCCTGGCTGCGGACACTCAATAATGCAGTCATTTTAAGGTGGGTTTTTAAGAGGTAAAAAAACCGCAAAAGATCATGTTATGATTTCCTGATCATTTGTGTTTCAGCTGGACTTGCGTTTGAGATCACTCTGGGCAGCATAAATACATTAAAATAATATTTGTAAGGAACAACAGGGCATTTCAAAGTAAACTTGTATGTATTCTGGAGCAAGAAATATTTTTTATTTAGCAGTTCGTGTGGGTGCCCACACCTAACAAGAACAGCAGTGTAAAAATGTAGTTAAGCCTTCTATTTTTGTCCACAGCTAGTATTTAAAAAAAAAAAAGAAAAGTGTTAGGTCTGTGGTTTCTTTATATGTTGTAGAGAGCAAAGACACAACAGAGAGTGAATTCATTGAATAAAGTAGTATTGCGGGTGATTTGCTTGGCTTGGAACATCCTCGCTACTTTCATTTTCACAGTGTTTAATTACACTTTTTTTTTTCAACATCATGTATCCTGGAGGGGAATCAAATTTATGGATAAGACTTTCATGTAAAACACTGAAGTTTAGGTGGAGAGGTTTCTTAATGATGCCGACTCAAAAACAATACTAATGCCCGAGCTGAATATTTCGCCCAAATGAGAGTGCCAGGGATGAAATGAGGGCTCCGGGGTCACAAGGGCTGTTTGCAGATCACGCTGAATTCCAAAGAAGAGGTGCGGGTTCCCATCTGGTTGGGAAGCTCGGCCGGGGAGCTCCCCCCGGCCAGGGCTTGAGGCGGGTTTGGCACTTCAAGTGACAAGAAGCTGGGGAGTGAAAAAGATCTTGAGCGCGTAATCAGCCCGTCCTGGCTGGGGATGAACGGCAGCACCGGCATTAGCTCCAGAACACCCTGGGTCTCATTCTTTCCCATATCTCGATGTGTAGTAGCATTGGAGACGACATGCTAAAAGGATGCCAGAAGGAGCATTTATTTTTTTAATAAGGGGGGAAATAATTTCATAACCCAATATTAAACGCACACAGAAGACAGACACATGTGCTCGCACACCCCAGCAACAGCAACCTTGATCCTGTAGCTGTTTGCTTACATAAAGGAATAAAACTTGTGTGTTTGGGGTTCATTAATATACATTAACAATTGTAAATGTTCTGCCTGAATAAAAGCTGTTTGCTTTACTACTTCAGGGTTTCTGCCCTTTTGGGACATACAATGGGCAAATCAAATACACTGATAAGGGGCTATAAGTGCTGTAAGTTATATTTAACTAAAATAAACAGGCAGATACAGACTCTTCTGCTCTGCTATAAAAAGACTGCATATGCTCAATGCAGGTTTTCTTAAGGTAAGGGACAGAGCTTAGGAAGCTCTAAGGCAGCTAGATTTGCCCATATGGGAAGGCGGTCTTTCACTGATGATTTTGCAGACAGAAATTGCCCATCTGCACTGTTTGCAGGTGTTTTGAATGATTATATTATTAGCTCTGTCTGTTCAACTTTGCTTTTTTATGGTGGCTTTAGTATTGCAGTAAATAAAAAAAAGAAATATATAAGCAGCCATCTGGTTCCCAATTTTTGACTAGCGCTCTTTGTCAAGAAAGAAAAAAGAATTCTCCGATATTATTTCCTGGTTCTGAAACACTGGCAAATGAGGAGAACAAATCCCCAAATTCTGACCTGAATATAAAACGGGGACAGAATTTTCTGCTTTTTATTTAACTTACTCTGATTAATCCATTTAAAAGCAATTGTCTGTTCTGTTCTCATTTATGCCTCTGTGAAGTCAGCAGAGTAGTTCTGGACTTACACCACCCTTTTAGGAGCAGAATCTCCTCCTGCTGAAATTGGGGGGGGGGGGCGGGAATTAAAGTGAAAGCAATCATCATAAAGCCATTTTCTATTTTTCTAAATGGGCAACAAAGATAGCTGGGAAGTGGTCCTTTCCTGCTGGATTTTACAGGGAGGATTCACATTTCTCACAGATATTTTTGCAAAGCAATGACGAAAATTTGCAAGACCTTTAGAACTAAAGAACAAGCTATTTGCTATCTCAGCAGTAAGTTCCCAATTTTTAAACTGCATTTAGGTTTCTCCGAGCATAATATTTGATTATTGGCAATATGTTTCCAGTTAAATATTTCATATAGTGCATAAAGGCCTCTTCTACTCTCGAGCATTCGGTAAGTATTAATGAAAGCAGTGAATTTGTAGATTTATCTGGTGCCTGAATACCTTTTGCTGCAAATTGTTTCAGAGCTGGATTGCAGCTTCACACAATCATTTAATGTTGCCTCTATATTCATGAAATTGGAATTATGTATCTAAACGTAGGCAGATTGTCAGCAAATCTTCTTCGGAGAGATGGTGCCAGACCTCACATATGACCCAAATCCAAACATTCTCCAAGTTCACAAAAAAACATGCGGACTTCCTTCTCTACTCTAAATGCAAGGCTTCATTGGCTTCGGTGAAGCTCTGCACAGACCCCAGGGGACTTCCAGCAGACCTGGTTACGCGGTGGGTTAGATGTGTGAGAAGGTTGGGCCGTGCTTGCCTTGGTGCGGTTCTTTCATGAGCAGCAGTGCCGTGCGTGGGGCTCCTGCGGGAGTGGGAAAGGGATGCGCTGGCCGAAAGGTCAGCTGAAAGGGCTTTAGCGCTTGCATTTGCAGAATAAAATAAAATATGCAGCTATAATCTGTCACTTGCCTTGCCCAAGACTTAAAGACATCCGAGGCAAGTACTTAACCTACAGTTTGGAGATTGCATTTACCTGCCTGCTCTTTGGTCTGCTTCTGCCTGAGGCTGAAGGCCCTTTGGAAAGACAGCAGCCTGTAATGGATTGCAGGTGTTACCCTCACTTGCGCTATTCTAGGAACACCTCAAACCCACGCAGAGTGAGAGGCACGTGGAGAGGTGTGCGGATCAGGTATAAGGTGGACTTGGCAATGTTGAGGTGCAAGGCGGAATCGCTGGGTCTATTGCTGGTCACCTGCACAGTGCCCGGGGCGGTGCGACAGCGTCACAGAGCTGCTGCTTATAGACAATCGTAACAGGAACTTGGCGGAACAATTTTGGTTTTAAAGTTGCTTATCATCATAAAATTCACTTAACTACGCCCATCCCCACCACTTATCTTGCCTTGCTACTCTAGAAGGGGCCTCATTTCTTCAGATCTTTTTGTCCTCTCCAGATGATTAGCTCTAACCTACTTGTCCTTTCTGAGTGTGGACAAAATATACACTTCATGTTGGTGGGGCTTGGACATAGCACACGGCAGGTAATTGCTTGGGCTTTGGTTACTGGAGGTTTTATACGTGCGCTCTGTATTTCTGCTTGCTTTCTATCAGTCCAGCTACTAAACTAAAACAACACACTCACATAGTTCATTAATCTTCTATGCATCTATGCCATTAATATTTTAGTAATCTGATCATTGTATCCTTAAATTAATAGAAGTCAGCATTCCTGAAAAGATTATACACTTTTGCATCAGCCATGTGAATAATGGTAACACAGATACTAACTCTTCCTCGTGCCGGGTACACAGGTAATGTACGTATGGCTAGGATCTCACTTCAATCCTTAAGAGGTCTCTTAATTCCCTCGGTGCCATTGCTAAGGCTGAGCAATCGTGTTTTTCAGCAGACGTTGTAATCCGTGCAGCGTTACGAGACGTAGCAGCTGAATGGTGATATCAGAAATGGGGAAGGTAAACAATGCTGAGCAAACTGCGGGAACTTCTCAGTGAGCTAAGAAAAGAAAATGCTTAAAGAAAACACCCAGCTCTTCATGTGCCGGTGATTCGTGTGTGTTTGTGGGAAGACAACCCTAAGCAAAAAAAAAAACCAAAACAAAACCCAAACAACTCCTTTGATTTGTTCTTAGTATTCAGCAGCCTATAGCTGTGTCTAGGAAGGCCATCTGGATACCTTCATTAAAGCAAGGGTTTATTTTGTGTAGTAAGGTCAGCTTTCATGGAAATGGAGCTCACTGAACAAAGACAACAGAGGTTCAACAACGTTCGTTTGTGCTTCCAGTTTAATAATATGAGACATAGCAACCAGGCAGGTTTCCGTCATGCATTCCTGCGCCGTGCAGCGTGTAGAAGAGAGCCTGGTCCCAAAACCAGGAAAACCGCCAGGTTTAGGATCTTACTGGTGTGGCTCTACTATTTCTAATTTCAGTGCTATTTGTCTGGATTTGTCTCTGGCATATCAACACAGCGGAGCACAAGGCACAGACACCCTTCCACGGTGAGGAACAGATCTGGACGTCAGGTCACCTCTTTTGTATTTCTCTCTGCCATCTATGACTTGGGTATGTTGTTCATTTTCCCAGCTATAAAATGGGTATAACTACACCTCCCAGACTCTGCGAAAGTTATTCTAAGACAGGTGAAGAAGTCTAGAAAAGCACTATTTTTTTGTTATTAATTGACACATTTGGGCAATGTTTTGAATTGCTCTGGGATTATCCAGGGCAAAATGTAGTTTGTGGCTGCAGATCCACAAGGGATAGTCGTGAGAGATTAGTTTCTGTGCTCTGGATCCTGAGACCAGGTGCGCATTTGTTGCAGATTTTCTCTCACTGTTTCCATATCCTAGCTGATCAGTACAAAATGACTAAAACCTGAGAGATGGATTTATTTTTTAACTAATGCAAATAATCGTGTTGGTTATAATTGTTATTAGGGCTCCTTTGGGAATCTGTTGTTACAAGCACTCAACCCTTTTGTCTCTCCTTTGGGTCTCCAGCCTATGTTGCGATTTATAAAGATACCAGACCTTAGGCTAAATCAATGTCCTTAGGGTTATGAGATGTTGCTAAATATCAAAACAAAATCCCAGTGTTCCAGTTCTTTAACTTCACTATGTTTAATTAGCCATTCCAATTAACCTTCCCTTTGTGTTCCCTCATGTTTAAAGGGTTATATTAAAAGTACTGTAGAATTAAAGCCATTTAAAATATGCTGAGTATATTTCAAGGCATTCAGAAAGCCTCTTACATGAAGCTGTCCTCATTTCAGTTTCGCTAATGACTGGTCACTGGGGGCATATTTCAAACCTCTGCACCTAGGTTGCAAAAATTGTAACAATATACCTACATGTGCATCCAGGTCACAGCGTGTTCAAATGGGAAATCACTTTTGCAGATCTTTTACCGCTTTGCTCTATATGCTTGCGGACGCAAAGGACATATAAGTGAAGGCATACGCATTCTTGCTCTGAGACTTCAGACATCGCCAAGCATTTAGACACTGTTTTTTTGCTCAGAGGCCTGACAGAAAGACAAACGCCGAATCAGTATTGCTGAATTCTGGTTTCTGAGGTACTCCAGATAATTCCCAGACAGAAAACGCTGCAGCGTGAGAAACATGGGAAAACTGTGGGGGAACACTAAGCTTCTCATCCTTGCTAGTTCTTAGGATACGATTCCTGTGTTCTTATGGACGGATGAATAGTACCGAGTAAAAACCTGTCCAAACAGTAAGTTGCAAGAACAATAAATTACCAGCGCTTTCCCTGGCCTATGCCCCCAGGCAGGCCTCGTGCCAGGGACAGGCAATGCCGGCGTCTGTTCGGGATGAGGTGAGAGGAGGGTCTCCAAAACTGTTTCTGTAGTCTTTATGAACCTATGCATTTGTAAGTGTATGCTGATAGCACTCTGTGAGGTAGGAGAATACTATTATGCCCATTTTATTATGCCCAAGGGTGACTATGTTTTTTAGATTTATGTTATATTAGGCAGCTTTTCACTTATTATTCTCTGTGCCTAACTCTCTGGATGCATTTTATAAGCCATCAGGATTTAACTCATGGCTATGGATTTTGTTATGGGAGAGCAGGTACCTAAAAAATCCCTGACTTGCCCGGTGTCATTCTGGATGTCTGTGGCAGAACTAGGAATGGAAACCAGTCTATATATTTAATACCTGACTCTTTCCTAGGTTGCTTTCTCCAGCAGCTGTACTGAAAGATCGTTTTAATTCACAGTTTTGTTTGTTGGAGGATATGAATTTCTCAGGGGTGAAGTATGATGACAAAACAGCATTTATTCTTCTGTTTTCTATATTTGGAAGGAGCTGAGATAATTCTAAAACCAGGCTACGGTGTTATTTTAGTTAAATTTGTTCCATCAGGGAGTCTGTCTTTAGACCTTCCTTTGGTCTTTATAAAGGATAGGGAGGAAAAACAAGAGAGATGTTTATTTTGTTGAAGCTGTGATATTAGAGGCTTTCACTTAAGAAATCTGTTGGAGTCTGTCTTTGTTTTCTAAGACAAGGTCAGTTAAAAATATATCATGTTTTGTGTTAAATAGTTTGATGGCATAAATTCAATAAAGACATTGTCTGGTGTCCTCACTGTATGAGTCATATGAGTTACAAAGGACACTTAGAAAAGCAAAGATCCATTTCCCTTTCCTTCTCCCTCTCCTCTGCTTTTCGTTGGCAACAGTAAAGTTCAACTGCAAGGCATGTGATTGTAATATAATCAAATAACCTGCTGGTGTCTCATAAAGAAGTACTGGTTGTTTAAACGACTATTCATAACAGACTTTTAGATGTTTCATAGTTGGTGATGGTTTAAGAACCAGGTAACATCAAATCAGTTAGATTATGAGCTTAAGCTCCTTTGAAAATGTACAAAGAACAAAGCCAACAGCATTACTGATGACTGACTAGTTGGGGGAGATGAAAACAACGAATATACTTGGGATTTTTATCAAGCCTACCGAGGAATCTCAATGGGAGCAGCTATATAGGCATGTGATAAGCATCCCAGGAACTAGAGATACTGAAAGCTGAAGAATATGGGACATTTAGTACATCTAGCTCCATTTTTACACCAGCCAGTCTCTAGTAAAACAGATTATACAGAAAAGAGGGACGGCTAAATATAAATCATTCTCTAACAGTTCTTCAGGGTGCATTGTTGGGAAATACTCGCTAACAGTATGATCAGTTTGTTTTGTACATTGACTTTGAAGCCAGTGCAGGGAAAGAAAGAGCTGTGACTCTGCCCATGTGCTGAAACTCTACCAGTCCTCCTGAAGGGAAGACCCAACCTCGAGCCTTTTGCACAACCCTTCCTTAAGGGAATTTCCACAGCAAATGCCGCTGCTTAAGCTTGCGGCAGAAGTAACTCTTTCGGGGCGAGACGTTCCTACAGCAGCACAGCTCTGCAGGGAAGCTCATGTTAGGGAACAAAAGCACTCTATGAGAACTTCGATATAGAGAAGTATTTTTGAGATTAATTTCTCAGCTACTGTATTGCTGATCTCCAGTTGAGCTAACCTTAAGGATGATGGGGACAGTGTTTATGAACCTGGAACTTAAAAGAGCAAATTTGGGGGGGAGGGAGGGGGGAAGTATACCTAACATTGATCTTTGAAGATGCATCGTTTTGTCTTATCAGCAAAGGTGCATTCAAAAATCAGACAGTTGCCACTGTGTGAGAGTGAGAAATAAAACAACAACAAAAAAAAATCCCTCCCTTTGCTTCAGGCTTTTGGATGCACTGGATTAAGTTCATTGCTAATTAGACACAATTGTGAAGCACAATTATTTATGAACCTTCAATGGGCCGAATTCATGAAAGGAATAACGAGTATATATTTTCCTTTTGTAGAATTTTAATGAAGAAATGGCATTACTATTCATTATTTATCCACTTTCAAATTGTAATGAATAGTTCTACTGGCAAACACCAAATTTCTGTATTTACAGAAAGGCAGAACATGTGTAGATAATAACACAGTTCAGTATGTATGAAATTCTGTATTTCTATAAATATAGAAATAAAGAAATTATCACCAGGACTATTCATTAAATTTTGAAAGTAGTAAATAATAAATAGGAATAACATTTATTCATTAAAATCCTCCAAACGGAAAATATTTCTTTCTTAAATAAATCCAGTGCAATATTTCTCCAAGAAAGCTGGCTTTAATGATGATTTTGATTTTTTTTTCCTTTTGACATTGTTTCATATGCAGCCTTTATCCTAAATGCATTTTAAACAACATTAACCCATGTGTTTTCATTAATAGTTGAAATAATACATGATGCTGTGAAACAAAGGTGATTTAGAGAGCCTGTCTCCCCTAGCTGAATAAACTCTCTTCAGCACCATCTGACCGTGGATATCTGCCTCCTAAAGAAAAGAAGTTTATGCCCACCACCCCCGACGGTATCACAGGGGCGTTCACACATATCTGACCCAGGTGTGTGAAGATGAGGGTGCAAAAGGGGCATTTTGAGTGCTTAGTCCCCCAAGCAGCTCAATTCAAATTGCAGAGCCTGCAGTATCCATCTCCTACATGGATTTTAGAGTCAGACGACTCAATGAGTGGAAACCAAACCTCCTCACCACCAGCAACGGCAGGATCTGGCATGTGAAACTCTGAAGCGCTCAGTAGCCCAAGCAAGACTGCATGGCTTGCCTCTGATGGTTTTTAACCTAATAAGCCCCAATATACGAAAGAAAATCCAGAGAAAGATTTTCCCATAATTTAGTTTAGTATGACTGGAAAGGGAGCCCGACGTATCTCCTCTGTGCAGTGTCACGCCTGTCCTCCAGCCATTGCTCTCCCGGTTTCTCCTGTGGAGGCTTTGCTGTCCTCTGTCCACAGGGCCACAAGGTCAGTGCTGAAGGTTGAATTCATGTAACCTAAGCAACGTCGTCCCTTAAAAATACACCTAAGATTTAATTATGTATTGTATTAATTAATCTTCAGAAAGCTAAAACTTCAATACTATTTTAATTCCTTATACAGTAATTAAACTCTCTGAACCTAGTAATAACATAGAGATTGACTTTTTAAACTCCGGTGGAGTGCAGGATATCAGAAAAAGCCCTGCAGATGAATTAATTGTGAACTGTCAGGTAAAGAGAAATGCCAACTTTGATAGACAATACTTAATATTTTGGCCCAGTGTAGACCAACCTTAGAGCCTGACCAGGTGGTTCAAGTTCCTTGCAGTTTGGGGCATCTCTGACACTGTTGAACAACAATAGATCTGTCATTAAAAGTTTATCCCTTACCTAGTGAGGGAATACTTCTTCTCTTTATAGCTAAGAATCTGAGGTCCTGATAAAAAAAAAAAGGTTAAGATTAATGCAAAGAAATTTAATTTTTTAGTCATGACTTCTATTACTAATAGCCTGCAGTTTGATTTAGACCATGAAGTGGAGAAAACACAGTTTCCAGTTAAAAGGAAAAAACCACCTGGCTTTGGAAGCTGAAAACTACTGTCTTACCAGAAGTTTCTGGGCACATACATCAAAAGTTTGCAGGGTGGTCGGTGGAAGGATGGGTGGATGCACGGAGTCATGGATAGTAAACAGACCCCAAGCCATAGGAGGATTCATTGCTATTCTCAGCAACCCATAAGATCAGTCACATCTTTTACATTTTCCTTTGAAACTTCAGTTTTACAAAGCACAAGACACATTGCCGTCGGCCCCCGATGGGCTCTTCAGCATCCTGTTGCAACGCGAGATGTGAACGGTGCTGGCTACCTGCAAAGGAATGAACAAGGTAATTTCCGAACAATATTCTTCTGAAGGATCATTAAATCATGGTGAGTACCTTCATGTGACAGTTCACCTCTCATTCACGTAGCAACGTAGTTTACTGGTATAGGTTGTCACCATTTAGATGCAGTAATTCAATGTTCAGTTTGGCACCTAAGATTTTTGAAGAAAAGAATTCTTAACAAAATGAAAGAATGCTAAAGATTTACTCATGTTTTGCCTATATGCCATGAAATCTCAACCATTTCGATATTGCTTACATGCCATTAATACCTCTGCTTTCTGGTTAGCCAATGTTGCCTTGGGTGATCCAGCTTGTCAAAAAGTTACAGTAGCTGTCGTGCTCTTTTGTGATGGTTATGTGAATGGGAGATTATGAGTCTTTCAAAACAACAGGTGAACTTCCAAGTCTTACAGAAAAGACCTCGTAAAGAAAGAGAAGAGGATTTAGCTGACCTGCAAGGGAACAGTTACCTGTACAGTGATATTGCTGCAAGGAATTGAGACCTGTTTACATGGTGAGATGTTCCTTTGATTTAATGACACTATGACTAACATTTAGAGTTCAATATGCACATACTTCTACACGAGTGTAGCCCATCCCAGTCTCTTCCAAGAATGACAGCAGAAAAAACAGTCCAGAAAAAATATAGAACTGGTCATAGGACGTTTCTTTTTTAATGCTGTATCTCTAGAACTTTGTTTATTTTGAAGGAAGAAATTTAGTAAGCAAATATACTACTTCCACACAATTTTCACTAGGATTAAACTTAGTGCTCGACTCCTTTGAGACACTAAGAGGCATGACCATTATTGTAAAGAAAACCCTCTCCCTTTTCAGGGAGTTATGTCCTGTTATATGATGGGTGTGGTGTGGGTTGAACCCCTCTTCTGGAAAGCTGCAGGAGGAGCTGATGTTTGTCTGGAAACACGGCGGAGTTTCCCATGGTCCGGGGTTCCCCTCTCCCGGGGGAACGCCGCGGCGCCCTCCCCAGCCAGCTGCAGAGCAAGTGCCAGCGCTGCAAAAACCAGCAGGGCTCCTCTGTGACTGCACCCAAATACTTTCTATTTTGTGTCCTGCTTCTGTGGAACACGGAGAGGAAAAGCCCACGGCTGGTGGGCTGGGCAGGCGGCTGCATGGCATGCCGTGCTGCAGCGACCGCAGCGCTCAGGCTTTTCAGCAGCTCTTGTTCTTGAGCAGTTTAAGCCAGGACTTCTCGCTGGATGGAAACTGCATCTGCCAAAAGGCCCCTTTGCATTTTACACACAGCATTTCAAGGGTTTCCACGTGGTTCTCAGGAGTTGAATGAGGGCTTATAACCCCACAATAATCTTGGCTTCCCTCCCTGAGGGCTCGGTTATAGGTGATGGCATGTGGTCCTTGCTACAGTCAGATTAGCTTAAAAACATCTGTTTGGCTTTGGTGTTTTGAATCTTTCTGCAGCAAGCTGCTTCTCCTTGCTTTTCAAGCTTGCTTTCCTGTATGTAACATTTACATCATGATCTAAAAACAATTTTACACATAATAAAATTTAACTATTTGGTATTTTTCATTTCAAAACTAAATAACAGACATTTAAGAGAATATTCTTTTTTTTAATGACACACATGATTATATTTTTAAATACCAAATGACACCCATAGTAAATTTTTTGGTCTTTCTCTAGCAAATACTCTATCATCAGTAACGTTTGCCCATATTTATGATTTTTTTTCTTAAGATGTTTTACTACATTTGGTAGAACTAACATCTGCTTCTCCAGGGACTCTCCTATTTATGACAATTGGAGATGTTTTTGAAAACTGTTTGAATTAAACTTAGCCTGCTCAGAAGTGTTTCCACAGGAGCTGACTGCACACATGCAGTTTTCATTGATGACATTTGACAGACCTGTTAATCCCTCTTGACTCTGATGTATGACGTCACATTACAGGAGCTGGAGCAATCCTGTGATATATGCACATGCAAAATAATGTTTACCGATTAGTTTGTTCTGTTCAAAAACAAAAGCCCCGAAACAAGCTGTTTCATCGACAAAGAAGGAAGGAGGCAACGTTCCCTATGAATAGTGCTCCTCACCCCTTCAGGTGATGCTCTTCCTCCTAGATGTTGGGAAATCCCCACTGCTGTGTCCGGCGTCCAGCAGCCACTTGGCCACAGCGGAGGAGGATGCGCGGGCACCTGACTGGTCCCCACGTGCACCAGCGAGCGCTGCCAGCCCCTTCACACGGCGGCGACAGCCCGCATCTCTCCCCACCATCTTCTTCCACGCTGTAGCACGGACTTGTCTTTCAGGCTCCACCAATTTTTGCTTAAATTTCTATTTTCCCCCTTTTTGGAGGCTATGCAGGTGGACAGCCAAGTCAGCCTGCTCTCTGGAGGAAGTCAACTTTAAAGGCTGGCTGGACCCTCGGGAGCCACATGAGCTCTGGAGAGCACGGCTCCAGGGGAGAGGATGCCCACGAAGCTACGCCCATGCCCCATGGTGAGCGAGGAGTTCTGTGAGGCAGGCGAGGAAGCAGTGGGCACGGCTGCCTTTCGGAAGAGAAATGCTCCGGTATTGCTGTGGCACCTTCTCCCGGCACAGGGCGGCGGTGAGCGGAGGGCAGGTCCCTCTGCGCTGCGCTTATCAACCAGCAGCCACTTTTCTTCCACCATTTGGCCATAGAAGTTTTGCCAAGACTTTTGTTTCAGCCTTCCACAGAATGAAGTCCAAAAGAGGTAATTGTGAAAAAAAAAACATTTTTGCCAACTGAGTCTCAATTATCACATCAGCAGTCATATTCTTGTGTGTAAACTGTCTTTTTTTTTAAAAAAAAAACACTCCAAAGTGCAAGAATTCTTTTGGGACTGTTACTGATGAAATCTTTTATTTTCTCTAAAGAGTG